>NC_051195.1:10601204-10901204 GCF_015220075.1 Falco rusticolus
GGTGTGTGCTAGAAATCCCCGCAGACTTTTGCTGGGTAATTTGCTGGGAAATTGTTTAATCCAGCCTGGTGTCAGCTTTGCACTTTTAACTATTTTGTTGCTTTGAAGACTAGCAAACATTTGTTTAGAAATACGAAATATTTATTTAGTAGATGCAAAAAGCCTGTGATGAACAGGCTATGTAACATTTGCCGATGCTGCCCTATCAATGTACTATTTTATGTGCTCTTAAGTTACTGGTCAGTAGTTAACTATTGCTTCAATGTGGAATTTAAGGAAATCTGGAATAGAAAGAACACAGTTCTTTGCTAGGTGTTTTTCTTCTCTTCTGGAATGGGCAAGTTTGGATAATACAAGGCTTTCCACCTAAAAAGAGATCAGATTAAGGGTTATTCCCCTCTAACCTCAGTCACATCTATTTAATGAAGTGCTCTGATTGCAGGTTACCTTAAGAATGGGCTGAGGACTGAGGCTAACTTTCTGGCTTTTTCCCTGACCCTGTGGAGGTTGGTTGTTTGTTAGAACTAAGTATTTCTTTGTTGATCTGTATCTGAGACAGCCAACAAATGGGAGTCATAATGTCGATGTAGAAAATCACAGTTTAAAAACAACAAGCTCAACAAATTCCTTCATCTCCCCTAATCATTATTGAGATTAAAGTGTCAGATAAAATCCTTTGGATAGTTTGTTGTAGCTGAAATTTAAGAAAACATATAAGAATATCTTTTACTTTCAGGTTTTTCTCCTAGCTCTTTACAGATACACAGTTAGGAGAAACAAGTCACTTACTAGAAATTAAAAATTAGGGCTTTCAAACAAAATTACCTTCTGTATGCAATGAACACGGTAACAATCTGACTAACATCTCATAGAAATCTGGATGCTCTGTGGGCTGAATTATCTATAAAGGTTCTTACCTTTTATAGTTCCCCTGCTAAAAAAAGTTAGTATAAACAATTTCAAATTTATAATTATGATCATATGCTAATTCTAATCATTATCTGCCTCCATAGTATAATGGTAAATAAAAAGTGTGTAACACATTTTCTTGGTAATATGCACTATTGAGATGTGAAAATTACTATGTTGCCCAAATGAAAAGGCAAAACTCTTGTACACCCCCCCGCCCCCCGCACTTGTACCACTGAAATAAATGCAGAAGTTGAGTCAATCTGCCAGAAGATTTAGAAGTTGGGGAATAGTTTTTAAGATTTCTTTTAGACTTTGATTGTAACATTGAAGTTGCAAACTGTTTTAATGGCATTGCAAACACCTTGCCTTTGTGGTGTAGCTACAAGGGAGAGAGGGAAAAGGTGTCCCTGCAGGTAGCGGTCGTGCAAAGGGGAAGGACACAAAGGCCCCTGTGGTAAATACAAGACCAAAAAGGATCAGCTTAAAACCCCAGTGACAGACTGGTCTACTGAGGAAAAAAATGCAGATGGTGACTGTATATTTCATCAAAATGCTTCATGGACTCGAGAAAGTTCTGCTCTTGAAGACTGGAGTCTTTGTTCTCCTTGCTGGCCTGAGCAACTGTCCTTGGTATAGCTTTGTAAAAGGTTGCGGACTTCCAGTTCCTACAGGTGTTTCTTCAAATAGTTTGGATTTCTCTCTGGTTTGGTGGTAAATATTAATGAGAGTGGAATGCTCTCAAATTTCTGTGCTAGACTGCATGAGAAGTTAGAAATTAGTTTAGTGACTAGTGAGAGATAAACCTTTAAATTTCAACCTAAACCAAGTTATCTTTCATATCCAAGAAATTAATTAGTCTTTGACCAAAGACAGAGCTTTTACCTTGGCTATGAGCTGTATTTTAACCATGGCATCCCTCTGGAAATACAGAAGAATGACTCTTCCCTGATGTCCTCTTCCCGCATTTTTCATAATTCCTGTTTTATGAGAAAGATAAGGCAATCTAGACCTTTGGCCCCATGCTTTACAATGCACCTGAGACATTCATTAATGGTCCAGAAATTATTTGTGTGTCATGCCTTATTGGTTAAATATCACTTGCTTATTTATGGCTTTGTGCTTCTCTCTAGGGCTTTAGACATTTACATGAACAGCCAAGGGGATGCTTAGAACAAGATTATTCAGACAAATCAGCTTTATAGCAAAGTTAGAGCTTGCTAGTGGCAGTCTTTCTCTTCCCTACAACTGTTTCCTTTTTTAAATGTTATTACTTCAGCCAACTGGATTGATTTTTTGTAATTATTTTAAATGACTGTTTTTTTCCATCCATACGTGTTAAAGGACCCACTAGTGTTGTCAATTTCTACTGGTTTTCGCCTCCATATGTGGAAGAAGATTTGTATTTTGTAAACTGAGATGGGAGCATGATGGTTTAATGATAAGTCATTTTGCAGTGGCTCTGATAGTGATCATCTCGAGTTCTCTTCGGGAGATGAGACATTAACCACCAGTTGCCCTCTGCAACTCACTGATAAGGGACCAGGCGCACACATTTAAAACTAGCTTTACACCCTAATGCAGGTGCTTGTAAGTGCTGTTCATACTCATTAATAGGTATAGTATTAATTTATAGTAGAGGACACTAAGAAGAACACTTCTGTTTTGGACTGGAAGAGATTGATTTATGCATATATGCTCCATTTGGAAAAACAGTCTGATAAAAGTCTCTAAGCTGTGTGCTGTGCCATCACTGGATTTGGACAGGGAGCTGCCAGATTTTTTTCAGAACTTTTTAAGAATTTATGAAGAAATTTATTTCTTCTATTACTTTTACCAAACATTGCACTGGTGCAGTCACACTTGGGGCAGTACTGCTGTAAGTTACACAGTGGGGTTTGTCTGCACTTCTAAACTTTGTTTTAATGAAAATGTTCCTGACTTTTCAAAACCAGCTCTACCCAAGAGGTGAAGTTGCTCCTGAGAGTTCATTTTAAGTCTGTTTTGCCCCATCTTTTTCTTTTGAGAAGCAAAAATCACTTTTCCTAAAACTAACGAATAGGCAAGCAGTTTTTCTTCCTTCACAGTATAAAAATAGAAAGCATGATATTGCAATAAGCAAAGATTAAGATTTAACTAAAAATACATTTTGAACTGTTCTGCTAAATTTGACCTTTAATACTTCATCCAGATTTAGCTGTTTCATTTTTTAAAGAAAGGTTTCTTTCACCATTTTGCTCCTAATCTGCTTTGTTAAGTAGTTTCCTCTTTGAATGTGTGTTACTTTTCACAGTAAATATTGAAGTTATCAATGAATCTTTGTCATTCTGAACTGTTTCTGCAGCAGTTGCTTTGATTAAACTTACTGGTTGCTAGTAGTTTTAATTGCATAACGTTGAATGTTAAGTTAGTTTTGATTTTTTAAGAAATTAATTTAAATTTAATTGTTAATTTTTTTGCTGATCCATTTTTGAGAAAGGATTTCCTCCCCCCCGATATCTTTTAATATTGCCTCATTTAGTCACAGTTGTTTAAAAAAGAAAAACAGCGTGTGTCTGGTTGTATATATGAACATGATGGTGTTGAGTGTGATTTTAAATTAGTTCAGTCTCTGTTACTGATTTTGGTGCTTCAGTAGGAAGAACAGTTGATTGTATATGGTCTTCACTGCATTTTTGTAACCCAGCAGAGGATTTGCTTTGAAATTTGTTATTGACATTGACATATGTGCAAAGCATTAGCCAAAGGAATGGTTAGGATTTCCATTTAAATTGAAGCAGCAATTTATGCCTCTGTCTCATTTCCCTGGGACAATACTTAGCCTCACGTGAGTGACTAAATAGTTAATCTGTTAAGCTTTATCCTAAAGTAACTTCACTGCATACTTATTTTACTGCTGTTTTTTGAGTAGCCTGCAAGTCATTGAGACTGGCTCTGTTTTCCATTCCATCTGTACCATATATATTTGCAAAGTCTCTTCTCAGGCTTTTAGGAGAATCACAGGAAAAGATAAAATCTTAGCCATCTGAAGTCCCAGACGATGAACTTCAAGTCTGCACGTAGTATGCATTTGTTCACATATATATTATGTTCTCACTGTGCACTTTCTGTGTCCTATCACTCTATTTTAGTGTAAAGCATTTTCATTTTTTACTGGTGTGAGAAAGAAGTATCAATAATTTACATTATATGCACATTATATTTGAAAAAGTGCAATTAAAAAACTTAGCCTGTGTTTGTGGCACTGTGGAGCAACCTCCCTGGAAAGGCACAAGTCTTCTAAAGATCCAGGAGCAGGGGCCATATCCTTGTCATTTACATTACTTCCCTGACTTCTGAGCCGTGCCTGCTCCTACCTAACTTGCTGAGTTTGTATCTTCCTCTGGCCACCAGCTGTTCACCAGTTCCCCAGTTTAGAGCAAGTCTCTAAATCCTTCCAGTCCCTTCCTTGACTAATATAGTCACCTTGGAAGATGGAAAACAGTGAATATTCTCACTAGGGATTTCATTATTTCTTTCAATGTTACAGGGAGGGTGCATGGAAACTGTAAAGCAATGTGAAAATCAATCTAGGGAGGAGAAAAATGGGCTCCTCTTACTGCCCATTGGATTGTATTTAATTTTGTAGTCATTTTTCCTTTACGATGCCGATGAGGCATAAAATATCATGAGTTATAAAAGGAAAATCTGTTATCTAATGTCTGCAGAGAACAGTCTGCAGGATGAAGTTGTCTTTTGTTGAAAACAAAGCTTCCTGTTCCTTTTGTTTTCATGGAAGGATCAATTTTTGTTTATAGAAAACACAGGTTTTGCCCTCCTGAATCAACTTATTGGTCTGTTCATTGGCAGTATTTGGGAATGTGTGCTTTAAAGCAGGTCAGCAGAATTAATCTGTAATCAAATGCTCAGAAAAAAAGTATTTCCAAAGGTCAGAGTACATTCAAGAAAGCGATAATAATTTGTTTTAAACAAAAGCTGCTCTTGTAGGTGAAAGGGAAGGATGGTTACATATCTGAATAAACAGCCTTTGGATTTTATTGAAGGGACTTCTAGGAGTTTGTCAAAATCTTGGCTTTTCATGCCCATTTACTGACTGTGACAGGGCAAACTGCTTGACATATAGATGAACTTTGCACACATTTGATCTAGTAATTACGTGTGCAGCTTGTTTTGAATTAAAAAAAAAAAACCAAACCCACCCACAACCCAAACAGCAAACCAAAATAAAAACCAAACCCCAAACAGTTTTACAAACTGCAAATATGAAACCGAATACAAATCTTACACCTGTGATACCTATTTGAGCTAGAGGTGGTCAGGGAAGTTGTTATTAGACAGTTAGCCTGCATGTCCCGGTGGTCATAGTGGAAGAATGAAAAATTTTGCTTGCTTTTCAAATCAATGTCAGTACCTGGCTGTTGGATGTGGGTAAAAATTCTTAGTCTAAATACATGATGAAGTTGCCTTTGTCATCCACCTTAACGGGTACAAGCATGCACTTTGCTGCTAAGAAAAGCTAATGTGACATGCTGGATTGATTGTCTTAATGGGAAAAAGGCATAGAAGAGACAAAGAAAAGACAATTTTTTTTTGTTACCGGGAAGGGAAAAATGTCGCTCCTTAGGTTGGCATTACTTTCATGCCTCGGTCCCTGTGAAAGTTCTGCAGCAACTTTGCAATTAACAACCACAGGCACTGTTTTGAAGGCCCAGTTCAGTGTCAGTGATGGGCTATCAGCTACCATGTGTCCTACCTTACTGGTTTTCTTTTTTTGGCGCTTCCCTGGGAGATGAGAAAAGCTGGGGAGAGGGGGCAGAAGCAGGCTGAAGAATATCATTCACCACACTTGTAATAAGAAGCCTATTAAACAGCTACTAGCGGCTGTTTTCGTTCCTGCTACAGCATCACAGAGCGCCAAGAGGCTCCTACTGATCGATGATTTTGAGTTTGGCCTTCAGAGGAGTCCATATACGCGGTGACAAGCTGGCACAGCATGCTCCCACTGCGGTAGGAAGTCAGCGGCAAGAGCCAGGTCGCTGTGTGCTGGACAGAGGTGAGTGATGCTGTAGTTCTGCATGGCTGGGTTTACGGTAGGTTTCTCGAGAAACAGGAACCCTGTTATTAATATTTTGCTTTACTAACTGGCAAGTCTTATTTAAGGAAAAAAACCCACAACCCTGAACTTTTTAAGTTGTGCATTTTAATTACATTCACTACAGCACTGAATAATGCTCTACTTGAAGTCACAAACATGAAAGTTCCCATAAAATGTGTATAAAAAGCCTTCCAATAGAAACCTTAGCATACTGGCATTCTCACCACATCAGAGATTATCCAAAAAGAAATTCAGTAATGAAAACCCTGGGCCAAAACTGAATTGATACTGAATGACTACCATACAGTCAGCTGGCAGCTCAACTGAGTAAAAATTAGCCAAGTAGCTCAATGTTTCATCCAGTAATATCAACCAAAACAACCAGTTATTACGGCATTTTCTCTTCCAGAAAGCATGAAGGCACTGAAATGCCTTAAACCCACATCTTGGTCCCGTGTCCATCATCTGCTCACACTGAATGCTCTGGCGAGGTGACTGTTCCTTTGCTTAGACTTTGCCCAGTTTATAATGGCTGGTTCCATGACTGGACCCCCACATGCTGCAGTAACTCAAATAAGTTTTAAGTATCTCTTTAAATGGTCATGTTTCTTATGTTTTTTTTCCTTGGAAATTGGATATGTTATTCAGCTCTAACTGTATCAGCCATCCTAATTTCAATAATGCTCTGTGCTGTTTTTTCTTCTTCCAGTTTATTTTTTCAGATTCTTTTCTTTAAATGTCTCCAGAATTTGCAGTGTTAAATCTGTTGAAAAGCAGGAACGTATGCAGTTGTATCCCAGTAAAACTTTCCTCATAATGTCCTATAGCTGTATTTTTGAATTGTCATTTGTTAAGAATTGGAATTTCTCAAATTTTGCGATATTGTGTCTTGTCTGAATAAAACCAGCAAGAATCTATTGTTATTCTGAATCAAAGCAGCAAAAATCTGACGTGCTCAGAAACACTTCAGAAAAGTTGAAGTGCTGAATTCATAAACAAGTGATGTAGAACATTGTTGATGTGTAAAAAGATGTCCCTAAGAAGAAGACTATATATTAGTTAAAATGTATAAGGGCTCCCTTCACATCCCCTCTGGTTTTGGTGGAAGAAACATTCAGTCTTGTCCACCAGTTTGTTTCTGTTCATTAAAGTTTTAAAGAATATGAGAAGTTACAGAATAAATTTATCTTTTCTTTTTCTTTTAAAACATATTTAATTAATTATTTACATTACTATCTCTACTTGGCATTTTTTCAGTAGGACTGCTAAAATTTAATGCTTTATTACTTTCCATCCAAAGCACACCATATTCTCAGATAAATTTGAGTAAATTTTCTGCCAAACAGTGTGTTTTCTGTAATTTTTTTTTGTTGTTTTGCAGAAATCTTGACTAATTCCCATATCCATATTGGTCAGTTGGCACTTCTAAGTTGAGCTCATTAAAATCTCAGAAGTCTTCTCAGAAAGTCAGTTGGTGACAGGGTGTTGATTAAATTTGTTAACTGTAGAAGGAAATTGAGTCAGCTTTGGGTTAAGTGAACTACAGCTGAGCTTATAGAACTCATTTTCATTCCATTTCACTCTAGGAAAAGATTTTGCCTGTTTCCTGCTTCACAGTAGATGTGGTTACTGAACATTCACATTTCCAGACAGGCATCTCAAACAGTCAAAAGGTGAATGTCTCAAATAAAAGATATCTATAGATTTTTTTTAATATATAATTTATATTTTTTGTGCATGACTGAACTTTTGGGGGTTTTTTGCTACATTTTTGTGTGTGTGTCGATGTTTCCCCTGGCTTGTAAGTGGAAGAGTGGAAAGAAACACTATGCACCATAGGAAACATATATCACCTTCTTGTATTAGCATATATCAACTAATTCTTATTACTGGCTTCTAAATACCTTTTTTGTGGCTTCTCAGTATTCTGTTCTATCTAGTCCTGGGAACCTGTGCCTTCATATATACTGGCATAATCTTTGATAATACCAGCTGTTTCACTATCAATAGTGCTATGACGTGATTTTTTTGTTACATGGGAATCCAAATAACCTGCTGAAATGGTTTAAGTTGCAACATGATGGGAGACGTGTAACTGTCACAGACAAATTCTAAAATGATAATTTGCATAGATAAGAGGGCTAGCACACTTTAACTGGCAATATATGTACAAATAAGAAAGGGTTTAATACTTCAGAGTGTACTTTTTCTTATCCCATTTAAAAGGTAATGAAGGTGTTTCTTTTTGTTTTTGTGAATGAAGATCCAAGAGAACCAGTGGGTCAACAGATCATATGTGGTCCCTATATTTGTTTATTTCAATCTGTATATACTTAACGTTCATCTGAAAGACATGAAGCTTCTATTAATTTGGTAGAGTTGCTGGAAAAAAATAAAGAAAAAACACTGACAGTAGCCGGGTACAGAATTTTTATATTAACAGCATTTTTCTTGTTAAGAGGACAGTGCGGGCAGTACAGTGCAAATTATACTCTCATCTCTCTCCATATGCGTCTGTAGAAAATATTATGTCTCTTATTCCTCTTGTGTGCAGAACGCTATCAATCCAAAATGCATAACATGAATAAACATGCACTAGCAACTAGGATGAGTCTGCCAAAACTTGTGTTTTTCTAAGGCCTGGGACTCCAAAATGGAGACATGTTTTTAATTAGCCATGTGATGACAAGATTAAGAAGGCAGGCACTTATTTTTACTTACCATAGTTCCACAGCTGTTATGGGCAAAAGTGTAAAACTAGCTTTTGGGGAAGGAAAAAAAAAAAAAAGTGAGGCTAATAATTCGAATTGAATTCCTCTACTTACAGCTGAATGGGTGCATCAGAATACTTAAGACACATCATTTGCAGGAGTAAATTGCTATAGATCCATTAAGTTAATTGAAATTAAGATAATTTAAACTTGTTGAGAATCTAAGTCCTACAGTGAAAAACACAAGGGAAGGCCAATATGATTTTTTGCTACTTATTTCACTGGGGAAGGAATGACACCTTAGGGTCTTTCTTCTGTTTGCCACGTGACAGGGCAAATATGTGACTATTTCCAGGCCTATAAAATAACTTCCATTTAGGGATGGACTAACTTTATAAAATAGTCCCTTTCCTGACTTTGAAGAATTAACCTTGGTCTGCAACAGGTGTATGCCATACGTCAAGACCTTGGGTATCGCTGAGTGAAAGGTGGTATGGAGATACAGATGATTTTACATGAATATAAATATTAATAAATTATCAGTTGTTTGTTCTTGATGTCAAATTTTAGATCTTGAATATCCTTTTTCATGAAACTGTATAGTATAAAAATGTCTACCTCTTTTTTTCCCTGGATAACTGTCTTTGGAACACCCACTGAAATATCTAATTATGTGCTGACTACCCTGAAGTTCAGTTTGTTAGTGTTGTGCAAGCACCCTTTTTTCTTCCTCTGTGCTGGGAAACTGTTGTAAATGATTTTCTTTGGCTAGGTCAGGAAGTATTTTTCCATTTGGCTACTCTTTATTCCTGCTTTTCATTTACAGAGTAATTTCATAGTTAGGCACTAGGCAGCTGCTCTTCTAATGTGTGGACTGGCTTAGCAAATAATTTTATTATGTCTACAGTGCACCAGGTTGCATTATAAAGTTTCAGAGAAGGCTATCTCCTTCCTTTCTCATTCATAGCTTTTAGCTGTGCCTATGCAATTCAGTGGGGGTAGCTGACTCTTTGCACATCTTGATAGATACAAAGAAGAATAGACTGTTTGGGTATTAAGGTATTGTTTCAAGATTAGTTTAATTCTATCTAATTGCAGGCTGCTCCTGTTGACCCTCATTGTCTCTGTTTCTCCTCCTCCCCAGCTAATTTGCAGCTGAATCTGTTCCCTGAACCCAGTTCTTGGGGTGGCTACATGTGTGTGCCAATGATGGCAAAAGGAAAAAGTAAGAATGAATAGAAGGGAGGAGGAAAGGACAGGCGTAGTCAGGACTCAGATCATGCCAAGTCCAAGGACCAGAATGGGGCCCTCAGCAGTGCATCCTCACCAGGCTGAACAGCTGGATTTCTTTTCACTTGTGAAGGTGACTTTTGTGAGCACTCTTGTCTCCTCAGTTCTGCTCTAGTAGCACACTGTACATTAATGGCAAGTGTTCTACATTTTTCCAGATGTTGAATCTTGTAAGATTCTGTAAAATTTAGAAGGCCTGTTCTAAGGTACAGGACATGAGTATAGGTTTTTATTTTTATGAATTGCATGTTTATGTTGAAGACAGATCAAGGTGTTCAGTCTGAGATACAGTAGGTAATTTTTAGCAAGTAGTAGAGCAAATGTATTTTGTGATACTGCTTTTGCTTTTGCGAATAGTATAGATTTAGGACATAGTGGTACAAAGACAAGACAAAAAAAGTTGTATTTCATGGCAGATTTTGCCTTGAGTTTAGGAAGGCCAGCATCTGCTTTTCTCAGTGGCAGAGCTATTTCAACTTAACATAGTCATTTAGACAAAACAAATAAGCTTTAATTCTGCTTAACAGATATCAGACTGAGGCCCATCACATGTAAAGGAGCCAATTTCCATCTCCTTAGCATGAAAAGAAAGCATTTTAGGCACATGTTCAGAGAATGCATGTTCCTAATCTTAGAGCTAATAGGAAACACCAGTCAATGATTTTTTGACTTATTTGCAAGTGTATGAATGCCTTTTAGCGACCCACTGGAAGGGATCCTCACTAAACACTAGTGGGCAATGTTTGGGACTAAACTCTGGAATCTGGCTGTTCTTTTTCTATCACTGTCTTCAGCAGGACTCCCATAACTGCACATATTTCTAAGACATCTATTAATGTAGGATTTGGGGAACATATATACTATTACTTTTAGAAGAATGACCAGTTCTGGCATATGTAACCTCAGCAAAATAAAATTTCCACTAAAAGGAGCCAGAAAGCAATTTTAATAGCAGTGTATTTGCAAAGCTGATACTCTCCATACCAAAGTGACAAATTCTGGCTTTGCGAGGCTGATAATCGCAGAAAAAGGTTGGCTATAGTGTAAGTCAGGAGCTTATGAGAAGCTGTTGCCATGTAGAAAAGTATTCCCTTTTTGCTCTTTATATGAAAGAGCTATAAGTAGTTGGTACGTGTAAAAATGGGGCTTGCTACAGAAAGTCCTTTGCTGCGGTAGTTCGCTTGCATAGCTGCTGTACCTGTTCACTGTAGGTTTGTGGATACCCTTTCTGTAGTGCCATTAACAAAACATGCTTAACCCAATTAATTTCATCTATTTCCATCTGGAAAGTAAGCAGATACTATGTGGAGGGGAATGAACTTTTATCAAGGCATAACTGAGAAATGCATTAATCATCCTTGCCTAGCCAATTCCTCTCTGTAATTCTTATATCTATTTGAAAAGACTGGTTTTGCCTTTTTTTTTTTTTTTTTTTTTTTTCCCCTCTGATAGGAAGAGAAGTCTTTGTCTCTGTAGATTTCAGAATTTCATGTATGCTGGAGCATGTTCTGTTCAGCAGAACCTTTTTAACGGTGCTGTTTGTCTGATTGTAGCCTTGAAGATCAGATGCCCAGGCTGAGGTTGTACAGCAAGCTCCACTTGGAGTAATTCTGCAGTGTTGTTGGAAGGGACAGTCCCACCCTCCCTCCCTACCACTGCCAGCTGCTCCCCCTGTTCCTCCCACGTGCTTGAGTAAGTGTCTGAGTGATCATGCCCTGAACCTAGACCGAGGGACCTGACCCAGCCTGATAACCAGACCTTTCTACTTGGTAAGTTTTTGGTTGAATCAGGTTCCTGATCCAGTGCATGTTACAGTAGCACAGTGGTTAGTGTCAGCCCAAAGAACTGGGGACAGAAGATAGGGCCACATTTCACATGGCAGCTTGTAATGTTGATTAAGATGATTTTATAATTAACTTCCTAATTATTACTTTTATGCTTTAGTTACAAACGAACCATGTTGAGTACTGTAAGATGTCATTTTGCTTGTATTTCACAAAAGCCTTTTATCATAATTGTGTTAATGTGCATTTAATTAAAAGTAACAATGGTGCAGATGATTGCTGTAAAAGTTCCCAACAAGAATGGATATATGATCTGGTTTACTGGAGTCATACGTTTCCCCCGTGCTCTTTTCTTGCACTAGTGAGACTGGTTACTTGTGTTGCCTAAATCCACGTATTCAGAAGGGTCTATTGCTCTCTTATTTATTTATTTTTATTTTATTTAATTGAAGTTGTTTATATGTTTGTTTGGAGGCTATAGCTGAAATTACTGAATTTTTCCTTTAAGAGTTCCAGTGCTCCGCTGCAATTCCCTCAAAGGGAGTGGGGATGGGCTGCCTCTCTTTGGAACATACTGCTTGGTTTTAATACATTTTTCCCTGAGCGCCTTCCCTGTGATTCCATACAGCAACTCTCCAGCATTGGGCTGAGATGCAATTTCATATTTTCTAGCATTTCTCTGGCAGTACTACCTTGGAATCTGACTAATGCTAACCAGTGTAATTATCTGTGGCTTTCCTCCGATGCTTTCTATTTCCAGTCAATCCACAGAATGGTATTCTCCAATCCACAGCAATTATGAGTATGATATATGAGATAGCAGGAAAATGGTATTGAGGATAAAAATAAAAGAGATGGTGAACTAAAGAACCCCTGCTAAATCAAACGCATAACGGGTCTGAACTTAGACTATTTTCAAAACTCCTATTAAAATAACTGAGGATTCTGCTCCTACACTTGCATGTCCAGTGCTTTGATCTATGTTTTCGGAAGTCTGTGTTTGAACTTATCTTGGTCTGTTAAGGTATTTGAAACACCCAGCGCTGAATTGTCTTTGCTTTTCTGCATGTGAGAACCAAGGCCAGCCTGTTTTTTTCCAAAAAGATGGAAACAAAGCCCATGTTTATGTAGACATGTGGAGAACCATGTGAAGATTCTTGTGTGAGTATTTCCTAAAATAACAACATGCACATTAGATAATGTTCATATCGATAGTAGGGATATAGGATATATGGAGTAGTGCATTTCTGCCCGAGCCTCAGAAAACAGGGGTGTGTGCTTCTGAAAGAAAGGTCAAGAGCCCAGGTTAGTTGGAAGAGCCTTGTGATGCTGTTTGCTAGATGTAAAAGGTGCTGGTAAGCATCTTCTGCAGGTCCCCCTCAGCTCTGGCTGTTTCTAGCAAGCGATGCACAGATCCCAGAGGGTTAGTTAGCAATCTCAGACGGCACTCTTTCTTAATTGCTTTAGTGCAGAATTTCAAGATTTTTCTTATCTATTTAATAGGAAAATACGTATGAGAGATTCCTCAGTTTCTGTTGTTGGATTCTGACCTTTGCTTTTGCTGCTACCTCCTTGTGGCTACTGATGTGGAGGAATCCACAGACAGATGGCAACACAACTCAGGCAGACAGGCATGTTTTCTGAAGAGACTACATACATACTGTGTGTACCAAAAAGATGTGGTGTAGAATCTGATGATTTTATAGAAACACTGGAAATATGAGTATAGGGTATGCATACTGAAAGAATAGTGGCAAATCATGGAGAAAACAAGTCATGCAAAGGACATTGTTTATCAAAATAAATATAATCTGCATTATTATTCAGATATTTCTGTTGCTGTGGGAAATGAACGGGAAAAATTGTCTCAAGACAAATGTCCTTTTTTGCATATTGAATAGTTAAGCATGTAGGTTTCTCTTTTTTTTTTTTCTCATGCACAGCTTTAAATTTTTATCATCTTATTTGTTTCTTTTACCGTTTTTGCTGTGTTACACAGGATATAGATGCAGTCATTTCGTTGTTACTAATCCCTTAATTAAGCAACCTCATAGTGAATTTAGCTGCCTATCTTCCTGATCCAGGAGTACAAAATATCTGCCTGAAAAACTTCTCTGTATTTTTGTCTGTTAAGGTAAGTGCATTTTTTTTCAGAATTATTAGGTATGCTCTGTCGTCTTAAAAAAAAAAATCTTAGAAGAAAAAATTACATTTGAAAAGAGTAAACCTACAAACTCTTTATAGTTAAGATATATATCTTAAAAATAAAGCATATCTTAAAATATGAGCTAAAGTAACTTGTGGAAAGACCTGGAGCTGGTCAAAACATTCCAAAGAAATGAGGTTGGTGTCCTGAAAAAAAAAAAAAAAAAAAAATCTCTTTTGCAGTATATGGGGGTGTGTGTGTGTGATTTTGCCATTTAAATAGCAAAATTATATGGCACCTAGTGTCAATGGCATTATTTCATATAATGTTCCAAGCAACATGAAAATATACTTGAGAGAAACTGTAATCTTTTTGTATTTCTGTTCTCTGTTCCATTTATAAATAATAAAAAGATTAGACTACTTACATTTTCATGTAAAATACAGGTTCCATTTCTTGAACGTTTTTATATTGAATTTTATTCCCCACTCCAAGTCTGCAAGTAATATCTGCTACTGCAGCACCTGCCAGTTTGGATTACTTTCTAAAGTCTGCTGCCAGAGGATCAAGTTTTTGGGAAACATTTATAAATAATAATGTGTAGTTTCCATGTGCTTAAACTGTGATGGGCTGTGATCATCTTCTTAAATAGCTACTTTTTAATTTACTGGACACCATCAGTCACTTTTGTGATTCAAAGGAGATTTAAGTATGCTTGTAGCGAGGCCAAATGCTGTAATCAGAGCCATACTGTCTTCCTTTGATAAACCTTGTGATACAACATACGAGCAATATCGATACTTTAACTACTGCAAGCTCCCCTGCCTCCAGCCCCCTGTGCATGTGTGTGCGCGCACACACACACACACACACACACACGTGTGCGCATTTCACCTCTAACACTGAAAATGTGCCTCCAGTCACAGTGAATAAAGACATTACTTGAGAGCTGGTGATGCAGTGAACACAAATGAGCTGCTGAATGGGGCTAGAGTCAGAGGGTGCCTATTCACAGTTTTCCAGAAGGCTATTGGTTTTGGTTGCCTGCAAAAACAAGAAGATTGCACAATGTTTAATCATCTTCTGAAAGTTGTTTTGCAAATGTTAAACCGTAGGAACTGAAATTCTGCTGTTTCACTTGTGATGTAAGGAATTAAGTGTTAGTGAGCTGCAAAAAATCTCCTCTTGATCATTTGTAGCTTGTGGGGCTCAGAGACAGTATCAGAGTGTAGCAGCAATCAAATAAAACTCTATGTTTGAGTTTTGGAGAGACAAAGTACCTACTGTGTTATAGTCCTGCTTCAGACCTACGCCTCAGCTCTACTTTTTAGCACCCCGCAAGTTAGAAGAGTGTTGTCTGTTCCACGGAAAATGAAAGTAACAGAAGATTCCTGAAAAATTTTGTGTTTTTTACACTGACTTAATATAGGGTACACAGAAAGTTAGAGTATGCAAAATTCTACTCTTCATTTTACTCCACGAAGAAATCAGAATCTTTGCAAAGAAATGAAAAAAAAATAATGATACAGCACCTTATTTAGTTACCCCATTTTTTTTGTGGGGAGAAAAAAAGTAATCGAATAATTTTATGCCAATTATCAACCTATTAACCTTTGCTTTTTCCTGAATCATGTTGGCTAATGTCGGCTTTTGATTTTGTTTTCTGATTTCATTTGTTTATTTATTTATTTCCAGGCTGGAAATATTATCCTGTTGCACTGTAAACAACCACTGAATCTTCTGAAGAGATTTCTCATCTGGGCTGTTTTGCTGGTGAGTTGCTTGAAGCCTGATGCTATAAAGATAATAGAATTAGCAGACCTAGCAGGCCTCATTATTTTTAATTACTATTACTGCTGCTCACACACTACATGTAATTCAGTAAAGCTGGAGTGGAGTGAGGGGGGGGACCCAACAACTCTGCATTTCAAAATGGGCTATCGTGGAAGCGGCTGTTGTCAAAACCCTTCTCTGAATGATGTGTTTTTCAGATTTATCATTCTAACAATCTTCTGGACAAATCTCAGAAACTCAACAAAGCACAGAAGAAAAGGGAATGTGGGCCATAAATAGGTCAAAATCTAAGTACCTTCAGCTCACATTTTGGCTCATTTATCAAAGCAAAATCAATTGTTATTATTAGCCTATTATCATCATCCTTCCAGTGAGCTGGCTTCATTTTAATCAATATTTCTAATTAGACTACATCAAATACAGTTTTAAATTGTAGCAACCCAGCTCTGTGTAGGCTAAATTTATATGCAGATCTGTATCCATTCTTTTCCTTCCATCTTTATTAAAAAGGTATTTCTTTACAAATAAGCAGTAAGCAGCTATGTTTCAAGCTTTGAAGCACTTGTACCTCACAGTTGATAATGACCACCTACTATGTTGAAATGCTATTTGTCTTTTATTTGTATGAAAACCATCATTGAATTTTCAGGTCATAATGCAGAGAGACTGAGGATCAGTGCTCTGTGCCGTGGATTCCATTGGCTCTTTTTGACTTGTAAACAAAGTGTTCATGGAAGTGGACCCAAATAGTCCATCTCCCGTTCCTTGGTAGTTTCTTTTCATGCCATAAGTATCTGCTCTGCTCCTTCAGGGTTTGCCTGATAGCTACCTAGCTCTGTGTGTCTCCATCGTTCTGATATACCTCTGTGAAGGTGGCATTGCTGCTTTATGCATGCAGTGCTAAAAGCAAAAGCAGAATTACTCCATACTTAGACTGCCTTGCTCTCATGTCTTAACAGTGTCCAAAGCAGGGATTTCACAGCTTCTAAGAGAGCAACAAAAATGTGCTTGTTCATATTGTTGGCATATTTTTTTATTGAGGCTGCCTATTAGAAGGCTCTGTAGTGGTCCTCTTCTTCCCACCCATTAATACAGATAGATGAATTCTGCTATGGTTAAGGATAGTTGTTTTTCCTTTCTGCAGGGATTTGGGAACTGGTTAATCACCCAGTAGCAGTTTCCATAGGATGCACTTTCCAGGATGATAACATGGTTCTAGTTCAAACATTCATGACTCAGGAGTACTCAAGATCTCTATATCTGTTCTAATTTATGACAGCAATAGAAGGCTTACCTCCACTATATTTTTCCTAAGCACATGTGTTTGTGAGTGGATGTTTGCCCACATGTTTATGTGTGTGTGTGTTTGTATATATAAATCAGAAGCCTTTCTTTGGGAGCAAAGAAAAGATGAGATTAGTGGGAGAAGTCTAATTCTGCTAATTCTGTTGCCTGTGTATGGAAGTAATTTTGACCAGCGAGGTCAGTAAGGGCACGCTCTGTACTGCATCTTTCCAAAGAATTCTGTTGTAGTTTAATTGATGTGACCCTAGGGCCATATTTTGCATTTAAAAATAATTCTAATCCTTAGCCCATTTACTTGTGTATTGTAACTAGTCATCCAAACATTCCTTTTAGCAATGGGCATATAAACTAACAACCAAACCTAGCCTGACTCTGGTCTCCTAACATGTAGGTTCTGTGTTTTTCACTCTGACAGGCTATTTTGTCTGATTCGAGTCCCATTCCTCCTCCAGCGTATACTCTGAAGTCAGCTGCAGTTGTCAGTAATACTTTTATCATTAGGGATATTTAAAAGCATAAAACCAAAATGACCATTACCCTAACGGGAACTGAAGTGCAAGTAACTATATCAAAATGTTGTTATGCTTAGTTCTGTGCCAGTCCTATGTGTGGTCAGTATACATGTGTGGAGTGCAAAGGAGAAAGTAGTTTTAGAACTGAAAAAGGCAGAATCTCTAAATGTTTCAAAGCACATTCAATTCTTTCTTCACAGAGTTTCTCCATTCCCTTTCTTCCTAGGAGACTGTAGAACCTAACATACCCACGGCCTAAATTAGGCAGGTCTTGTGGAAGAAAATGTATGGAAAAGCCATATAATTAAAGAGTGGCGCACAATATATTTCTACACAGAACCAAATCTGAGTTACAAGTCACAAAAGTTCTGGCATTTCCTAACTTTTTAACACACAACTCGGCATATTTGTATTTTTTTTCTGGGTTTTGTATGTCTAACTGTGACTAGCTGTCATTTATATGGAATATATGTACTGTATGTGTATATAAGGGCACAGCAATGTAAGTTTTCTGTACGTGGATAGAGAGAGTACTTGACTGCTAATGAGCGCTTTGCAGGCAGCTCTTCAGTTTGAAGCAGACTGCTGCTCGTGGGAGATCAGCAACATGACCAGCTTCACCTCTCTGGTGTCTCTTTGTGTGCCTCTTCTACCATTTCCCATGGCCAAGACGAGAAACATTTGAGAGATATATTGTGTTTTCATTAGCAAAAGTGAGCTTCATATCCTAATGGGCTGAACTCCTTTAGACACCGGTGAAATGCACTAGGGAGATAATAATCTTTTGTAGTAGATTTCTAAATATATGCTGAAATAGATCTGTTAGAGTTAAGAATAATTTTATTCACATATGTATTCAAATACGTGTACTTTTTCATCCAACTGTGTTATACTCTTCCTAGGATAAAACGTGGAAGTCAATATTGAATATTAATTCTGTCACACGAGTCTTGTGAGTCTCAGAACTAAATTATTCTGCAGATGGTGAAACTGATGCCATGGAATATTATGGTTGAGACTTTTGAAATGTAAAGAAGTGAGATGCTCTTTTGTCAGAGAATTTCACTGGAATTTCCCTGTGGAATTCCTTTAGGCTCTGTTACAAATCCCATCTCAATAATAGGCCAATGATGACAGAAAACTTAATGGAGAAGCTGGAAGCAGAATCAGGTGTCTTTCCATCCAGATATCTTAATCTGAGATATAATTACTTGATAAGTTAATCTGAGGATATAACAAGCTTCACAAGCTGAAGTCAGGCAGATGGATAGTATGCACGGTAAAGCATGTGAAAACTTTTCACATTATATTTGAAGGTACCTGATTCTGTGCCTACCACCACCACTTGTTTTAAAGGCTTTATGAGGTTATCAATTAAGAGTGCTTCTCTATGTGTTATAAAACATTCCTTGCAATAACTTCTGTTTAGGAGTGGCTACATTTACTCTGGTATCGTAAATGTTGCAGACATTTAAGACTGAGGTCTGTGATAAGAGTTTTAGTATTGTATGAGTTTCAGAGCATTTTCTTCATCCATAGACATGAAATATGGCACTTTCTCATGTGGTAGTACTCTGTAATTTTGAAAATTATAGTTAGTTGGGTGTGAATTAATCTTAACACTCAGTACTCTAAACTGAGAATAAAGTGCTAAGCTAAACATCTCCTCTGTAAAAGTCGATCATGATTTTCTCTAAGTCATGTAAACACTATTCTGCATATTTCCAACATATTCCTTGTACTGTTCTGTGTATATTAACTGAGCAGTTGTTGATTTATTGTGTACACACGAGAAGTGATCAAAACCTATCAAGATCCCCCCAGTATTTTGTCCTCTGTGAGGACTGAATGAGTGTATTCCACATAATTGAAGAGATAATGGGTACCAGAGTGCTCAAGCTTTAACCTCTTAATCCTGATATCGATATTATTGCACAGACTTGAACTCCCCCTTGCTTGTTCCTCCCAACTACTCTGCTGATGTGATGTGAGAAGACTTTGATGACAGAGGAAAGCTATGAGGTTTCTGATAAGTGTAACAACAGTGTCTTCTCTGTAGTGATATCCTAGTAGAGTAGCACATTGCTTGTAGGTCAAAAACAGCGTGGCAGCTGGTAGTGTTTTCTGCCACAGCTTATCCCTTTGACTCTTGGCCCTCCGTCCGGGGGGTCCTTAGCCCATATAATACAGGTCACTGAATCAAATGCAGTCAACATAAAAGGTAGTATTTACCCACTGGTTTTCTTTCTTCTTTTTTTTTTTTTTTTTTTTTTTTCATGAGAAGCTGTTTGTATTGTAGCTGTGCAAGATAAATCCTTATTTTTATTTTTTAAAAAGTATACGGATATTAAAGCACACTCAGAAGAAGAGTCGATATAACTTCCTGACATAGCTGCAGAGGTCATGGCATTGGGCAGATGTGGCGATGAAGACAGCAGTATAAGCACCTTTAAACAGTAGGTTTAGCATAGGACAAAAGACATTTGGTGAATCAATCTTTGTTCAGTTAAGCATGTGCTAAATCTGGTGGCCTGTTGATGTACTTGTCACAGTATTCAAGAATAGATATGTCATTAGCTGTCACACACTTCACAGTGCACAGGCATGCTACTGTGGGCACAATTGAAATCCTGCATTTGTAAGAAAGCTTGGTGATACGTAATATGGACCGGAGTTCATTTACATGGTAGAGGGAGAAATAGGGAGAGCAGATGAAGTTTTAGTGCCTCGTGTGACACACATTTCTGGGAAAATAGCATCGTAGTCAGTTCTGTAGCATTCCCATGTCATGTCACAGCTGAATACAACCGAGCCAAGGTGGGTGAAGTTTTATAAAGTTTCATTCTGTATTGTAACTTGAATAATGCTGGAACCAGCATAAAGACAGAAATATAATGTATACTATTCAGAAAAAAGTTGCTGCAGTACGTGAACATTCACTCATTCCTTTGTTTCTGCAGTACTTCTTCCAGGCTTTGGGATGTTGGGGCAATTTTAAGAGCATCTTTATTTCAGAAGAAAGCGATATAAATACAGTTTTACATGTTTATTTGTGGCTTGGGTTAATTAAAGGTCAGTATTTTGGGAGGGATTAAGCAATACATGTCGTTTCCATGGGGTAAACCTCAAAAAGATTTCAGTGATGTATCCATTCATGTGCATTTGTGTGTGCATACAAGGTATGGTGCTTAAATGTCTATTACAGAAAACAGCACGCTGGGGATTTGGGTAATAGATCATTTTAATGTATGAATAGGTTACATTCCTAACTACTAGTTGGGAAGGGTTAGCTCGTATGGGAAGGGGAATAAAGTAAATGGACAAGAAAATTTATAGTGTTACAATTCAACAAAAATATTGATTAGAAGATGAGGAACTCCATTTTTATAAACTTAATCAACACTGATTGTTTGATATTCAGCTAGTAGTCTGTCAGGGAGAAATAAGAGCTATGAGCCTAAAGCGGGGGCAGGGGAGTGGTGGTGTGGGGAGGAAAGCAAGCTGGAAATATTTTAGGAAAGAACCTAACCATACAAAAAAACCCAAATCTAAACACACTAATGTATTTTTCCAGCAGATCCAAATGTTAAATATGCAAAAAGGAATAGAGACTGCCTATGTTTTGTTTTGTTTGTATTGCTATATAGTTGCCTGACTGGAAAGTATATTTCCAGAAGGAACTGCTGTATTTATTGGTTTATATTGTATTATGCTAATATTCTGCTAGTGTCCTGTATATTTCCATAGTAATCATCTAATAATACATTTCACAAAATAGTAGGTTGCTGAGATGCATTGAGAGCCGTGAGCGCCATGGCTAAAGGTCAGTGCTGGGGGAGCTGTGCCCCGCGGTGTGCAGGTGCCGCTTGCGTCACAGCCATTAAGCATGAACCTAAAATCAATTTTGCTGCATCTTTGCAAGCTGGCAAACGTAGTAGTCACCTCAGCAGAAAAAAAGACTCGCACACACGGTGTGCCCTTATAAAGAGCTGGGCAGAGTCTGAAAGACGTTTTCAAGAGCCTGTAAGTGGTTGTATCTCTAAACCCAGCTGTTGTGTTGTCTCTGCTGCCACCATTCAGGACCTTGCTGCTGCATTTGTGTGCCGTACCTTCAGTGACTTGCCGGTGACAGTCTGTTTGATAGATTAGCTTAATGCAGTAAGGTTTACAGTGGTGTCAGGGACAAAGTGTTTTAGACTGTGGACTCTTATTCTGGATTTAAAATTACCAATTGTGGCTGTTCCTCAGTATGTAATCCATCATGAATACATGCTTCCAGGTATTTGCATGCTAGAGATTTTGCTCCACCTCCTCTTTTGGAAAATTGCCTTTCCTTCTCTCATTGATGTCACAAAGAAGATGAACTCCTGAAAGCTTTTCCTCTTGAACTTGAGATGATTCATCAGAAGGAAAGTGATGACAATGTCTTTCAGGTCATTTAGTGAAAGGACACCCAAATAATTTATGTACCAATTTTAAAAAATCAGTTGAATGCCAATCAGTTGCCATGACAGTCTTGGTTACTTTAAAGTCAAAGTCTAATTCATGGTGAATTGAACAAAAGGGAAAAAAATCCTGAACGTGTTTGGCCCATGAGTGCAGTTCAGGTTAGAGGTATATGATATAGTTTTATTCGGTTCTTTATATGAGCTGTTTTTTATTTATTTCTTCAGAGTTTGTACCTTATTTTATCCTTATTGCTTTTATTTATCGGTGATTTGCACACATGGTGGTATAAGGCACTGAAGCACCAGTGACAAGGAGCCACCTACCTGGGTTATGTCACACATGTTACAAGTACTCATCTTTTACCTCAAAGCCTCATGCGCTTTCAGGATCCCAGTCCGAGGCTTCCTGCTTCGGCACAGCTATCTGGAGCAAGAAAGAAGCTGTAATTTTCCCCCGAGATCCTCTCAGTTTAAATAATCTTTGGGTTGGGGAGTGATCCGTGGCTCCAAGGAGGGGTGAGGTGTTGCTCCTGTGGTGCACCTCATAGGACCTGAGCTCTGTAGGATTCATGTTGGCTGCTGGGAAAGCGTTCCTCTTTTCTCTCAGGTGCTTGCTGGGTTATGGATTGACCGCTGGATCACTTTGGTTTCTAGTTCCTTCTGTCAAACCGGTTTTGGGCAAGATGGCCTCTACCGAGTTCTCTTAATTTGGCATTTTCTTTAGAAGCTATCAGCATCCCTGGAAATAACATCTGTCAGGGAAGCGGCAAGCTGGGAATTGGGTGCCTGCCCAGCCATAGCATCACAAGACTGCAGGGCACAATTGACTAGAGTGAACAGGAAAATTTCTGAGCTATTGATCCACAAGCTCACATAATGTGTGAAATTGAAAAAGTAGCCTGTCAGAGGAAGCTAGCCATGTATTTTTAGATTATCTTCCAAAAAATTACCCTTAACCATTGTTAAATTGAAAGCATTCTTTGTTTTTTTGCTGGGTACTGTTTTGTATTTGAGATTTATTTTTTTAAAAAAAAAAACATATTTCCTACTGGTGAAGGGTAGTTTTACCTTTTAAAATAATTTTAGTAGTTTCTCTTTCGTGTCATGCAGTGCTATGTGTGAGCATGTATACATATGCAGTTGTTTACATAAATGCTTTTCAGAGGCTAGCACCAAGAAGTATTTTGCATTATAATTCTGGATGGTAGAAATGAACACTTGGCAAGACAAGAAAGAGCGCCGAGACCTATTTAACGTGCATTGTTACCAAGATAAAGGAACATGCAACTACATCCTTAGGAGAAGTCTAATGCTCTCCCCATTTACTTTTATATTATGCTTATAAATATCAATTGACTTCATAGCACATACATGAAACAGCCCCAGAGACTGTCATATATTGCTCTTTCGTCATTCTTCCCTCTTTTTGAAGGGTATTCCTGTGCTAGTATTATATTTCCTACTGGGAGGTTTCCTAGTGGCTCTGACCAGTTTGTCAGAGCCTGCAGCATGACTGCTTGAAGTAGTTTCTCCTCCTCTGACTGGATTATTCTGCCTCATTTGCCACAAGAATGTATGAAATAAGGCAGCTGGGCTGGGACAGCACAACCTTTCAGCACAGCTACCTTCTTGTTTAGTCCATCCGCTCCTGCTGAGCACTAGCAATGAACTCTTGCATGAAGCTTCTTGTCTTGAGTATGAAGCGAACATTAGCCGTTCAGAAAGGGTGGTATTACCATCTCTGCTTACAGAGGGGGAAGTGATGGCTTGTTGGACGCTGACTGCATTTTTATGTTTGCAATCCTCTTTAATTTTGGGAGATTGTCTTTTGTACTACACACCGGTCTTCTACCAAAACCTTTTAGCATACAAAGTTCAGCATTTTTGTTCTTTTTCAGCATAAAATTGAATTAATAAATCTTAATGATAGGTTTTCTTTTTTAAGCTATACATATTTTGAGAAATAGATGTTTTGATAGGTATAGATATGTACATACATTTCACAGACTGCTATTTAGTGGTGTCTGTTTTTCAAGGAAAATAAAACAGGTTTACTACATGTTTAGTGTTAGTAATGGTTATTACACAGGATATTTAAAATGAGAGGTTTTCTATCAACCTCACTAAAGATATCGCAGATCATTCCTGTTAACTTTTACACAGATTTGAGAATAAAGAACAGTTAAAGACTTTACAGTTGCCTCTGAGACTATGAGAAACAAACTAGAACTCTAACTTACCTGGTGGTTTGAAGAGTCTGTTGATGTAGAAGGAAACTAATTAACTGTGGTGTTATTTTGGTAAGAATTAAACAGTGAATCAGACCATAATAAGCACACATGGCTTTTCCTACCGTCTCTTATGAATTCCCCTACTTTTGAATACTTGAGCACATGTGTTTTGAAACTGTTAGTCCTGTAAATATTCTGCATTCTCAGCAGCAATTACCTAGAAAAATCTAGAAATTCTTTAAAACTTTTTTTTAAACTTTTTTTAATATGCAACTAAACTGAAACTTATCTGTGCATATCTCTACCCTATAGCCTTCAGTGCTTCTAAAAAGATTAGTTTTATTATTGTCTCAGTGTTTCCAATATTGCTGGTTCACATAGAAATTTATGCTATTTATAAATGACATAATTTTTGTTATTGCAGTGTCACATAGATAAGTAGATTTGCTGGATTTTAAAATGTTCAAATTTTGCTTGAGAAGTTAAGAAATGATACTAATTGTTATTATTTACCCGTTTTCCAGGACTTTATTGGTCATTTTGCAGATGCAGAAGAAAACTGCTTCTTGCCTTAAATATTTTGTAACTTAGGAAACTTTATTTTCAGGTGTAAGCTTTTCAGAAAATGTTGAAATTGTTTTCTGAAATAAAGCATTTTAAACTTGTATTGCAAATTCAGCTAAGGTCGTTCTCAGAGCTAGCTGCTTTCCAAAAGAAGAATTATTGCTAGCAGGAGTTCAAAGAAATGGAGAGGCACAGGACCATATGCAAGTTTTTTTGCCTGTTTTTAGGTTTTATCATATTATCCATCCAGGTAGCACTTCTATTCACGTGGCCAACAGGGCCAGCTGAGCCTTTGCTGATGGTTGACTACATGTGTTTAGTGTATCATCCTTGTGTTCCCTATGTTACTGCCTTGAAGGGCAGAGAGAGTCAAATTCCAGCAGTATTTACATGAAGACCATCTAATGTATGTGAGAAGTCAGCTAGAGGAGAGAGGCGTGTGGACTCTAAGATACTCATTTTTTGTTGTTGTAATGATTCATGGATCTGTCTGATCTCGCCCTTTTAGAGTACATGTCGTTAATGAACACTGTCATGACACAAAATCAAAACTAATTTCATTTTGTAAGGGACACCCACAGCTGTGACTCTTGCTGTAAATATGATCATGTTGTTTTTCTGTCATAATGATGAGTAGACGTATGTAATGTTAATAAGATAGTGTTTCTAGCAATGATAGGTGAGGAGTTCAAGCTGTATTGTGTAAAGCTTAGAGCACTTATGTATATATATATCTCTACTCATCGTATTAAGACAGTTCACGAATCCGATGCAGTGTTCTTTGCTTAATTCATAACTGTTGGATTAGGTATTTAAAAACCCTAAAATCAATATTATGAATGATGACAGAAGCCTACTATAAAGCTTTCCTACACCAGAGTAGGAGGGCTGCTCTGGAACAAGAGCAACGCACAGGATTTATCAGTTCACTGTGGTTATTTTTTCAGTACTCTTGTAAAATGAAGACACAGTGCTCTATGATTACCAGGTGTCACAATGGCAGCATAAGCAACTGAAAGGTTTAGAGGAAAAGATCTTGTATCACCTACTGATCTTGGATAAAATCACCATTGAAACATGATAAAAGGAATTTATCCCCCCTGTTCTCTAGGTAGTTTATCCATTTCTGAAATCTGCTGTCATCGATGGATGTATTATTATGTCGTAGTATAGACTAGAGAGGGACAGAAAGTTAAAAATGAGCAACTGCTCCTGGGATCCTACAGTCACAGCTGGCCGTGAATTTTTCTTTTTCTTTTTTTTTTTTCCTGTGATAAATCTACATGGGAAAGTAATGTTTTTTGTGTGCAAAACTTTCTCTCACATGCTGAATGGCAGTTGTTAACAACATAATTTAGAGATTACTATAACCCAGACAGTCAAATCTGAATCTCCTTGTTCTTTCACTGGTGCTTTTTGAGGACTAGTCTTGACCATATACCTAAGTTAGGCTGCTTGGACTCATCTCTAATGGCAGCACATCTATTTTTGCTGCTTTTTTTTTTTTTTTTTTCCTTTTCTTGAAGGTGATGACTTTATTAATCATATGTGGTATTATTTTTATTGTTCTTTTGGGTTTTATTATTATGATCTCTACTTCTGACCCCACAAATCAATGTGAAATGGCTTGGCACATAGATAGGTCAGCTATTAACTGCGTTGTTTTGAATGTGCGTGCATTGTTGGCATATCCACACGGCACTCACCCGAGTCAGATTATTTTTTTTTGCTTCACTCAAGCACCTTAAGGCTTTGTGCCATGATACTGTAATTTATTGAATAACAATATCAGCACACGCTGAGCTATTCCATATTGTGTCTCCAGAGTAATGTAGTCTGTACCAATGGTGTGATCTCAAGTTTAATTTTAGGAGGCCAAGATCAGAAGTCTGCTCTGTATTTAAATATTTAATTTTTTAACCAAATTGTGAGCTGGACACTAAGAGCATATTGCATTGAGGACCACATTTGACCTATTTGAATATTATATGCTTGTACTAAGAATAAGGGTATTTTGAAAAAGTTGCGGGGTTTTTCCAAACACATAATCAACATTTTAATTGACATTTTAAAATAGAGAATAGTAGAAAAAACCAGCCAAAACCCCCAAAACAAAACAAACTCCTCCACACCATGCCTAAAACCCCCCATCCTAAACCCAACCCAACAGCAACAAAACCCCACTTCATTAAATTCGTCACCTCCTTAGTCCATGCCTGTGTGCCTTCCTACTCGCTGGTTAGTGGCTGAAAAGGAGAACTCTTGGAAACAACTGTTTCTGTTCATTCTCTAATTACAGAACATCTGTCCTCTTCCCTCTCAGTCATACCTCACCCCAAAGGTTTCATTTCAAAACCTTTGTAATCACTCTCAGAACATGAAAGTGTATTATTTCAACACGTCGGTGTGAATCATTTCAATCACAACCCTTATTTTCATGTTGTTGCTTCAAATAAAAACTAGCATTAGTCTCCACTCCCCATTAAAAAAAAAAAAAAAAAAAGACCAGAAAGGAAATTTGTTATTGCATTTTTCAAAACAGATACAGATTAAAATTCTCTTATAGAAGCAATTACTAAAGTCTTTTATCTAGACCACATAACAGATGGTTTTGTTAAGCAGATTCACTTTCTCTTGAATGTACTGTGATCTTCGCAAATGGGATGTTGACTACCACAACTAAAGAGAAACAAAATAACTATTCACCTTCCAATACAAATAGGTTGCAATTATCTAGCAGGTTTATGAGATCTGAAAATTAAAGTCAAAGCAAATGTTCTAGATCTGGGGTTTGTAGTTCTGAGGTTGTAATGTTAGTGTTAGTTAAAATTCATTCTTATCTTTAAGAGCTGAAGCATTGGTTTTATAAGTCTAAGATTTCAAACATGCCTAACAAATAACAGAGAAGGAAGAAAGGATGATAAGCTAATGAGTGGCAGGTATAAGGATGTACAGAATCTTTAATCTTTCAGAATTAACTTTAAAAGTATGGTAGATGATGAAATGTGAAGGTAGAGTAACATCACATAACTTTTTCACCTCTGTACTGACACTGTTTTATGAGGCCGGCTTCTGGAAACTCTTAAATTTTAATAGTGGCTCTGATTGTAATTAGTGTTCACCTCAGGACAGATGCATAACCTCTCTTTGCATGTTTCTGTCTATAAACAGAGGACGCAGACTGGGAAACTGGGAGGCACAGTATAGTTTCTGTGGTCAGGTACCTCGGAAAAAGAAATGCCCGTCTCTCCTTGCTGCAGCCTGAGCTCTGTCCATGCATACCATGCCATCAAGCAGTGCTCTCAGTAAAATGAGCGGGTTTCTTTGTCTTTTATTGTCTTTAGTTGTTTGTGTTTGCACAGATACTCGTGAGAACATTTAATATGTTACCACTGTTAATCCTCATTTCTAAGGGCAGCTTTAAGTGAGAAGTGGAGATGAGTCCCAATCTTCTAGAGCCTCAGCCTGTACTCTGCAGGAATCATTCCCGTTTGTCAGAGCATGGCACCTAGATATGGGCGTTTTCCAGATTCCCTAGTTCTCCTTTTCCTCCTGACTGATATTTTGGATGTTACCTTTCAATGCTTATCAGAGCTTGATGCTGATTTTGAGGGAGAATTGAAAAAAAAACCCACAAACTCAAGCCCAGCAAAGTGTGTGTGGAAGGATTTGTGTTGCCTTTGGTACGCTTTTTTGGGTGAGACAAGAAGTTGCTGCAAACCAACCCTGTTTGATTCTTCAGCATTACTGTCCCTCCCAGGCCAGGGAGCAGCATCCACACTGGTTTCCCATGTGGAGGACAATGCACATCGCTCTGCGTTGTGCCATTTTTTCCCCCTGGGAATCTGAAAATAGACCAAGAGCTGCCTATCACCCACCCGTTCTCCCACCTCACTGTCATGACTTAAAGAATGAAGCGCAGAGCAAAGCAGCTCTGGCAGTTTCCAGCAAGCTGCCAGGGCTACTGCGAGCAGTACTGTGTGCAGTAAATCCCTTGCACAGGCTCCTGCTCCCGGGAGCCTGGCTGGCAGCTTCACCTTATGCACAGCTATAAATTGTGCCAGAAACGATTTCCAAGCCCCTTCCATTTCCATTTGCGACATACTTGACTATTCAAAATGATTTTTATTTAGTATTTTCCGTTCCTCCTTGTTCACTTTGTGTGGTGTAAAGTTGAATTAAAACATTTCAGTTCTAGCTAGCCTTAAAGCATGTAGTTTTCTGTTTGGGGCGCCACCTGTGCTGAGCCAAATCCAAATTGCTTGTTCGTACTGAAGCCTGAACTTCAGAGGATACAATTTCCCTTATTAAAAGAACTCTGTTTAATGTACAATGCATAATGAGAGGACAACAGGGAGGATCATTTAACTTCTTAATGGACTACATTTACACTTAAAGCCAACTTTTGTCCTCACTTCCACCAGTGTAACACAGGTGTTAGTGAACGAAATGTGAAAGGTACAAGTTCTGCAGCTGCTTTGTTTTCATGGAAGGTTTCCTGACAGTGAAGTACTGTACAAGAAGCAGCTGCAGAATCAGGCCCTTTGTACACATGTGCTTGTAGTAATCTTAAAAGAAATAGAATGGGACCAGCAAAATGGCACTTCAGCTCAAAGAAAAATCCAGTGTCTTCCATCTGCTCCCTGCTCTTGCAGCTGCAGTGAATTATGATGTGCTGTCACATTTATAGGGTGATTTCATCAACTGATTTATTTAATTAATTTAGCTTTAACATTGTACAAAGGGTATGTGATAAAGTGGTGTAACTCTTTCCTCAGCCACCGCACCAGGCAAGATTTATCTTAAGTATCCTCTGCCTCACTGTGTCCTCCCTTGTTCTTTTCAAGCAGCAGCCAAGAGAAAGTTCAAAATAGCTGATCGGATCTAAAGCTGCTTAACTAACAGTGCTGCCATGGAGCAGAACTGGCAACTTCAAATTTGTGTTATGATTCTAGAGTTAAAACAGCCATACATTCTCTCCACCAAAAAAAAATATCTGTCACACTGATACAACCCTAGTAACTCCTGAATCTACGTGATGTTTCATGTAGAAGTATGGATGCACCTGTGGTCAGATTGTTACTTAGGGTGTTAACAATTGTAAGAATATGCTTCTTGAATGCTGCCTTGGAGATAGGATCTTGAAAGAGCATACACCACCCTCTTATTTTGTTTGCATGGAACAATGAAGTCTATGGGTGCTAACAGATAAAATCAGTAGCAATACAAATTGATGCTTGTCTTGAGATTTGGTTGCAAAAATAAGAGACTCTTTCCTTGTGATGGTTTCAATAATAATAGTGCATTTATATTATGCCAATATATAATGCATGATTTTTGGCAGCAGCCATATGCAGGCATAAGAAGCCATGATTCCTGTGCTGAAAAAGTTCATATCAAATAGATAAAGCAAGTTAATAGAAGCATTTTAAATTGAATATATTCTAATATACATATATATGTGTTTGTGCATGAGAAAAAAGGCAAGAGAGATGTGTAATTATGCTTTTTGGCTTGGTGGACATAACTGAGAACCCAGAGGAAGTCGCAGTTTCAAAATCTTTTCACTTAATGTTTCTCCAGTGCTTGCTTAAAATGGGGGCAAGGGTTATGCGGAGTATATTCCAGTAAAATACCAAGCATAGTTTAACTAAGTCAATGTAAAATGTCTACATTTATGACGCTTATATTGTATTATTGATCAAGCTGCAGTTATGAACCATAAGAATTTGGTGATTCTCATTTATGATGAAATAAAAACTGTTTACATGGAAGAGAGAATGCAAGCAGTCAAAAAGGACTGAATATTTACTATAATGTGTACGTAGAAGTGGTCTCAGCGTCTTCTGTGTGCCTCTGAATAATGGACTAGGCTTTATGAAGCCAGAGACAGTAGAAATATTTTCCTTGTTTCATTTGTCTTGCAGTGTTTTTCATAGTCCTGAAAAGTATTCAATCTTCTGAACTGCATTTTATTGTTTATTTTTCCATAAATGAATATTTACTAAAAAGTTAGCTTATTTCTATGGGGTGACACCACAGAAATACAAGGTTTTTCACTAGTAGCAAAACTGTAAAATAAAAGCTCTGTTAAAAATGTGTGTGCTTCATCTGAAACGCTTCAGTGCTCTTAATTGTTGGCAGTTCTGATTTCACAATATTGGATAAAATCAGTACAAAGGGAAAAAATGTTATTACAGAAACTAGGCTTGTTTCCACAGTGATAGAATTATGATTGTGACCCTAGAATTCTAGGCAAAATTAAAAAAATAAAATTGAAGCAAGCCCAAATAATTTAATGTGTGAGGTAATCATAAAAGGAGTCATCACGTGGTAGTTTGGAAAAAACATGAGTCAAAAAAAGTGAAGGAACTGTATCTTCATTTCAAAGTGACCTGTGTAATTTTAAGCTGAGAATGTCCTTGAGATACAGGGTCTCTTGGATTTTTGGAAGTTTATTAAGTTCATAATCAAAAGGTAGAGATGAGAGGGGAAAACAGCATAAGACTGTTCAGTGTACAGAATCATGAGCTAAGATTAAATTACCCAGAAGATCTATTTTTGTAATAATACCCATTTCTAAATAATTTTTACCTAATATCTAAAGCTAAATTTATGTATTTGTGCCACAATCAAATTAGGTTTGCTTTCTACATCAGTGTAGTTTGTTTATCTGAGTTAATAGAACTCCCCCCCCCCCCAAAAGAGTATCTGTAATTTTCATGTTGCAACAGAACCATGCCTAAAATCAGACTTAGTTCCCTGTCACTGCTGTATAGATTAACTGCTGTTCTTACTGAGCAATTCACCTTTTGATTATCCAGTCAATAAGAACACTTACAGCTTGGTATGGATGCTGATGCCTACTGTCTTCTTTACTATTTTCTGTGATTTCTACACTAGATATTGCTTGTCATGGACCCGTGTCCTGGTAGTTCTGGCTAAAGGGATTATTTTGGCTGCCCTAGCTGAGTGCATGCAAAGTCAAGGATTCATTCTTGTAAAAAAAGTAGTCACTGGTAAGTGCTTTCAAATCCAAAGCAACATGCACACGAGTTGGTAGTTACGGGGAATATAGTAGAAAATATTATGTTTAGAAATTAGTGTTGAATGGGGGGTTGCCTTTTATGATCATATCATGTTTGGCATATGCCTTCAGGGCTCTGTTTAGTCTTTTTTTTTTTTTTTTCCAGTTTTACTTGCTTTTTCTTTTTCTCTTCTTTCTGCTAATGTTGAAGTTGAAAACTAGCACCACCCACATCACTTCCAGAGCAAACTCTGGTTCGCCTAGAAAGTGAAAAACAAAATGCTTCTGGGTCAGAAGTCTGATCTCCAGATGGATTCTCTCCACATTACTAAGAAGTTAACAAAGAATTATACCCTGCTGACAAACTTGGAACGTTTGACTTGCATATCCACCTTTAAACAGAGAAACATTTATGAACCTGTGAGATCAAACAATTCATAGAAATTAAGCTAATCCATTAAAGTCTAACAAAACAACCTTTAAAAATAACCTCAATACTATCTTTTAGTCCTTAACAAACATTATATTATTATTACTTTTATTTATGTGCTTTTACTAGTAGCAATAGTAGTCATCTGAGATGTCTTCATCAAACCAGACATGATTTGGCTAATGAAGTAATGGTGGGAAATACATTATTGCCCCTACTTAACAGAAGAGAGAAGTAGCTAAGAAAAAACGGATTGGTTTGTCTTTACTTATACTATGCAAAGCGACCATGAGACTTTTTGTGGACAAATCAAAATGTTCTCTATTAGACATGTTTACAGATTCCCAGTTTTTTACACTAAAATATTGGAGGAGCTTATAGAGAAAAAACTGCTTCAAAGATTTATCTATAAGGTTTGCTACTTTGAGGGAAAAGGAATAGTAAATTGCTTCCACTTTGAAACAGGATATTAGTGTAGCTATTCCAGCAGAAGACTAGACATAAACATAGCTGAGAAAAATATCTAGTATCACTGCAGTGAATATTACTGAGAATCAGAAAATATTTGAAACCATTGCTCATTCATGAGAGCTAGCATCTAATTAGTTGGCACATTAAGACCTTGGTCACAGTATAAGATCTAAGTTGATGTAAATGACACTATGTGCGCATACTATGCAACTTCTTGCCAGCCACCTCTAAAGTACATGTTGAAGACAAGATTCTTGTGGATCACCCTTTGAGCCTTCTAGTTTGCCTTTTCCAGCAGTACTTATCTCTTCACAATCATCAGCTGTGATGATCCTCACCACCCTGATTAGACTCCTTTTTCTACTCCTAGAGTTTTCCTGCCTCATGTACTCTTTATGGCTGTCTTCCTACTCCTCCTGCATTTTATGCCCCATAGCTTTTCTCTTCAGTGTTTGCCTCCACAATGTGTGATCACTCCATTCTCTTTCTGCCCTCAAAAATCTCATCTCCCGTGTCATGCATTTTAATTCCATGGCTGGTTATACATCAGTGGTGAAGGGGCCTGGGAAAAGTGCAGCTTTAATGCTCTGTAGCTATCTGAAATAGTAATACCCTTCTGTGCGCTTGCCTAGGCTGTAAGCACGCTGCACTTAAGCAAAAGGAATCTGTGCATCGCATTGATAACAGAAGCATGCAGTGACTGTTTAGGTCATTTGAAGCAGATGAACAGGAGACCGTGAGCAAAAATACCCTTTAACCAAAATCAAAAGTAAATGCTGTGAAAATTGCAAACTGCATAGTATTGGCAACTCTTGAGCATTCCAGCTGTGTAAATCCTTCTCCTGTTTGTCAGGAAAAGCAAAAATGCCACTTTGTGTCCAGACATTCATGCGGTCTTTTGTCTCTTTTTACTTTCCCTGGCCTTCCTTTGACTTTCATGTTAAAACCTTCGGAAGAGTACAGAATAAAAGTCATCCAAAATTGCTAAGATTTGCCTGGTTTCACAGTAAATGATACAAAGCCTCTGAGTTTCAGCATCATTTCTACCCAAAAAATCATAAATCTGCTCACAGTCACTCAGCCTGGGATCATGGAGAAAGTTTTTAAAGGGCCCAAATGTAGGTTCCATAATAAAACCTGTCAGCAGCTTTGGATTTCATTACAAACAAATTGTACAGTTCTTTTTCAGAAGCATGCAAGAAACTGAAAAACTAGCCAAAAGAGAAATCACAACAGAATCATGCAGTCACCAGAATATAGGACCTTAATTTTGCCCGCTGATGATGGGAAAAAAATGCTAGTAACATTCACCACTGGTCTTTTTTTGGATAGAGCTAGTCACCTTGTGGTGCTCAAGATTAGAATTTTGGCAGTTTATCTAGTCTTCCAACAGAAACAAGCAACCAGATTAAAAGCTTTCAGAAAGTTACCAAACACAGCGCGTATCCTATAATGTGAAAAGGTGTCTAGTATACCAGAAGGTAATAAATGCGCTGTAAGATATCAAATCAGGAGCAGTTGTCCCATAACTGAAAAAAGACAGTAGCTTAATGTCGTATGCTGGAAAAATGCCCACCTACAGAATTCTCAGAAGCCATAAAGACTGGAGTTCCTCTGTCTGAACGTTCATGTCTTTTTGATCAGTTTTGAGATGAGCATTAAAAGAAAGCGTAATTCTAGATATTTCTGTCTGCTAAGAGCCATGCTGCCATTTTTAAAAATTAACTTTTTAATAAATCGACAGCACTCTGAAGGCCAAAATAGCTGATATCTTATAAAAATGGGGAAATTATTAAACCCATGAATAGAATTTGAGAAATTGTCATGAAACTACAGCATACTTGCAGACATATCTTCCATGCTCAAGATATATGACAGGACTCTGGGCACCTATGTGTAATATATCTTAGATGGCTTGCTAGAAAGGTCTTGCTAAAAATACTGCTGTCTGTCTTCATAATTGAATGGTTCTAATATGTGCCTTTTAAAATGCTTGTGTCCAGAAATTGTAGTAAGGCTACTGTACTTCTACAAGTTCCTTAAATGTGAAAAAAAAAAAAAAAAATCAACTATTTTTATGTGTTATTGATTAAAGTGTGATATATTAATTCACAATGTCCTGAATTTTTATTCCTTTAACGAATGAAGGGGATTTCGTTTAAGATACTGGTTTTGTTTTATATTCTTCATGAAACACGAGGAAATGTATTTCTCTTAATGAAGAATTAACTAGTCTTAAGACTATGAGTTTCTTTGAAAAACTACATACTGTCTTCCAGTCCTCTTCATTGGGTGTTGAAGAAAAATATTGGAAGAAGCCATGATGCTTTTAAAGGAGAAGCAAAAATCAATAGGCGGCTACTTAGAGTATTGCAGTATGCAGATAAGCAGCTTTGCTAAGTCTGAACTTTGCACAGCAACATCAATACAACTTGTAGAACAATGAACTTCAATACAAATGCTGTGGAGGGAAAGAGGAAAAATGCCTCTTATAAACGAAGCAGTAAAAGGTGTTAATGCATGTTGACAAGAGCCTGCTTGAGTTATTTACTGTGTTCAAATACTTTGCAAACGAATTCTTAGCAATAACTGCTTCAGAGAAAAAGGCATGGAACTGATGTGGCCTGTTTGTGTGAAATGCAACCTGCTACCAAAACAAAACTAACATGTTAAGAAAGGCTTCATTTCCACAGGGTGTATCAAGAGAATAATACACTTTTTTGTATCTGTGTAGAATTTAAATGCCTGTATAGAGAGAAGTATTTTATATGTGATAAACAATATTTCAGTGTAACAGATTTGAAATATTTTGTGCATCATAGCTTCTTAAGTGCATTCAATAAGTATTATATTGGCATGTGTCCTGGATAACTGCATTACACTTATGAGTGCTGAAGGCATGAATGAGTTATTGGTTATACTGAAGAAGGGATGTGGTGAGGTGTAAGAGTTTTAAGCACCCACTCTCTATGCCTCAAGAAAATAATTCATTGCATACCTGGCTATTTATTCAGCTTCCTAAAACGGAGTAGGGATAATGATGTAGCTTTCAGACTTTCCAAGCACCGAGTGGGGCTGAAATAGTAATTCCAGATGCAAAAGATAAATGCTTCTGTAAAAATGCTAGCTTTGCTGGGAAGGGTGGTTTCTAGGAAGTTCTTGGGCAATCCTTTGGAGAAGTTCAAGTGTTTATCTATCCTCATGCAAGGGTCTGGAAGGCCTAAGAGTTTGCTAAACTTCTGGATTCTTATTTTTGGGAAGCATTTGATGTCTGAGTTTTTCCTGTCTCTTAATATGTAAGGATAAGAATAATGCTGGAGACTGGTTTGGGTCAATCAACACAGTTGTTAAAATGACTGCTGCCCCCTGAACTAGTTGTTAGAAATCGCCATCAGAAAGCTCTTAAGGTCTTTGTAGCTGCTGCCCCGCTTCTCCATAACTTCATCTGCATGTATGTTGAGGTGAGCAATTGCTCTTTCCCTGCCATTGCACCCCAAAGCCTTTGAACCTTGGTCCCATGGATCCCACCCCATGCTGGAACTGGTCTGGACAGCACTCCAGGAGCTGGTGGTTTGACCTTCCCTAAGGCGTACATTAAGGATTTTTAAAAATTAGTTTGTTTGTTTATGTTTTAGTAAAAACTGCCTACAAAAGTTTAGGTCCAGAAACTGAATTATCTCTGAATAACAAGATTTGTCCTTGTCCTCCAGTTCTCCCGCTGCTTTATAATATATGAGTAAACACTAGTGCTTCCCTACTCTTCAAGTCCACTGTCAAAATTAGATGAGAAATCAGCCACTGCTTAACATGCCATAAAATTCATTTGCATCACAGGAAGTCTTGGAGGTTTTGGTAATTACAGCATTTAAGTTTAAAATGGATAGCTAGAAAATCCAAGGAAAAAGGTTAGAATTAGAGTCATTAAACAAACAGTATAAGCATGGGAATCAGTGATCTGGAGACTACGTATCTTGGTTTGATTCCCAAAGTATTACAGATCCTAACAGAGAAAATGTACCTTCTCCCCCTGTTACCTAGATCAATTATAAGCAGAGAAACTAAATGTGTTTACTTTTATGAAAACGTAACAGCTAACGTTTCTACAGTAAATCTATTTTTACGTTTTAAAACTGTGAAGATTGCGGCAGCGGGGAAAAAAGTGGAATCGAATGCTGTTCTAATTAAAAACAATGAAAAGTGACACTTCATTATGGAACAAGCAATTTCAGCTGCTCTCATTTAAATGTTCAGAACAATTTAATCTAATATCTCATTTTTATAGAATTGTAACTTTCTAAAGATTGCAGGATTTCACACATTGATCTTGACCCAGAAAAGAAAAAAAAAAATCTTTTAGCAAGCAGTCTTCAGTGCACGAGGGAAAGCAAAGGGCTGTGTTGCTGTAAGACGCCTGAGATCAGATCCAGGGATACACCCTGGCACCTTTGTCAGTCTTGCGGATCCCTTAATGCCCGTGGCCTCGGAGAGCACTACAGGCTGAAGTCTTTCTGTCCTGATGCCTTCTGAATGTCAGCCAAAAGCTGTGCTTTCTCCACAGTACTTTTATTATGTAAGACCCGATCCAAAATGTTGTTGGGTCTTTTTTATTGCTCAGAACAATTAAGCATAAAACATTTAAGGTAAAATGACAGTATTACAAAATGGCCAGCTACAATTTCAGGTAAGTATTTTTGGAAATGATTCTGATACTGCAATACTTCTGAATCAAACATTAATTCTGCGTGAAAGTCAGTAAGAATCAAACTGTTCTTGCTGTCCTGCCTTTGCTGGATACCCAAGTCTATTCAAACTTTAATGCATTGAAGCTTTCATTGTTTTGTGAGTCTGTATAATATTGTAAGATGTTTTTTGAAACTTTCTTGGAACACTTTCTATCGCTTTCTTTCAGAAATCTGAATTAAGCACTTTAGGATTATTTAAAAATGTTTTTCTGCTTCTAGTAGTGTGAATTAGTTTTGCTCATGGTGTCCCTGTTAGCATGGAATATTTTTAACTCCTGTTGTCTGGTGACAATCAGCTACAAACCTGCTGTTTTCACCTAGCTGCCTGACTTTTGGAACTTACACTTGCCTCATACGTAAGAAAGCTTGACTGGCCTTTGTTAATGGCGTATGTTAAAGCTAGCTGCATCTTTTCCTAAAGCTGAGGTATTCAGCTCCAAGGACAACTCCTTAGCAAGCCTGAAGACAACACAACTCTATCTGCTTAACCGCAGCAATGCTGTGGTACAGCCACTTGAAGGTCCAGGTCCGTGGATTTTGCTGATCATCTTAATGCCAATGCAGCAAGATACTGCTACCGTGTGCTTTGTTTTCTACACTTTTCTCTCCTGTAGCGGGAAAAGTAAATCTAAATGTTCACTGTAAATGGTGGTGGCTTATCAGCATTCCCTGCTATCAATCTGATGGGGTCTTTTTGTCTGTCACATCTCAACCCTCTGTGACTACAGTCATTTGTTTCTTGTCTGTCCTTCTGAGACTAATGTTCTGTGATGCTGATTTGGAAAACTGGTAGAGTGGCCAGCCTTTCATTTATCTGGGGGAGGATGCTGGAACTAAATCATCACTTTTTTGGTCAAGTAAAGGAATCATGCAGGAGCTGCTCAGCAGTGAGGACGTTAAGCTTGTTCTCAGGCCAGACTGGCCTACTGAAAAAATTACTGCTGTGTGAGTAACACCCCTGTTCCTCATCTAGTATGCCACAGTATCCATATAAATAAGTGAAAAGGCTGTTCTTTGATGTATTTTAAGTGTTGTTAACATGAACCACTTAGAAAATAGTGTGTGTATTTCCAAGGGAAGTCAGAGACAAATCACTCATCATTTTTGCTTAATCCAAAATCTCCTCTGAACTCATTTGGAAAAACTCTACTTAATTGTATATTTGTTCAGGGATGCCAATTTGTAACGTATGAAGTTGTGATGCCAAATGTACTATTTCTGCAGTAGGTCATAATTCAACACTCCAAGCACACAGCAGCTTACTGCTGGTGCTCAGCCCCCAGGAGAGGGGGTGGGCAAAACATTTGATAATCTGCTTTCCAGGACTGATTTCAGTAAAGAGAAATTTAAATAATCTATCAGTTTTCATGTCTTTCACAAGAATTGCTTCCCTTTAAACTCCTGTTTTCCTATATGGGAAGTGGGGCTTTATCTACAAATTGCTGCATGCCATGATTCGTGTTTCAGTTTCTGAAGATTCTTTTTTTTTCTTTCAGATTTTTCATCTATGGTGTTTCTACATGCTGTATTATTTAACCCTAAGGAAGAGCAAGTGGTTGATTTTCATAGTTACAAGGTACGAACGCTGTTATTTCGGGGCATCTACTTCCTTTTTGAAATTTCCAAACTTTACGTGCTCGGCTCCTCTTTCCCAACCTACTGGGCACATCTCTGTCAGATGTAGTTATATTTTGAAGAACTACTTCTTCCTATAGAGGGACAGGTACAAACTGCAAAACAGGCAGTTCCTTCTCTGTTTGAGGAAAAACTTTGTTACTCCAAGGGTGACGGAGCCCTGGAACAGGCTGCCCAGAGAGGCTGTGGGGTCTCCTTCTCTGGAGACACTCAAGCCCGCCTGGACACCACCCTGTGCAGCCTGCTCCAGGTGAGCCTGCTTTGGCAGGGGGGTGGGCTAGATGATCTCCAGAGGTCCCTTCCAGCCCTGACCATGCTGTGATCCTGTAAGAGATTAAACAGCAAACACCCAATGGTTCATTTTGCCTCTTAGGCTTCAGTGTTTGAAAACATTTGTTATATGGAAATAATGACTCAGGAAATGTCACGGAATTATTAATGGGTTATGGATGATATTCAGCTCTTTTTATTCTATATTAATAAGAAATCAAATGACCTATGAGGCCTTTAACAAACGTATAAGAACACATTTAATGCTCTGAACTTTGTGGGAGTGGTCATTCGCATTTAACATATGAGGAAAACATTGAAATTGAGGTTTCCAGTTTCAGAAGATTAAAAATACTGCTTTAAATAATGGAATATTTCCTCAGCTCTTTGGAAAATAGAAATGTAAACATGTTAAACATCTTTAAAAGGTGTGGTTCATGTGTTTAAAAAACGTGGCACACAAAATGTTATAATGAAATGCAAACCTAATAGACAGGCTTGGTTCACCATTATTGGGTTTTGCATGCATCAACAAGCTGAGTCAGATTTTGGAGAGATTTAACTCATATATATGCTTTCTCGTTTGAGGTTATGATGGTAGGTTTGGGGGAAAGAGTCAGAATATACTATCTGTTTATTCTTTTAAGATGTGGTCTGAATACTTTAATTTTTTTAGGACATAGAGCAAGTAATTTTAATTTTACTGTCCAGGTTGCACTAAATAGCCTTTTCCATGCTGTATTTGCTAAGCAAATTGTATCTGTGATGAATGTAAGCAATGCGGAATGGAAAAATGCTCAGAATTTGAAACTTGCTCTGCAATGATATCCCACCTAATCACCATTATGGGTTTTTTTTGAGAAATGTCTCTGAAATGGAACTCCCTATACAGACAGTCGCTGACATGCATTACTAACTCATACGTTACTCAGTTTCTGCGATTTTCCCAAGATAAGCAATTGGGGCAGGGACATTGCTGTTTGAATTTTATTTAAATTAATCAATCAGGACAGAAAATGAAGGCATTATTAACATTCAAACTGCATTTTTCACTTCCCACAAAAATGTTTTTTATTATTATGGCTAACTGTGTCAGCAGTCAGACTAGACATAAACTCATTGCCAATTAATATAAAAATTCCTTTCTTTGATTTACTAGGAGAGGCTGAGGGGACAGAATTGTTTTATTTTATTTCATACATTTCCTTTCCCCAGGCTTCACCTGATTGAGGTATTGGCTCTCTGTGGGTCAGTGTACTTTAAAGTTATTAATTACTTCACTTCAATCTATAATACTTAATTAAAGCTTAAAACAGAAATAAATTGGTTATGTTTGGTGAAAATGTTGTTAGCCAGATGGGATTGTAGCAACATAATAGAGCCGATAGGTTTGTTTTGTTTATAGCGATACTGGATGACCTTGAAGTGTTCATCTGGCCAATGTGGACTCTTTAAGATAAGAATGCAATTTCTTTTCTTCTCTTTACCTGTGTTAGGATTAACAGTTTGCATTATCAAAAGGATATTAGTACATGACAAGCCTACAGATATTTCTTACGTTATTTTTCTCACTGTCACTAGGATCCATCGTGAAGGCACTGTCAGCAGAACTGTACATGTTTGACTGCAGCTCTGGCTGTACAGAGAAGAAGGTAGCTTTAATATTCACCCTCCAAGATCTGCTATTGCATTTCATAGTCTCGTTTTGTGACTGACTAAAAGAACACTTCTTTTGTTGCCTGAGAGGCAAAATTTAGAAATGGAAAAGTTATTAGATTGAAATAGCCATTTCCCTGCATCCTTAGAACAGAGAGAAACTAGATTAAGAATTAGGCATTAAACTCTTCCAAGCTTACTCTCCTTTGCTGGAATGATTAAAGTCCAAAGGACTTTGTAGTCGGTATCATCTAAAACCTGCTGGACAAGAAAAACCTTTTCAAAATGCCACAAAATATTCTTCCTTATTCTAGCCATCAGTGATAACTGCTTTGCCATTTCTATACTTTTCCGTTGCCAGTCAGGACTAGGAGCACACATTCTTTCCATAATCAAAACAAAAAACCTTTTCAGCAATTAACTCCATTAAACTCTTACATTTTTATCCCAAATTCTACATATATGCAACATACCGTGACGCCCCAGTTTACATTGAGCTCTTTCTTTAAGGTTAATTCTCTGTGAAAAGAACTTGCTTTTGATATCCAAGAGAGCTGTATAGCTTTTAAATAACACAGGAGCTCTGTTTTCTTTTGGATAACAACTATGGCCCTGTGAGGTGCTTCCATCTTCCTCCCTTCTGTAGTACAAATGCACTCCTTTAAAGGCAGCACCTGGACTGAAGTTTTCTCCTGCTTAAATAATGCCAATTGTTTAAAATGAATTTTAAAAAGGTCATTGTACGGGCTACGAGTGGCAATCTGATGTAGATGTTACTCAAAACTGAACACAAGCAAATGCCCTTTTTGGCTAAGATCAAATTTCTCTCTGGTTCGATATCTGGTATATCTTGTATCTAGCATTTGCAAGGGTCACGTTTTTAAAAAACGGTATGTAATTTCCACTAACCTTGTTTTGGTATTGTATACTTTTAAAGATCGAGGATCCAGCTTTTGAAATGTCTTTAGGCACACAGATCCACTGTAAATTGAACACTTTTACAATACCTTGAAAATTTTGGCCCCCAACTACTCTGTCAACAATTGCGTGGTAATATAGGTTGCTATCCTGCTGATCCTGAAAGACAAACCTTCTCCCTCTACCCTGCTATTTTCAGTGTGTATAATCTTCACAGTCAGAACGCTGTGAGGATTTGGATTGTCAATATGTACCTTGCTGGTCGGAAAATGTCCTGCCTCCTGGGACTGCTAACACTCAGGAAGCAGGCTGAGCTGAGGTGCTAACAGACACAGAGGAAATAAAAGGGAGTAACAGGAGTTTGAAGAGGAAACGTACAGAGAGACAGAAAAGGCATGAAAATCTCTTCTCACCCTCCAAGTTGTATGTTTCTGTTATGTGGAGCCTTTGCTGCACGGATTTGGAAGGCCTTTAGTGGAACCCGTAGCTATCTGGCAAGAGTAGAGGCGTAACCTCGATTTATCTGAGTCAGAAAAAAAGAGCCAGAGTTTACTGAAGCGTGAATTTGCAGTGTACCTTAAAGGGGAGGCGTGGATATACAAGCAGAATTTCGTGTTTATATTCCCATTGCATAAGACAGATTTTCATCGAGATTTTCTTTGCAAACAGTATCGCATTCAACAGATTCCTAACACTAAAAAGGTTTGCACAAGGTATGCAAGTCCATGCCTTCCTTGAATACCCGGCTAAGTTACTGAATATTAAATCTCGTGTGCATACAAGGAAGCACTGAGGTGAGATGTGCAGAGGAACATACACCTAGGTATGTTTTATACATCTGCAAATATTTCTTTGGGGCTGAGCACGCAGTCAGCTTCATTTTTCTAAAAAATACAAAGTTGGGAAATAATATAAACATCATACACAAGTGAAAGGCAAGCAGCATGCAGCCAGCCCAGAAAAATGAACCTCCTGACTGTGGTCATTTTTTAAAATTATGAGGTATTTGTGGTGGTTTAACCTGTACAAAATAGATCAATAAATTGAAAAAATGTGGTTCAGAGAAAACTTAATCAGTTCAGGTTTGCAGTTGTCTTTGACTCAGTAATTACGTAACTCTGGATCCTTTGTACCTGTTGCATCCCCTCACAATTACTTTATTTCCCTTTTGTGTCATCATGTCGTATCTTAAATTAGTTGCTATTGACATTGGTAGGGTCCTATCTTGCATTTTATGACCTGTTACCAATTTTGCATCTCAAGTGTGGACCTCATGGTACTGTGCAATGTTAATATATTCACTTTGAATTTAGAATCTGTAGCTGTTTAACACTTGGCTCAGATAAAAGAGGAATTGCTGATCTGTTGGTTGTTTATGGGTTTCATAATCTGAGTCATCAGATAACGGTAAAAAGGATACTGAGGCTGTAAAGAATTCGCTATTGTTAAACATCTTAGGCACCACAGAGTTTTGTTTTGTTTTTTTTTTAATTTAATGCAAGATCTTTCTGACAGCTTACTTGAAAATGCACATAGGTACACTTTCTCAGTTGTGTTTGGTTTCCCCAAGTCTAAGCAGACAGTGCTTTAACTTTCACAGACTCCTAACGGGGGAAGGAGTGATCAGCTCGGGAAGAATAATATCCTCAGCCCATCTGAGAGAGTCACGTGTGGAGGGCCTCAGTTATTTTAAGCCGATACTTTTGTCTAGAAATAGCAAACCTACCGTGAGGAAGTTGATTACTAAAGCAACTGGATGGCGGCAGAGCGGACAGCAGTGTGGGTAAAGGTGTTAGCAGAGCTCCGTGCGTGGTCAGTTATGTCCTGCATGTCCAGAGCCTGGCAGCAGCACTGCACCTCACCAAAGGCTCAGGATAACGCTCCGATGTTACTCATATCGTGGTTCCTGGCGTTATTATTCACACTGTACTGACAGAGGGGTCAGTCCTCTGGAGGTCTTGTCGTACGATAGGGGATGCTGACATTACCGGTGGTCCCCTAGCAGAAGGCACTACATGGGTGTGAAGTAGGCTTAGAGAACATAAGCTCTGTACAAACATCGTGCTCTTTCTGCAGGTTAATCAGGTCTTTTATGAAAGACCAAGGAAATGTCAGCAGTCTGAGCAAATAAACCAGAATTGTAACTGCATGTTCATTCAAACAAAGAAATATAAACCCCTTTTTTATTAATGTTCTTCACACAGAGAGGAAATGGTTTAGAATTATAATAAGAAAAGATGTATTTTCTAAATATTATCTATGAGCTTCAGTACATACTTGAATATGCATTACACATTAATCTTACAGACGTGATCACACTTTAAGGCCTGCAGTCCAGAAGTTTTTAATGAATAATGTTGCTTGGTAAATAGATTCAATAAATGGAATAATTAACTAATTAAGCAACCCTTTGTATTGGATTAATTAAGAGATGATAACGATAGGACGAGGAAAAAAGTATTTTTTTTATTAAGGCAAAAAGCCAATCATGTTATCTTTTTGGTCAGAAATATAAAGTGCTTTTTAGCCAACCTTTTCTTGCAGGTAGTGGTGAAATACAGCTATCCATGGAAATATATTTTTCTGAACACTGGACGATGAGATTTAAGGGTGACTAATAATACCTGCTTTAAAATATCCTGTTATTGCACCTTGAATCCTAAATTAGATATAACCTGTTATCTCTCTATGTAGTATTATTCATGTGATATTTTTCGGGGTGGGGTGGGGTGGGGGGGTGGGGGTGTGGTTCATGTGTGTTGTGGGGTTTTTCTTAAAATATGAAAACTGGCTGACAAGTTGGTTTGCTTGCTTGCTCTTCTTGTAACACTTCTCTCTCCACTCTTAAAATGTCATCATGAAGTTTTTTCTGGTTTGCTTACCTGCAAAATAAGGTTGAAATAATGACAGATCTCCTAATCAGTGGGATGTAGATACAAAGACAGGAAAAAAAAATATATATGTTTTTTTGTCCACAGCAGATAGGTGGGAATACAGTTGCTAAAGCAAGATAGATTAAATTTTAACAAGGGAAATTTACGTTTGGTACAAGGAAAAACATTTCCTATCCTTTAATATTGAGGATATGAAGCATTGGAACAGAAAGCCTAGGCAGGCTCTGTAATTTCTATTTCTACAATAAATCATTAGACAAATATTAGTTAGGAATGACAGTCATGTCTGATCTTTCTCTGGAACAGGGGATAGACTGTATAACCTTTGTAGAAGAATGAGTGTGGAAGGAATTGTACATGATCTATCTAAAAAGACTGATGACAAAGTCAGTATGCACCTCATCATTTTTTACTTTATGGAATGGTTTCTGCTTTTTTTTTTTTTTTTTTCTTTTTACTTTACCCCACCCCCCCACCCCCACCCCCCGCCGCCGCCACCCCCCGCCGCCTTTCTTTTCATTGTTTCCAGGTGAAATGGAACAGGTTTTTCTAAAAGCATGCCACGGACCTTGCCAAAGTTGATCACACCTGCAGAACCATAAGCACAGCCTCTGGATCCTCCCCATACTCTCAGATTTGCCTCTATTTGCATTGCCTGGCTAGAGAGAAGTTATAAATGAAGATTTATACTTAGTGATGCAAGGTAAGTTCTAACTGACATTTAGTTTGGTGCGAGGTTTCTCCTCTTTTATATGCTAAGCTCTGAGCTCTGGTTTTGGGCAGGTTTTGGCACAAGTGTGGTGTAGTGCCATCATGTGGATTCCGGGTGGGTGGAGACAGGAGATAGGGCTGAAAGATAAAAGCAGATGTGGGGCAGGTGTGCAGGTAGTTTGAATCACCATAGCCAAAGAAACGAAGGTGTTACTCCAGATTATCAGGTTCTGAATAGCCAGTCCTCCAAGATTTCTTGGATGCTGAGCATCATTTAATCAAGGAAATTGCAGAAGCAATAAAAATATTTAATTGTAATCCAGAATTTGTCTGTCACAAGCAAAACAATAGATAAGAATACTTTGACAGTGTTCTCCTCTCACAGACGCCTTTTTTTTCTTGCATCTCTACCATGCTTATTGCAAATGTCAGTGCAAGTTGGTCTACTTGCAAGAAATTTTTGGTCTAGCCATGACAGTCAGCTGACTAAGCTCAGTAGCTTAAACCGTGGACGCCAGGACAGTGGAATCCAGAATGGGACATTAAAAAGAGATACTACACAGAACAGTCTGTAGTATAAATACGGCTATGGCTGTGGGACTATAAACTGTTGTATAAACGGAAGCAGCTAAGGCTGGAATGGGGCTTTTCAAGGAGTCCACCAAATCAGACCATATTCTGGAGTCGCTGCTAAAGAGAAATACATAGATGAGATCACCAGATGGGATGTGGTTTAAAATATAATATAATGCATTATGTTGCAATTGCCCATGGAAGACAAATGCTTTATTGTTTGTTATGTAGAAAATAGTAGTGCATATTTTGAAACTTCGTAATGAGTTACAATAATAATCTGGAATTCATGCAATAACAGTTTAAAATCTTGTAATGGCTACATTGCCAGATGGGTGTTCTGCTACTGCGAAGCCGACCTAGCTTACTGATTTTAGACCAAAGCTTGTTGAGCAGCGTAAGAAAGTTTTCATCATCATTAATCTTTGCAGAAAGGTGTCTGAGTGTCTGACAGAGTTCCTGCTGGGTACTGTCCCTGTCGCTGAACATACTATCCAGACATTGATGTTGATAGCTTTGCCAGTGTGTTTATGAGAAAGGCCAAAATCTGAAGAGGTACAGACTAAACTAAATCCTTCTTTCCTTCCTTCCTTGTCAAGGCTGTGATACTGTACGTGGATAAGAAACCCAATATTACCTCTGCAGTGCCTGCCTCGTGGATTAATAGCAGAATTTAGTCTCTCTGCATGTTAACATGCACTACTCTCTCAGCAGCAATAAATTCACACAAAAGTAGCAGCAGTTCACCAAAAACATTGAGTCCTGTGCTCTTTTGATTCACCTCAGGTGCACTATGCCTGAGATTTCATATGAGTAAGTCCGCTTGATGACTAGTGCCTGAGAAGAGCCATATTACTGCTTTAATTACTTATAATGAAGGATCATGGGATGGTGATGTCATCATTTTAAGACTTGCTATGTCTAAGTGCACTGCCAGGAAGAGGAAAGATGAATGATGATTTATGTACCTTGGACAAAATTCAGATAAAAACCACTTCAAAAATGTTAATTATTTGAGGTCATTTTCTATTACATAGGATCTGTTCTTTAGCATTTCCTACAGGTTAATAGAGATGATTCAGGACTGTTCAGCCTGGGTTGGTTTGACAAGAAAAAGAAGCAACTATGTGGGGGAGGGAAAAGAAAGAGACAAAGGGTGTGATTTATCGATGTGCACTTTGCTATTTGTGACTAACAAAGAGATGGTTCACAAATGTCTCGGACTCAAAGCTGTGATCTGTCAGAACTGCTGAGCTGGGGAAATACTACCACTAAGGTGAAACAGATTGGTCAGCAGTTGCAGACTTATCTGGAAGCAGGTCATCCCGTGCTATCTATGTGTGCAGCAGGCAGATCATTGCGCTGGGTTAGGAGCAAGATAACTTTGTTGCAGTGTTTTTTGTTGTCAATCAATGGTTTTAATTAGTTACATGATTGACTAATAAAAGTCCATACTGATTAACTGATTTTTTTTGATCTGGCTAACGCTTCATTATGAGGTGATTTCTCATTTGAACTAAATACTTTATTATCAAAATGCAGAGGTTTTTTATCGTGTCTGAAGGAGTGAAGGAGTAAAAGGGTGCAGAGGGGAAGGAATACTGACATCTGCCAGGCAAAAAGATTTTAAAAGTACTATTGATCAGTGTTAATCTGATAAAAATTATTTGGAGGCTCCTCTGTGAAAGAGTTGTGAGGGTCCATGCCTTTTTTTTTGAATCTACTGCTATTTGCCACAAATCAACCTTTTTGTAATGATGAAAGGGTTACAGTTTAATATTTATAACACTTCTCCTATGCTCTGTAATAATGCTGATTGCATCATCATCTGTAAATTGCATTTACTAAACAATAAACCAAAGGCTTGTTTACAGTTTTCTTAGCACCTCAACTCAAACACCATTACATATATATACACACACATCCATTCTCTCTGCCTTGAATAGGCAAACTGTTATCACGGGTAGTTATGTGCATGTGAATTTGCTCATCATAAATCTGAGGCAGGCGTTGCTGCAGTTAGCAGGACCCATCACAGTAAACAAGTGATGACATTGACTTGGCTCATAAGATCTTGGTTCTCCACATATGTATGTCGTTATATCTTGTGGTAGTATCTATGGAGTGGCAAATATGTTATGTATATCCCAGAAACAAGTTTTCAGACTGCCTGGAAATACTGAGAGAGCAACAACCTATCTTGCATGGAGCAGTTAAGCTGCCATTTAGATTAACAGTCTAAATGCATACTTGGAGAGTAAGCTGTTAAACTGTGCCTTCCAGGGGGAATGGGCTGAGCTATATGACTTCTAAGGTTGTAGCACTTTTGGATGCTAAACTTTAAAGCGTGAGCCTTGAATAAAACAGAGCCTAAGTACATCAGATAAGCAAAGCAATTTCTCCTGGCCTATGGACTGACCAGGACTCATTTTTCTTTATTATTCATCTCAGTGGCTTATACTGTTCTAGCGTTGGGTACCTTTTTATGTCATGTTCCAGTGTCTGTCACTGACTACATTGGCTGTTCCTCTTGATTGAGAAAATGTTCACTGTTACTTGTTTCTGTCTTGAGACATGCATTTTATTAGTGACCCAGAACATTAACACAGTAATGTGGTTGAAGTCCTCCAAAGACTATCATGAGTTCATCCACAGACCTAGCAATCTGACTAACCCCTGGCAGGATCAGAACGAATTACATCTTTATGTTTTTCAAGGGAAGGAGGCTCAGAGAGAAAACATCAAAGTGACTCAAGATGAAGCAGCCCAGCAACTGATTTTCAACCGTGTCAAGTAGTGGGTGCTTTGTGAGGACCATAAGTCACAGGGAATGAGGAATGTACACAACTAAGCTTACCTGGGGATCTCTGCCAACTTCCAGCAGTCAGATGAAACTTCTTGTCTCCTCCTGCCTGCAAAATACTGTCGTCCACTGAACAGGTCTGTAGATGTTGACTGTGAGCTCTGCTCCCAGCTATGTTACTGACTTTGGGCAACTCACTTTACATCACAATCCACCTTTGCGGTCTCTAATAGTAAATGTATTTTTTACTGAATCCCTTCTGAGATGGGAAATATAATTCTGGAAAACAGAGAGCACGTTAATGCTTACGCAACACTAAAAGCAACGGATATGTGACTTATTTCCATGAACAATATTGTATTTGTACTACAGAAAGAAAAATTATAGGCTTTTTCACATAGTAGCAACAAAAGCAAAATGCATTGTTCCAATACTTGTAGTGAGCTCTGTTTCTGGCACCTAGACAGGAAGTAGTAGTAATGTTCTTGCCAGAGCAGCTATGTAAATGAGAAATACTCCACCCCTGCTAAGGCATGGTAGCTCTGCTCTTTGCTACCTGATGGTTTAAATGCCTATCATTAGCTGTAGTTTCTCAAGCCATTCAGCTATTTTGGGTAGCTAATGAATGATCTGCTTTCTGCAAATGAGGAGTATTACCATAATTACTTTGCATTTGTAATATTTCCAGCTACAAGTATTTGCTAAGCTTTAGATCACCCTTACGCAAGAGCAGTGAAGCAGAAGATGTGCAAAAGGGAAAACTGTCACTGGCAGATCCAGCATTTCAGAGCATGTCCACTCAGAGTGGAGACGCAGCGCAGCTGCCTCTGCCAGGCTCTGGGGCACAGCTGCCTGGTGACAGCCTCGCAGGGTTTATTCACTGGCACCCAGCATGGCCAGTGAAGCCCTCCTGTTCCTGCCTGTGGAGTAATCTCGGTACTGTGCTGGGGGATAAACATTTGAGCAGGTGAAATGTTCTGTTTGGGAAAGAAATTTCCTGATTCTGTTCCCTTTGCCTTTCAGCTCAGTCATCCCTCCTGTCCCAGACACTGCAGGCTCTAACACCGGGGCTAGCTTTAGATGCTGCATAGACTGCAGGCTGATGTGAACCATGTGTGAGCTGCTTGCCTACTTGTACTGGGTCATGGGTGGTGGCAGAACCACTTTCCCAGGCTTGCTGAGCAGCTTGGAGCAGCCAGGCTACTCTCGTGGGCTCTATCAGCAGGCTCTGGGCCACTCTGTCACCAGTCTGTGACTTGCAGCTGGTCTGTAGCCACCTGGTGCTGAGGTCTAGGAGGCAACTGGGACCCGGACTTCAGCAGGAAGCTGATCCTGGTGGGCCCTGTGCAGGTAAGAAGACTTAAGTCAGTCCTGATGTTTCACTCACCATTGGCACTGGGAAGGTGGCTGTTGGACAGGACATCGACAGTGACTGAGCTTGTCCTTCCTGAGGGTGTCCTGCTGGATGGCATTCACTGCTCCATCATGCAATAATGCATGTCCTTAGTTCAAGTCCCTTCACTGTGCCTCATGTTAGCCTCACTGGTTTTCTGTCTGTATTATACAGTCTTCAGGGAAGCACTTGAATGGTCGTTAGCAGAAGACTTGTATAGTGAAGAAAGCAATTATATAGACAAGCAGAAAGAGTAGCTTAAAATTCAGGGAGGAAGGTGGAAGTACAAAAAAGATGATTTCAGAGGACAAATTTTTGGTGTGATCACATAGTGGAGATATTTTGAATTCCTATTCATGTAGGATTCTGTAGCGACATTAAGTCATCCTGTCTAAACTAAGCTCTAAATCATCTTTATGAAGTCACTGCAGATTTCTTATGGCAATAATCAATAGAAACTTCTTTTCAGTCCTATTTCAAGCATTTCCTGGAGGTAAAACTGTTTTCAGGAGTTCTACCTCATGGGTACTCACAGTGACTTTAAAGGGACAGACATGCTGCTGGTCCAGGCACAGTGGCACTTCAGGATGTATTTAGAAAGACTGGAGTGGACATAATGAATGCGCAGAGGGAGTTAACTTTGTCTGAAAACATCCAGCAAATAGATTTATTCGTATTCTAGAGCAAGACTTCTAAGCAAACACCAACCAATTCAGGACCCGTGGGACGCTGTGAGGTGATGTTAAAGCCCTAAAGTCCAAGATGGAAGATGTTGAAGGCAGTAGGTATTTTACGATTATTTCTGGGTTGCAATTTGGAGTTTTTATTTAATAGCTTAGAAGCTATTAAACAGAAACTCATCAGCACTGAATATTACCAACTTCATGCTCTGATGGTGTGGTTACAGTTGGTTTGTGTTAGAACTCTTGTCATCTTCTATTTAAAATTCTTCAAGTCCCCAGTGACTTGGAAATCAGTTCCGGCAGAGCAGGCATTCTTGATTTTGATCTTCTGCTGAACAAGACGTCAGCAGGTGACAACCAGTGTTTCCTCAGTGTAGTTAACAAGGTTAAAGAGTCTTAATCTACGGCCCTATTCTCTTACTATTCTGACCCTGTTTCCCACCAGCCTCTTAGGTGGTGGGTATTGAGCACTGTCAGCTTAATGTCTAACATTGTACTTCAATGCAAGCTGCTTAATTTCATGTCCTTTTATCTGTAGAATTGTGTTAAAAATTGTTGCGTTAGGCATGCAAAATAACAGAAGCCGATTCACCAAAGGCAGTTTCCCATCTAGTTTCTTAGGAGACTCTACCAAGCCACTCTCAGGTACACTTAGTCAGCATTTTTCTGTTTTCTGGCTAGTGGCATGGAAAGATATGTATGCTTTGCTTCAGACAGGTAATTTTTTGTGTGCCATCAACATTTTTTTTTGTTTGATTTCATTTGACATTAAACATCTTTTAAATGTAGACATACAACACCCCTTGAAAAAAGCAGGTACAACACCTCTACAATATTTTCCCAATAGCACTGGGACTGTGGTCAAGTGCAGCTAAAATTCCCTCTAAAGTAATATATAAATTATTACTATTACATGGAGTCAAACTGTATGTACAGGGAATCTTTATCAGTTCCGGCTGCTTCTGTGACCTCACCACAACTCGGGGCACCTTCAGGAGAACCAGCCTGCCAGTGTGGCAGGGGAGTGCATTCCCTGGCTGCAGAAGTTAATGTCCTGCATGTCAACATCCCTGCAATTCCCTGCTCTAGGATTTCTTACAGCCTCCACCATCAGTAGTTAAAGGGATTGCAGCTTTTTTTGTAAACCAGACATCCCTTTCATTCAGAGATGCCTTATGCGAAGCATTTGGTGAGGAACCAACATAAAAAACTTAAGACAAAACAACCTTCCCCATGGGAGCATTTTCTCACTACATGTTGATGAAACATGTCAAGACTCTCTAAATTGACTTCTTAGGTTCACTGCGCGGTTTCTCTTTCAATCACAATCTTTTGTCCTGTCTGTGCCTTAGTTGTATATATTTTGTTACTCCTTCAACGGTTGATTTATTGGTGGAGAGACCATCTGTGCCTAGTTTACATGAGATGTATTGTAGGAGGGCTAAAAAGGTCTGGTTTAACTTAGAAATATTGCATCTGTAAAAATGCTGATTGCAAGTTGATAGAGGACTGATTTACCTGATTTCTGTTTACCTGGATCAGTCAAATCAGCTTCTCCCAGGTGGTACTTGAGCTGTTTCAGTGTAGTAAGTGTAATGGAAAAAAAAAAAAAAAGATAATTTCAGATCGTATCTCGTGAATTTTGTTTGTCAGAGTCTAAGGGACACTAGCCAATATCCCAAAATTTTCTCTTCCAGTTAATGGGTGGCATGCCTGCTCCACAACTATTGCCCTGCATGAAACACCACCTGTGTGGCCTTGCTTGTACTCACTGGGCTCTCAGCTTTAGTTAAATGTTGCCGGACCTGTTAACAGAACTGAAACAGCTGTGTTGAATCGCTCTGAGTTACCAAGTGGTTGAGAGTTAAAACCAAGAAACTGTTTGCTTCATAGATGCTGCTTCAGAGAAATTCCGAGCGAGACAAATTTCTCTGAGCTAAAATACAGGGTGCTCCACAGCCCAAACAAATAGAAACAGACTTTCGGTAGCTGAACTGACTGCGCTGACTCAAAAGAGACACTGCCTAGCATCGAGTAACAGGAGATGTCTATACGACTGTCATCTTGTCTCGTTATATGCATAAATTAAAAATATGACTGTAACCTACTTTTGGTTATCTGCTTTAGGCATTTAAAGTTCTTCTTGTCTTTCTCTCCTGGGCTCTGATTCCTACTTTCAGTTCATGGAAGTCAAGACACAAAGGAATAGCAGAATGAACTTCTAAAGGTTTATATTATTCCTTTGCATGAGTGTAAAGGTAGGTGTATTTTCACTAAAACAGAAATATTTCCTTTTATCTGAAAAGAGAAAAAATAAATATAAAAGTGTCCTTGGTGATTTGATTTGCAGTAGTGATATATATATAATATTTTGTAATATGTGTATTACAGGCAGAGTCTAGATTAAAGTTATCTCATGCTCTTGTTGCTGTTTGTACTAGAGAAAACTGCAGTCAGAGCCTTGTTGTGCTACATAATGGGTAGCTGCTACAGAGACTCCGTCTTTTCTCCCCCAAATACACCTTATACAATATTTTACACTTTTATATAGGTAAGTGTGCCTTTTCTAGAAGGAATGATGAGAAATACTCTGTCAGTGTATAATTTGAAATGCTGTCATGACCTGGCATTTTGAACAGGGACCTAAGAGTCCCACATCCTTGAAAATCAACCCACATCTGCCTGAGTGTTAAACTTCTAACTAAAGGAACTTGCACACTCGGCACTTTCTGAAGACTTCCTGCTAAAATCCCGGAGTGGTCCATTTGTCAGTAATGTGTTCTCCACTCTGCAGAGCCTCAGGGCCACGCAGGATGTCAGAGGGTCAGGGACCTCCTGCCTCGGGGGGAGTCTCCTCTGGGTTGGCCAAGGCTTAGCATCCATTTCTCCTTTTGCTGGTCATGATAATTTTGAGAACTTTCTCATCCTTTTAAAGTTAAAATTATGATCAAATTCTGAAGTTAAGGGGCAGATGAGTCATGGCACTTAATTGTTTGAGTTTTGTTGTTATTATTTTGGGGTTTGTTTTTTGTCTTGTGTTTTTTAATGAAAACCATGTTACACTAATATGTACACTAATACAAGAAGGTATCTTGTATATGTCTACCTACAGTAACTAGTCCAACAGACTGCTATTTTCCTTTGAAATAGTGCTTTCAGCCATTTAAACTCCTGTGGTAACTTGTGCAGCACTCAGTGAGGCTCCATATGGTGCAATTCTGGAATCTTGATTTAAAAAAAGGTTTTAGGAAATGACGTACTGGAAAAGCCTATATTCAAGGACAGTATTATAGTATTAGGCACTCAAAACAGGAACAAAGTCTACCTTTCTGATCTGAACTCACCCCCTTTGTTCAGAGTTTTTGTATACGTAACTGTATATTCTTGCATTTACAGGACTCTGGGCTTGCTCAATGCACAAGGAAGAACAAAGCAGAGCCCCCTGTTAGTCTCAGGTATGTTACTCAGAGGTTACACCTTTGGGCTGGACCTCAGGAATTTACAGTTGCTTCTGGTGTTAGTTCTGACACTGTCTTCTAGCTGTTCCTGAATGAAACTTGTAAGGCATATTAGCGATCAAATAAAAAATGTATGGGGCAATCTCCCTTCTCACGTTTCCTCACAGGCAAGCTCTTGAGTTCATTTTAATGTAATGTTCTTTAAATGTAGAGACTGTGTGCATGTGTAATAGAAAAACACATCCTGTTAGATCGATGGAACACAGGGGCGAACGTGCCTCTATAAACCATGGTGCGAAAGAAGATGTGTGACCTGACTATCTGAGTGCCTTCCTTTATGACCATGATACCATATATTTAAAGATACATTTTAGTATGAATCCAGATCTCTTGAGTTAGCCTAGGATCGTATTTCCTGGTTTCTAATGATTACAATTTAGTAACATATGGTGCTGAAAGTAAATCAGATTATGTAGATCATTTAACCCAATACAGGTTAACTTAGAGGTGAAGTCCCTTGTAAGTCCTGAATCTGATACTTTTATACTAATTCCTATAGTGACAAAATTAATTGTTATTCCATTGAATATGATCTTCTCTTCATTAACTTTAGTGTGCCTTCATGCTTATGTTAATAACTGAATAATGGTTGTGATTTTGCCAGTTTTTCCCATGCAGAATTTGACCTGATGATTCAGGAGACTGAAAACTATCAGGTCACTGTTTCCCCACATGGTATTGGGGAAAATCCCCAAGTAGCATAAGTTATTGTAACTCTGTTGTGAACCTATGAAAGTTTACAACAACCGAGGACCTTGCCTGCTATTACCATAAAGCTGCTGTGTTATAATGAAGATATAGGAGCTGTGCCTTTTTTCCTTTCTCTTTCTTTCCTCTGGTACTAGATCATACATAGGAGCAGCGGGGCGCAGCACTTCTGCTGCCAGTGGCTTCTTTTGTGGAGGACAGCATGATGTGGGAGTTGATGCCTCGCACCCTTGCCCCTGGGCTCTGCAGAAGCTCTGTCGTGGATTTTGTTCCATTTGTATGGGAGCCCTGTAAGATGGTGAGTCAGCAACTCCATGCCTTTCCAACCACCTGGTTCCCACCGCGGCATCCCGTCAGGACTGCAGACTGCTGACTGTGGCAGAACCCCATCTGCAGTTGCGGGTGACGTTGCCAATGGCACTGTGGCACGTACGGAACCTAATAGTGGGTTGCAGGAACTGGCAGGAGGAGTAGCGTGGCTGGAGGGTCTCTTAGCTTTCCCACACAGAGATGTGTGCCTGTGCAAGGAGAGTGAAGCCTCTTCTTAGGAGCAGTGTGGGAAAGGTAAAGCTGAAAAGATTTTAGAGCTTAGTTGTTGAACTTAAAGCAAATCAGATTTTATACCACTCAAGGAAGACATGGTTTTGCCAATCTAATTTAACTATGTTTCATATTGAACCCCAAGGGTTTGTGTATTTTGAATTAGTTTCTCTACGTTATTAGTTATTTTAAAAATTATCATATTTAAAACTCCTTAGATTTGCTTTTCAGGTTTGAAACCCCTAGGGTATGCTCCGGTCATGTTTTCAAGTTCTCTGCAGCCAAGTGTACTATTTAATGAAGAAATACAGCAAAATCTGAGATTCACAAATATTTACCAGGCATTTAGAAAGTATCGCAGCTTTATCTGGCTGTTACTATCTTTATTCGAGTTGGTAATGGAATATTTTTTAGGCTCATCTACAAACTTCAGAAACGGTTTTGGTGAGCTGTAAAACACGCTGGGTATATCTGACTGTGCCTTGAGCAGAATCACTCTGTAAGGTGCTCACCTCCGCCAGGTGCCTGGAGGAGTACTTTAGCTGGATGGGGGGAAGGAAGGTTGCCTCGGCCATAATCCAAGCTCTCAGTTCTTTAGGAATAAGGTGGGAATTGCAGTTTCACATCTCTCAGGTGGGTTATTATATTTGACACCAAATTCTAAGAAACAAGGATGAAAATGACCTTTTTATTGTTATGATCGTAGTAGTACATTATCTACTGGAAACGGACCTGGAGAAGAGTCAACAAAGGATGTTTTATATTTTGTTAGCTGGTTTTAATTTATCAGCTGCCAGTTTCAATATATTTCTCTAACTAGTTGTACTGTAACTTCTGGAAAAATACCTACCCCCCACCATTCAAATTCTGATGGGGGATGTGTGAATGTACTTGTGCGTGTTCATAATGTTTCCAGGCAGATTCAAAATGTTTGTTTAAAAGCTAGAAAAATCCGGTCTTCAAAGTTCGGAAGAACTTTACTTCTCATACTGTTGTGGAGAGATTTATCATACTAATGTTTGTTAATACCTCAGGGAATGCCTCTTGAGTAATGGAATAAACGTTGAGCCTCAATGCCAAGGTGCCTGTGGGTTACAACTGCTGGGATTATGTTATAGTATGGTTCCAGGCAAAAAAGATTGTCTGTGCAAATGAGATAATGATGAGTCATCAGCCCTGTTGCAGTCCCTGATACTGCTGGGGGATATTCCTGTGGCGGTGGAATGGCAGCTGCTGGTGCAGCTCGGCTGGATGCCCTGCAACGTGCTCATCAGCCTTGCGACGTTATGGGCGCTCTCATGTGGGGCAGTGCGCATCATCGCAGTAAGAGGTTTACATCCTGTTTTAATCACGCTCCTGTAATCCTGCTGGTCCACAATAGTATACAAAATGTAGACCCGCACTTGACTCCGAGTTTTGAAACTTATGCTATTGAAAATAGAACAGTTGAGTGTCAGTGTGCATCACGGTGAACACGCACTCCATACACCTTTTCATGGTGCTGCCAGGACTATCCTTAGAATGATGGTAGGGAAACTGAGCTATAGCTTTCTGTAGTAACCAGCGAGGTGTAAGACAACATGAGATTCTTTGTGGAAATGAAAGAAGAAAACACTTGTTGGTTCACAGGTATTGGGAGAACTTGTTTTCTCTTTGCATTGAAAGAAAATAAATTTGCAAGAAAAACATTCTGGCATAGTCATCCTGTGCTTCACATAAACCTGCAGCAATAAAGTCAAGCAGGCGAAAATCTCAGATAAAACAACGGTTTGAGAACTATTTTTTTACTGACTTCTGATGGCATCAGACGTTGAGGTCTGTTTTGCCCAAGAAAACAGATGGCTATGATTTACAATTTCACAATGCTTTTCATAGTTAAGTTAATGCTTCGGTGAAAAAATCTGATGGGCAGAAACTGGGCATTGTTGTGGATTACTGTATTTTTAAAAGCTCTATTTTATATTCACAGTGACACAAAATAGCTACCTTTTGTTGGAGGAACTTACAATCCTACTGCCAAGAAGCAGCAGTGGGATCTGATAAGGGCAGTCCCTGTGGTAGCCAGCTCATGGGAGGGACAGTTTTGTCAGGTCACCAAAGGATTTTGGTTCTTCCTGGTCTAGTCCAGGCTTATGACCTGCTGTTCTGCTTTCCCCTTGCACAGCATCTTCACTTGTGCCAGTCCCTTGTCACTATTTTCACAAGGTTCCCAGTTTTGCTGTGAAATCTCTGTATCGGACAACGCTGAGCCCTTGCTTAAACTCCTTGTGATCAGGGCAGTTGGTGGTATTCTTTCTCCACAAGGATGATTTCTTTCTTCCTAGATTGAAAGAAGTATCTTCTTGGTTCCCTTCTCCCAGTGCTGTGATGGAGACACCCCTTAGTATAAGTGTTCTGATTTCTCATGGTAATGGGTGTTTCTGATCATTTCATAGCAGTTTTGGATGAGAACACCAGGAAAACATGCTGCTCTTAGCTCTTTGAGCGATCACAAATGGACAAAAATTAAATAGCTGGTGTGGATATTGCACAGTTTAAATGTTAGCTGTGCGTAACAGGTAGAGGAGAATGGACTAGACAGAAGGGTAAGAAAATAAAGCCCAGGGATTGTGGAAAAACATGTATATAACAACTTGAATTAAGTATGCTATGCAGACAAATTATTTATCATTGTCAGGATCAAAATTTGCTCTGTCCTTTTACCATTAGATCTGCCTCAGGAAGAATATTTGTCCAGTGCCATCCTAGTTGCAACTGAATGAAAGACCTGATGGCTTGATCACAAAGTAGTGTTAAGTGTTAAGCAATTTTTATAATTTTAAAATATTTTTTTTTCCTAATATGATCAACAATAGTACTTCAGACTCTGAGACTCCACAACAACCAACCTCATAGCATGGGAACAAAAGTGTTTATCCTGAACTGACCAAGAACTGGATTTCAAACACAGTGTTCTAGGAGGAGTTTTGTCTATGAAAATGTTTGCTGTTCTTGCATGAATGTTTGGAAGGCGTGAAAAGGTGGAACAGTCCTCAAGCGTCCTGCCCTGACGCCAAATAAGCATGACCTAAGACTTCTGACGAAACCAAGAAACAGTTATCAATTACCATCAGTTTCAGGAAGCATTATCATATCAAGACATCTCAGGGTGCCTTTATAAAAGAAAAAAATACAATAATTTAATAGCTCAGTCTGCTGTGCCAAATGAATGACTCAAAGCAGGAAAAAAAAAAAAAAAGAAAGAGTATGAGCCATAGTTTCACAATTGTACCAGCATGCGGGAAAGCGTCCATTTATTTCCGAAGTATTTTTGCTAGGAGAGTCATGGGAGATGTCACTATACAGCTTGAGCTTGTCTGGAGAGTTAAGGACACACAGCTTTTTATTTCCCATTTACTAGCACTGATTTTCATTCAGTTTTCAAAAAGCCTTCAGACAAAGAAACCAAGTGAATGACACGAATGTGTATTTTATCCACATCAGAGTAGAAGTAAACCGTTGGAAGGAGATGGTTGTTGTAGGCTTGTGTTCCTCTAGCAAACTCAGGGGCAGATGCTTCACAGTCTGTGCTGGGCCTCTTTAGGGGTCTAGAAACAAGGCTGGGCAGGAAAGGTTTCCTTTTTTCCCCCCTGAAGTTTGAATTCTGAGTGAAAATTCAAAATGCCTCCATTTTGATAGGCTTTTGCAAGGTTTCATGAGTGGCGGCAGTTATTTTTGTCTCCCGTATGGTAGGCTATGTTTCCTGGATTAACTCTGTTTCCTCAATATACCATCATGTTTCCTTGTTGAAGGCTTGCAGTGTACTGGAGACCATGAAGGAGAACAGCTCCAGAACGGATGGTGGCTACATTAACATACAGTGACAATCCCAATCGCTGGAACACCGAAGACGCTAGTATTTGGCCCCTTTCTCATTCAAGTTGGCAACTTTTTCCCATGTGTGCTATGTGTAAACTGTGATCCTTGAAAACGTATAAATCTGCTTAACTTAAAAGCCTGGGAATCAAATGAAAAAATTATTCTGATGACCTTCCTTCTGCTCCTTGTATGACGAACACGATGGCATCTCAAACCAGTTTTAATACGCTGGAGCAGAGCCTGAAGTTGGCAGAAGAGTACAGCTTTGGCTTCAGTTGCCAAGATGCCAGAAGAGATTGGAAGTCCTTGAAATTCTTCCAAGAAGTCACTTTGTCCTGGATGGAAACTGGCATTTATCAGTGCAGATGATAGTGGTGTATTTTAGATGGCATCAATATTGATTTGTATACTGTGCGTGCTTTTAAATATGATTTAAGATAAAGCTCAGCTCAACGTAAAGACATTTCTCCACAAAGCATTGATTTAATGTTAATGTTTTATACGTTGCTTTCTTTGCTATAGCCTTTCCCTTGGTGTATGGAGACATCCCAAACACACTTCCCAGTTCCCCCTTGCGGGCATTTGTGAAAGCCCCACACACACTTGTGCACCTGAGTAAGTATTGGAAAGTTGCATTTATGCTGTTAGGTGGCTTCGAATGCGACCTATTTACGGTGGTCGCTAGCGTTGTTCTTGAATTCATTATTACCCCTTCAGGTGCTTGCACGTACTGTTTTCCCAAGCTTGATGGAGCCCATGGGAATGCCTGCTGGGAATCTAACAGGGCAGCTGAAATAGGCTGGTTCTGCTACCAGTTCTGCGGGGTGATTTTTGTATTTCGCCTCTTGCCACGCTGGTTGGTTGCAGCAGAGTCCTTGCTAGGCTCGAGAGAATTTCTCGTTTGATACATGTGTGAGTCCCCCGCAGCCGTCCTTGCTGGGCAGGTGAAATCGCAGCGCTGCCGCGCTGCTGTGCGGTGCGGGCTCGCCCCGGGGCGTGCGGAGCGGGGGCTGCCGAGCCGAGCCGGGACCCGCCGGGAGCAGCGCGGCGCTGCCGAGGCACCGGCGGCCATGGGGCGGGGGCGGGCAGCGCGTCCCCCGCGGGTGGCGGGTGCCCTGCGCGGAGAGGTGAAGGGCACGGGGCAGGGGTGCCCTCGGCCGACTGGCCGGGGCGGCCCCGGGGGGCGCGGAGCCGGCGCGGCGGGGCTGTGCGGGGGGCGGCGGGGCTCGCCCGGGGAGGGGGGGTGGGGGGGCTCGGGCAGCGGGGCGCGTTAGCGGCGGTTTTTGCGGGCTGCGCTTCCCAGCCAGCCCCACCTGCGTTGTTCAAGCGTATTTTTGGTTTGTCTCGGTGAGAGTATTTTCTTCCTGCGATGATGATGGTGATGCTGTTCTTCCCGCTGCTTGCGGTTTAAAAGTGGCGTTTGGCCGCCCGGCGGGGTGCGCGCCCGGGTACTTTGGGCGCCTGCCAGGCAGAGCGCATCGCTGAGAGCATCCTCCCCCGGCGGGGAGGCACTGCCTCCTCGCCCCAGGATCAATTATTCAACACGGTTAATGTGTTTGGGGGGGGAGGCGGCCACTTGGCTACACCCCGGTGCCGCAGCGCCTGTCCCTGCTTTGTCTCGCACCTGGTGTGTTTGCGCGGCTCGCGTGCTGCCCACACCCCCCCTCCCCCGGGCCGGGACCCCGCGCCGCCGACCCCGCCACCCCGGCCCCCCGCACCTTGCCCGCCGGGTGATGCTCGGGGCGGAGCCGCCGCCGCGGCCCCTCCGCTCCCCTCCGCGGCGGCTCCGCGGGCGGGGCGGGGGCTGCCCGCCGGGCGGGGCGGGAGCGCGGGGCGGCCGGGGGCGGCCCCGGGGAGCGCGGAGCGGCGGCCTCGGCCGGGCGCGGAGGAGGGGCCGGGGGCTGGCCCGAGCCGGGCGGTGCCGCCGCCCGGGCAGCGCGGGGGTCTCGGTGGCAGGCGCGGCGGAGCGGGGCTTCGCCGTGACTTCGGCTTCTCCCCGCAGAGCCCGAGAGGCGCCGGTAGCGCAGAGGGGACGCGAAGGCTCTTTCCCGGCCGGTGGCAGCGGGGCGGGACGCGGGAGGACCGAGGGAAGCGGCCGGCGGAGGCGCATCCCGGCACGGTCCCTCCCGTCCCTCGCCCGGCTCGGCGCGTCCCCCCGCGGCTCGCCCGGAGCCATGGGCCGGCCCGACTGAGCCCGGCGCGGAGCGGCCCGGAGCGCGGCCGGCGGAGCCCCGGCGCGGGGGAAGATGCGCTCGGCGGGGCGGGCGGCCGCCGTCCTGCTGCTCTGCGGGGGTAAGTACCGAGCCCGGTCCGGCGGGGGCTGCGGGGCGGAGGGCAGCGATGCCACCGGGCTGGGTCCGGCTGCCACGGCCGTTCCCCGAACGCCAACGGTGTGTAAATAACCCCGATAGCTGGTCTTTGTTTTTTAAGCGGTAAGGCTAAGTTAGAACAGATGTGAGTTCCCTTGTTCTTAAAATTTATGATGTGAAAAGGCAGAATATTCAAGTGTATTCCTATTGTAAGTTTCTACAACATTAGTACTCCGTTGTCCCCCTCCCGGAGCTTTTGGCATCATCAATTTCAGTGGGGCTTGGATTGATAAATAGAAAGGACCGAAATATGAAAAGTTACTGGGTTGTAACTTAGATGATGCTGTCCACAGATGTCAAGTTTCTAAAACGGAGGAGCCATTATATCTCTCTTTCTTCCATATGGCTTTGTTTGCTAGTGCATTTCTGATGTTTACACAAATAAATCAAAGTTGTTGTGCGCCAGAGAATGCAGGACAACCTTGCACACCAAAAGTGCGTTTATGAAAAAAAGCAAACCCTGAACCAGCCCAGCAGTTTGTTAGCTGGTATAACAGAGAGTAAAGTGCAGCATTAATTTTATACTTGTGATTCTCTGTAAAATGTGCAACTTGTTCCTTCTCATTATTGTTTCAAATTGATTGTGTTAGTTCACACCACCTTAAACTACTTTCTGTAACTTGCAGAGATTATAAAGCCTGTTTTATTTGATTTTTCTTTTTAGTATGCTAAGATGCCTCAAGTTGCTCATATTCTTTATTTTCCTAGTACTTTATTGTTAAGGCCTGATCTTCATAACTCGCTGGTGCTCAGACCTAGGATGTCTGGGAATAAAATGTGATATATGGGATATATGTCTAAACACTTACTGGCAAAAAAAAAAAAAAAAAAAAAAAAAAAAAAGAACCCAAGCAAAACAACGAGTTCTATCCCAAGTCATTTCACTGTCAGGAAGAATTAGCCTTACTTGTATTGCTAATGGATGATCTATCATGCCTACTTTGCTTTTCTCTTTGGCAAATCCATTTTCTTTAATGTTTTTGGCAGAATTAGGAGAAATGTAATTTACTGAAGCTCTTCAGTTTGAGGGGTACAGTTTCATTAGCCAAAATGAGTCACATGCATTTGCTTGAAAATGATTTTCAGTGCTTGCTGTTTAAGCTGGACAGATGAACTTGCTGCTGTTGATGCTGTGATGCCCTAGAATATTGCACGTACTGAACTGGTGCTTGGAACTCCCTAGGTGCTTTCTTGTGTGGTGGTTTTTGTTGGGTTTTTTTTCCCCTTCATTGTTTTTGTTTCAGTTGGACCGTTATTTGAGTTTACTTTTACTTGTATAACTTTATATGTATTTCACTCTGAAATTCACGGGTGGGAAAAGGAGTTGGGTTTGTGTCTTCTGGGTCTTCTACCCACTCAGGAAAGATATGTAAATGTTTCTTCTTTAAGTATTGGACCTAAGCAATTGGAAATCATTTTGAAAGATTTTTTATTATTAAATGTGACCATAAATTGCTAACTCTTGGATCTGTTCATAGCTTGGAGGAATATTATAGGAGTCAATTTATTTGAGTAGAATAGACGGCCAAGTAGACTTTTTTTTTCCATACCACTTGCTTATAATTTCAAATAGTCATTTTGTTTATGCTCTCCTCTTTGACTGCTGAGGCTTAATACTTGATTCCCCTTGATTTTTACTAAAACTATGGGGAAGAAAACTTGTATACATTTAGGATCACACTTTAGGGTAATTGTATTCATAGTTATTTCAAGAAGTCTAACATGTTAGCAGTGTCACATGGGTGTCTGTTGCTGGAGAAGCAGTGTTTCACATTGTTTAGGTGTGTGACACTAATTCCTATTTATATAATAAAAGCCGACTTGAAAACAGGGGTAAGGTGAGTAGTTATGTCTCAGAGGTGTTAGCAAAACCCCTGCGTGCATAGAGTTCCAGTTTAGAAACGGAGCTACCTGGTGTGATGCTGTGGTCCCCTGGCAGGAGGAGGAACACAGAGGAACTTCAGTGGGCTCCGTCCTAGGGGAACGCCAGAGATTCTTCAATGGTAACTATGTTGTGCTCTTGCCAGGTGTTGTGATGGAATCTCTCTCGCCTGGGCAAGACTCTGTCATAGAGGATTCCCTCCCAAAGTCAGCACGCAGCGATACTCTTGCACTTGCCTCCTGTTCGTACATCTTCAGTTTGTTTAACCCATGGGGTTTTGGAAAGCCTAATCTCGTAGTTCTTGAAACACGTGCTCCCAACTAACCCAAAGGTTTTCTCTAACTTGGAATGAGTTTGCATTTTACCAAGTGAGCTGGATTAATCCATCTGGTGAGCGTGCCGTTAGTTGAAAGGATTAGATCTGGTTCTTTTGTATTGGTGGGCTTCAAAAAAGCACACGGGGCTGTTTCTTCCGAAGCAGAAGGGCTGCTGCCTTGCTGCTTTCACACCGTAAGCAATGTGTGAGTCTCTTGTGGGCACTGGTATTAACAAGCGGCAGCCTCGAAAACAGAGAAAATAAAAGGAACGATTCTTTTCAAATTAAGACTTCTGTCCCTTTCAGCGGTATCAATTGAAAGAAATGCAGATTTGTATTATGGAGTGTGCGCATGCGTATTTCAAAAGTTTTATGTCTTGTCAGTTGTAGGCTTCAGGGTGTTTACTTGCACAGCATGCTGCATGGCTGCTTGGCACTGGAGTTTTGATTCCTTTCTGGAAGCTCATTGATGAAGGAGAAGGACCTTGTCCAGTTAAGGGTAGAGAAGAGTACCTGTGGGAAAAACTTGGTAGGATTGACTTGTCTGTCATTTATGTTATTAAAGGGAATACTTTTGAAGAGATAATCTATTTTCAGTGAATAAAACAAAGTCTGTAAGCATTACAGTATGCATGCTTTGTGAAATTGGAAGGGAAACCTGCTTCGATGTGGAAATGACAGAGGTGCTACTTCAGCAAATGTGCTCTTGAATACAGGTTATTCAAACTATTTTATTGACTGCGATATGAAACTGCTGATGAATGTGTTGGTTCTGATACTCATTTAAGCACTGTATGGGATCGATGCTGCTAGGGTTACTGTTAATGTTTTATTTTAACTGGTTACAATTTACAAGTCCTGGCTCAACTCATGCATCCAGATCAAGGACAGACCTTAGAAACCAACAGTGCAAATATTGACATTCTTCTCCCCAAAGTTTAGCTGTTTTGTGTAATATTTATATTTAATGATAGAAAACAGATGTTTTCCCTAGGAAAAGAGCACCTATGTGATTCTTAAAAAAAAAAATAAAAATCACCTGTGCACTAACATTTTCAGGTGAAAACAGTGCTAACCAGATTAAACCATGGAGCACAGATCATTGACTTGAGTTAGGGACCAGGCTAAAGACCGCCATAAATTTGTTTGTGTGCCTGTCATTTTGGCAGTGATCTGGTCAGACAGACACCACTGTAGGGTGTGGGCAAAGGGAATCTGTGGCGAAAAGTGAGAGGCACTTCATTAGATCTTACATGTCTTATTTGGAGAGGGTCTGAGAGTTACGAAGAAATTTCAAACCTTGTTGTTGGAGGGAAAAAAGAGTATTAGTTATACACTTCGGTTCTTTACTCCTTTGGTTATTTTTCTCTGCCCAGATGTTCAGCATCTTATGCACTGGCTCTTCCCCAGGTGCCTTGCTGCTGGTGGTGCCGGTGCTTCCCCTCACTCCAGTCGCCTGCTTCCACCTGCATGGACTGCGAAACTGCTGCTTCACTGCACAGGACTGATTGCAGGGTTCATCCCAGAGCTCCTGCTAATTCGCAGGGAAGGTGCCTGGGCCCTCTGTGGCCCTCTAGGCTTAGTATCTCTCCTCACTTTAATGCTATTCCCAGGTCCTTCACTTTCCAGTTCCTCCACAAACAAAATTCTGCACTGAAGTTCACAATCAACAGCATTTTCCATAAAAAAAGAATGTTGGGTTTTTTTAATTAATGCTAGTAGGATCCATGTTTGCATTGTATTTAATGCCCTTCACTTCTCATTGTTATTTTTGCTATACCTTCTGTCCCGTGTTTTCCTATCTGCCTGTCTCCTCAGGGTGCATGTCAGGGCAACATGCAGTATTGGCTTGATCAGTTGTGCCAATCAGTTTGTTGGAGTCTTGGTCTTTGGCTTCATTCATGAATTTTGTTACTATCATAAAGGCAGTATAAAGGAGACTAATGTGAAGATTACAAAAAGCCAGCATTTTAATGTTAAAACCCTCATTCGTTAGGTTTTGACTAACAAAGATTTCTTGTATTAACGTAAGCTGTTTGTTTGTATGGCAGCGTTGGTTCAGCACCTGAATACAAGATGCACATTCAGTAGCATGCCCATGTTCAGTTTTCCATCCCTATGTCATATTATAGACCTTTAAATTATTTTTTTTTTCTTCTACTGAGAGGACAGACGTGACTGGTGAGAAAACATGTATTTTGTTAATCTCTGTTGCTTCCCTTCTCCCTCACTTTGGCCCCTGGCAGAAGGGAAAGGATTTGTTCGCTTGTTGCTGTACTTGCATTCTTGGCACCGCTGCTCAGGCTGGTAACGAGGCGAGTACTAATTCTAGTCTTTTTAGATTTGAACTGAGGTCACTGGTTAGAGGGAAACTGAGTAGTAGATCTCTCCTCAGCACCTCATTTAGCAACTGTACTGTTTTATGCATAGTGCATATTTAAAGGAGACATACTATCAGTAAATGAGAATTCATTGCTCGTGTTCCTCCTGGGCTGTTATCTCCCCTATCATGCAAACTAGCAAACACAAATATGCTATAGGTTGGAAAAAATCCATAGCATAGGCGTGTGCTGTGTTCTAGAGAGCCTTTTTGCGTAAAGGTCGCTTAGAGTCCATCTGCGGTGAGGAGAGGCTTTGCTTTATTCATACGTTGGCATCCCTCAGCTTTCCGTCAGGACCAAACGTGGTGCCAGTTGGTGGTTGACTGGAAATATCTCTCGGTTTTGAAATGCAGCAGATTGCCCAACACTGCTTATTGGATGCAAATGTTTGTATTAATAAAGTTGCAAAACTTACTTTAAGGCAGGTGGTGACTCTCTGCATGAACAAGGTGTATGCTAAGAGCATGCTCTTTCAGGACTGAGGCACGCTCATGGTGCTGAGGCTGTTACAAGCCCTTACTTTCTACTTTACTTTGGTTTGGCAGAAGCAGAAATTCTTAAAAATTCACCAGATTATTCAGAGGAAACTTTGGAATTGTTTATTCTTCAGATGATTATTTTTTTTAAAAAAACTTTCTATTACATTTTGGAAAGCAAATAACTGAAGCATTGCAAGGATAAATAAAGCAATTACTGTAGAAGGATAGATTTGAGGTTTGCATATTAGTTTGGTTAGATCAGGATTCCAGTTCCATTAACAGCTGTGCTACAGATTTACTCGTTGTCTCACACTCTCTCTTCATTTTTTGTCAAATACAAAATCAGTAACATTTTCCTTTGCATGTCATATGCATTGATGATTGCCTGTCGCATAACCCCATACTGGAGCTGACATAAAGTGGGGGAAAAACTTTAGAGAATCTCTAGAGTGTTAATGCATCAACAAATAACAATATCAGAGAAGCTGTAGGTAGCTGTAGAATAAAATCTGTTCAGAGGCTTTATTTTTACAGTTGGATCTTGTCTTTTGTTAGTGGGATACATTGGTCGCTTTCAGAACGTTAGTCTTTTGACAAGTTTTCATGTAGATATGTTGCTTGTTAATAAGGTTATTAAGAAGGTTTTTGTTAATAAAATAGTAAGTCAGCTGAGGTGTGAATAGACAGGTGGATTTTGCTCCTTTTGGAACTTAGTTTTTTTAAAAAAGGTATCTAAAGCTATCTTTTTCTTCAGATGTTTTGTCTCCACAACTTCCCCCCCCCCCCCCCCACACACACACACAGAAGGAGAACATAAAACTGGTTTTCTTGAAGATTACTTCATTAAAATAGCTGAATAGTTTCAGACTTCTGGATCTTGACATGGGACTATAAACATACCAGATGTATTTTTACCTGAAAGAGATGCTCTGTAAATCACCTGAAATGAAGATGATCTTCAGTGCTATAGAGCTTGAGGAAAAATTACAGTGATTACAGCCGAAAAAGGGAATTGGAAACTTTACTGGCATAATAGTGCCAAAAATGTTTTTTGACTGAATTACTTCAGAAATTTGGCTAACTAAATCAGGTGATTGTAAAAAGAAAATGGATATATTACTCCTAATGGCTGTCTAATGGCTTTTCAGCGTATGCATTTAGAAAACGAATTAAACAATATATTTAACTGATATAACAAAGTTACTTGTGTTGCTGTAATGGTTGTTTTTTTTCCTGTCCATTATGGCTTTCTTCTAAGTAAGACAAATTTCAGTCTCGGATAATAAAATTAAATCTAGGTTTTTCCCCTAATTCAGAGTTTCCCCAAACAGCAAGTTTTCTGATAGGAACAATTCCGTTATCTGTTCTTTTCATGTGAATAATGGCAAAACTCATGTAGACATCAGCAGACCAGAATTTCACGTATCTCTGAAGCCCCCGAAAGAGTAGTGTTGCATTGAATTAGAGCTGGCATCCAGGAGCCTGGTCAGTGCCATTCCAAAGCTGGCTTGGAGATGAGACTTAAATCTCCCAGTGGCTTAAAGGCACAGAGGAAGTTTCTCTGTTTTTTTGTGAGGAGTAGATATGTAATTATGGATAGTTCTTTACACACCTTTCCTACATCAAGAGCTGAGACTTTCAGATGGGTCCCTAACAAGGATGTTGCAGAGCAGCTCCCTTTGACTCCCATAGAGGATGTTTCTATACTGACTGGCTTCTGGAGGTTTTTGCCATATCCTATTATCAATCAGTAGACATTGAAAAGCATTTCTGTGCAAAGAAAAATGAGAGTGTAAGAAATATGAATGGCTTACAAGATGTTGGCGAGAGTGGATTTGATTCATCTTCTCCATCCCCTGCCACTGTGTTCCTCAAAAATTACCTATCAGGTTGAAAGCAGCTTTTTGTGTTGCTGCTGTGTGTTTGGGAAGAAGATAGCAGCGTGCCTGCTGTTTTGCACGGGGGGGTGAGTGGGGTGGGGAAGAAAGAATTCAGATTAATACAAATAAAATGGAACATAAAGTCAAAGAAAAAATGTGGCTTACTGAAATTTAGCCCGTAACAGTCATCTATGGCTTTAAACAGCTGATTTTTATTTACATATTTATATATTAATATGCACGTGTAATATATATTAACTATATTAATATATATTATACATGTATATTAATATATATTATACATGTATATTAATATATAAATATATAAATAAATAAATCATGTCTACTTAGATGCAAATACCCAGTATAGAATGATTAATACATACATTCATGGCAGTCATCTCAAAGTAGGAGAGGGTTTGAAATGTGCATGTGCTCTAGGGCTGCAATCAGGCTTTCTTTTACGAAGAATAAAAATAGATGCTGGCAAGTTATATGAAAGTATTTCTAAATTATATTGCCATTGCTTTGCGGTCTGTAAGGCTGTAAGGCAAAAGGGTGCTGTTTGTGAAATCCAAATAACAGCGAGGGGAAAGGAGAGAGGATACAGAAACTCATCAGGAAAAGGCTTAAAGTTTTTATTTTACTAGGAAAAGGGGAAGTTTATTTTCCAGGAAAAAAAAATATTAAAAATTCAAGTTGGGAGTCGGGAAATGGGAGTGTATTTGGGTAGAGCGCGTTGGCTGTTTTGATACCGTCATGTGAAATGGCAACGTGATAACTGGGAAGTTCTGACAGGACCTTTGGAGAAAGTATCTGATGCTCATTAACAACCTAGTGCTGCTTTGGCACCTCCAGCATGAAAAATGTCATTTTGTAAAGCACTTTAATGGAGCCTCCTTATATCTCTGAAGCACTTAGGCATATGCTTAGGTTTACCCCATATTAGCAAAGCATGGCAGACGGGACTGCTGAATCAAAGCGCTGTGAGGAATGGCACAGGAGTTCCCAGAGTTAAAACTGTGGCCGTGCATTCAGGTGCCAAATGTGCCTTTGCTACCCTTTGATGTAAAGTTCCCCTTTCCTAGTGTGTGCCTCTGAAAAGCAGGCTTTCCTGTTGTGTGAGTACTTGCAAGTAAGTGTAACAACTCAAACTTCTGTTGCTGCCTGCAGAACACCATGATGCAGCTGGTCTGCAAGCAGCATGTGCTGTTACTGCTCAGGAGCGTCGGGGAGGGTAGCTCGCACTGAGCTCCCTGTTGCCTTAGTTCACAGTATCTAGGCTGGCATGTTTGGAGCTAATTTGGATTCTCTCTCCTGCCTTGTCACCTGGAGACCAGATACAATGCTCCTGGCCACCTTCTCCATGTGGCTAAGGTACTCATTTGAGATACTTTTCACTGAAGGCATGAACAAAGTTCTATGTGTGTACGTATAATTATTTACGTATTTATTTAAGAGAGTTTTACTGGGTAGCCCTTTTAATTGTGTAACTAACTTCCCTGAGTTAGACCAGGTGAGATCTGCCCTTAATCCTTTCTGTAGGCCTGTTGTTTCTTGGAGCTGTTGATGTTTGGCGACAGTTCCTGGTGCTCCGCTACCCTGGATCACTTGTGCTGCTGCTGTTGAACTGCGAGTTCTGTACTAGGTACCCACTTGTGTTTTGAATAGTCACAGTGTCTTTGGAAAGAAATACAGAAACAAATACGAAGAAATGAGGATAATTGCCTTTCCTGCTTTTGAGCAATTCAGGGTAGAGGTTTCTCTAGCTGAGCCCATGGAGGTCATTGAAGTAAAAAGGAATGAGGGAGATGATTCCTGTTCAATGGCTCATCCCGATCCCAGTTATGAAACAAAAAATGCAGTGGGTGTGTTTGAATTTTGGGTTTGACCGTAGAGGTTTTAAAGTAATGAGGGGGAACAATATGGCTGTAATATAAATTTTATTGCACATTTCAGTGCAGCATTGCTGACATGCTCTGAATGAGAAACATTTTGAACAGTTTTATTGCTTTGATAAACTTTTGCCTTTGTGAAGATCAGAAGAGTTGTCCTAAATGGCTTTGCTAAGGATTTTTTGGATAGTGAGAGCTTATAATATACAGTTTCCAGATTCTCTGGTATTTAAAAAAGAGAGAGAGAGAGAGAGAAAATAAGCCAAACATTTGAAAAGTTAGTTGCTGCAACTTCAACAGCAAGCAGGATCATCTTAAGAGACTGTGGCAGATATCTATAAAACTGTGTGAAAAATGGAAACATTTATAAATAATTTTTTTCCTTGCAATATTGAGGCATTTAAATGACCCTGTTATTGTTGGGGAAAGGGTCTTTATTTAACTCTTTCTCTTCTTAGATTTTAGTCTAATAAAAGTTGAAATGAAAATTGGGCAAAAGTTTCAGGGCAGTAAATGCCTAAAGAAAAGAAGCAAGAACAGAAAGCCCAAGGTTTTTCTTCTTGCCCTCTCCCCCATTCTTCTTTAAATCTGGTTGCCACAGGCCCTATTTTTGTTTGTATTCTTATAATTTCTGCAATAATTTATTGAAGTTTTGTCTCCTGGCGTCATGCAGCTGGGTGGCAATTTTTCACTTTATCAAAAAAATTCTGTCCACCTCTGCACAGGACATCCTGGCATTGTGACACAGACATCCGAAGTACCTGACAGTTAGAAAGCAAATTAGAAGACTCTGTGCACGTCTCGGCTTCAGCCTTTCAGAATTTTTTGTCCACAACATAACTTCTAGGAGACAGTAAGGGAGATTATTTAAGTATTTAGGTTGGTAACACAAACTCATTTCAGCTTGGGTATAATAGTTGCATATGTCAGAGTAATAAGGAGACTGGTAACAGGGATGTTTTACTTATTTTTTTAGAATACTCTGTTGTTAAAAAATCTGTCTGATAAAAGATTCCTCCCACCCCCTCCCGCTGTTAAACCTTGGTGGTGGTGATAGTGTATTACCATGTGGAGTGACGTAGCCCGTTTCCTGAGGATGGCTGGCAGTACCCAGGTTTGAATGGTGTATTCTGGCCTTTGTGCTGCTTGGAATGCAAAAGATAATAACAGGAAGTTTAGGAAATGCTGTATTTGAAGAAAACCAGGAATGACTGGCAATATTTATTCTCAAAGATAAGACAACTGAGAAAACACAGAGTCAAAATTTTTCAGTTTATGCAGTAGGCAGATGTAATGGTGAAAATGGAGTAATGGTTGAAACACGTAGGGCTTATATATCATAGCAAAGCGGATTCAGGGAGCTACAGGAATCAGTTGTCTGCAGTCACTGTGGGATTTCTGTTACTGGGAGCATCTTAAGAACAGGTGGGACAGCAGCATCTATGTGGGTTGTGTATAATTGGTCCTACCTTGGGTGAGTTAAATGACTTCTGTTGGAAACGATTGACTTCACCTTCTTATGGTTTTGTGCTTAGGGTGTAAGAAATAGGGCAAATGCAGCCTTTGTAAGTCCGCTGAATTTTAATGCCTGGTATTTGCTCTGTCAGGGCTCTTCAAGAAAGTGTGATAACTTGAGTCTGTGGTCAATGCCAGTTTGAAAGTTGATATCAAAATACTTATCTTGTTAATCATTAACAGCTGAATAGACAGGAGCTAGACGTCTTTGATGTCAAGATGAGCTTCTGGAGTTTCTGGTTTCCAGAAAATCCCCAGGGATAAATTTGATATGTAGTGGTCTTTGTCATTTTAAAAATCGAGTTCTAACACCATGCTCAGCGTTCCCATATTCAAGACAATGAGTGGGAGACCTCCCATGGGCACTGAGAATTTCCAGTTAGGGCCTGGAAAAAGGCTCTATGTGTCTGGCCTAGCCTTGTCACCCAGAAGGCTAGGGAGTGTGCGGTCTTCTTCGGACAGACAGGGAAATGCATTGGAGTGCTAACTGTTGAAGTAGACTCAGGATTTGAAGATCTATTTTTTTAAGAGTTAAACACATTTTATGGTTTGGTAGATGTTTTGTATTAAATGAGAATTTAATGATTGCAGAACAACCATGAAAAAAATCAGTATTATACCTCTACTGTCAGTATTTTCCACCCTGAATCCTACATTGCTATTGCCAGGACCATGTGTCTGCCTGTGACTTCTGCTGCTGAGAACTCGCCTCTAGTTTTGCCTTTATCAGTGCAATGCTTTGCTAATTTGAATTTTTGAAGAACTGCAGCTTGTATTTTCCCGTTGTTGGTTGTGTTTCACAGTTAATATCTTTTGCAGCAATAATGCATTCATTGTAAATCCACAACATTTTCCAATTAAGTGTTTCTGTTTAGATGTGCTTATTTTAAAATGGGGTTTGGGGCACGAGTCGCTTAACTGCTGTTGGCTGGCAGTACCGGTCTCGTGGAAGGAATTGATAAGGTGTTTTACAAAATAAATCTACAGAGGAATACGGTGCAATCCTGTAATGTTATCCTATTTCCCATACTGAGAAGATTTTCATGTACCCTAGATGTGCCAGCAGAATGCAAGGTAAAGGCAGGAAATCATGATGAAGAAGAGAGAGACTATTATTCCTCTTTTCCAAGGAGTGAATTCAATCCTAGTTAGTCTTGATTTAAAGCAGAATTGTTACCTTGTCGCCTTTTCTGGCATTTGGACAGAAACCTACAAATGTGTGGAACTGCCGTTGAAAATGAAATTGCACTGGGCTACGTGAATACCTTTCCAAATGTCCTGGTAAAGAGTGCAGACACTGTCACAGCACCTGTGATTTTTTAGACATATGATTTTCTCTGGGAAAAATGTTTTGTTTGGATTTACACCCCCCCACACACACACACACACCCCCACACACACTCACCCCATCTAGCTTTCGAGCTTCTGAGAACCATCGGTCTTGAAACAGAATGAAAACCTTGAGCCTTAGTTCTTTTTTCATTAAATAAAAAAACCTAGAAAGGAGCATTATTGTCACCGAGTTGACTTGGAGAAGCTGTCAAACACCTCATCTTTCCCTTTCCACAATGGAAACCTCATTGTAACAACTTTAATTACCACTGCCCTTAGATATCACTAGATAACAGATGCAGATACACCTGTGTATCATGGAGTACGTTGCCTAAACTGTGAACAAGATGGATGTTTTTGTGCAGAGACCTGCCTGTACCTTTTTTTTTTTTTTTTTGTTAGAAGCCAATATGTAGTTAGGGTTGACCAGAGCCCCAAAGTTTAGCCCTGCTTAGAAAGAATGAGCTTACAAACACGTTGTCAATGAGAGAAGAAACTAAACATTAAGAAAACCACAACAAATTAATTCAGGTACTACACTTCAGCCCTTACCTTACTTGCTTGGGAAGTTCCAGCAAAGTTAGTGTTAAAATGCATGTTTCTTTTCCGTTGCTAATGTCAGATCCGCTTAAGGAGGGGAAACAGACTGAAGTGTAGGGAAATGGGGAAACGGTCAATGCAGAAAGTACTGTCAAAAGCAGGATGGGCAAGATTTTCCTACAGTAGTTCGCTAGTGCGTTTAATGGGGTCATAGTCTTTTTTAGCCTCACTTAACAAAGATTTCTTTTTTCCCCTAGATTTCAGGTAGCCTGTAGACTGTAAAGTAATTAAAAGAAGAATGAAATTGCCACTGTTATTAATAGCGGTTTGGGTTTCTTTTTTTCTTCTAAATATGCTATACTTGTTCTGGAGACCACGCTGAGACCAGTTTCCATTTCCTCTGCCACAGTAACTTTTCCCAGCATTAAGTAATGAAAACCAAATTTGGTGGCATCTTCCAGAGTTTGCAAATTTGGGATAAAAGTTGTAAAAGGGAGGGATTGGTCCATTTATCTCAATGAGACATTAAGGCTGAAATCTTAAAAAGTCATTTAAATGTGGTCATTGGCAACTCTCTCATTGCTGATTGTTTTAGTAGAGCTGTCTGGATAAACAAGTTACGCATTTGGATTGTATGGGAAACGAATGGCCAGTGATGGGCATCATGATCACTGCCAGAGTTAAATGAATATTTACCAGGGTCTTCAAGCCCTTGGCAAAGACCATCTAGCAATCCTACCAGTGGAGTGTGACACAGAAATTTTGCAGTGGCTCTCTATTTTAAATATCTATGGTAGTTTTTCAATACCAAGATGCTGTAGAGTAATATATAAAGTGGGAGGTTGCAGACGGTCATAAAAATGAGTATAGTACAAAATTAAATATGCCACATGGACTGTTTTGCAGATTTTTATCCCACTAAGTAATGTTACTGTTATTTTGAAAATGCTGGAGGAGAATCAGGTGCATTTAGGGTGCTTTGTGTCTGCAGGAGTCTGGATTTCTCATCATAAAATTAAGAGTCAACTTGTCACATACACAGATAAATATGTGGAGTTTTATTTGGTTTTACTCTCTCTGGAGTGGTGGTGCTTAAATTGTGGTTTAGTTCAGTACACGATCCAGAGATGCTGGTGGTCTTTCTCTCGATGTCAGCATTTCTGTATCGTGCCTTGGGCAGCTGAATATTCATTGGGAAATGTGTTACGTGTTGATCAGTGGTTCTTGAACTGTGGGCTTCCTGCTACTGACAGTCTGTCAACTGTAGTAAAGATGCAAGAAGCCATATTAAACAACTATTTCAGTAGTGCTTGCAATTAAAATCTTAATGATAAACATGCATATTGTCATAAAAGAGAGGATGAGGACTGAGGGACATATAGTGATACAAAATGCTGGGAACCCCTGTTGTAGGTTATTAGATTCCATAGCAAAATTTTTGTTTAACAATTTCGAATATGCAGCTGCACCTCCTTCTTTTTTTTGGGGGTGTGTGTGTGTGTGCAGGGGAGGGGGTTGGTTTTGTGTGGAAAAAACTGAAGTGTACGTATTTAATGGTGTAAGAATAACAAGCCAATCCAAGAAAAGAGTTGAAGCAAATAAAAACTTCTGACTGCCAAATGACCTGGGGGCATTGTTTGCTGCTGTTCTTAAGGCACACAACAAGGACTGTAAAGTGACTTTATGAAACAATGGACACATTCATTGTAGGAGGCTTAAAAATATGTTTAGAAATTAATTTAGAATGAAGTCTTCTCCCAAATACTAGAGATTGGTCTGGTCTGTCTGCAGCTGTCAGGTTACTTGGTTTGTTTAAATAAGAAGTCTGTAAAGTAGGGATTAATCTACTTGATCTGTAAGGTAAGGATTTCTTCTTTGCACACGTTGGCCTGTCAGATCTGGTCCAGGATAGTTCTGGGCACTGATGCCATAGTTTATATATTATATTTTAGCAACAGTTGATTAACGCCTATTCCTGTCAGCAAAGCTGGATACATTGGTCGAGTGAGAAAGTGAGAAACTACCGTTTCTCATCATACTGTCACATCTCCCAGCAGCTGTGGTATTCAGCCCTGCTTCCCTCGCACTCAGTATGCAGAATGAGTGAGGCTGCTTTAGCATGACTTCTGTTTTTATAGTTAACTGAGCTTTGAAATTGTCTCCTAAATCATCCTTGCCAATAGCATTAACTACCCCTTTGCTGGTAGTCAGAGATTGTTCTACAGTAAGTTAAAGGGTAACTCATCTTCTTTTGTGATGACAGGGAACATGGAGGGATGTAAAAGATAATGGCTAATTCAAAGCAGATCACTCCACTCTGCTTCTGGAAATCCATCAACTCCGTTCAAACACAGGTCTGAAATTTTGCAACAAACTTTGAAAGCTCTTTCCCTTTCGCTGCTTCAGTAAATTGTTATGTGGGGGAGGACGATGCTGATGCCCTTGAATTACGGTGCCTTTCATTACGAAGGGGTGAATTGCACATTAGCCTGGCATTCCGGAGCCCGAAGGGTTCAACCACTGTGATTTTGCTGCTTCAAAAAAGGTAAAGAGGAGATGCAAAATAGATAAATGATGTTGTATTAAAGAGAGGTCTTTATCCTTCCTTCTCCTTTTGCAGAAACAAACCCCTGAAAATACATCATTTAAGAATGCAGAGATGAGTCATCCTGCTGTACGGCTGGCCCAGGTAGTGGGGAGACAGGGGCAGGTGGAGCAGCAGAACAGCAGGTGAATTGATCCTTGAGTAAACACCTGTGTTTGCTTTTGTAAATTTTCTCTTTTGAAGACAGCTGCAGCAAAGGAACAAGAAAATCTAATGTAATAACAAGCCATAGAAGGGTACTTCAGAGAGGTAATCTTTTTTAGAAACAAGCTGTATCCAGCTTTCTTCATATGGCAGTTTCATCCATACTTCCATGCTCATCGCCTGGGGTTGCTTCTGATACGCAAAAGCGAAAGCTCGTTGTTTTGTTTGACAGCCGGATTGTTGCTGCTGTTGTTAGCTGCTTCAGAGAAATTACATTCCTGCTAAGTTTCCCTCAGTCTAGATCGAGAGCATTGCCCCTTGGTATACTGCGTTCTTCTGGAGCAAGGCATCTTTGAAGACCTCAAGCAAAGCACGTGAAAATTCAGGATCAGGCTGCTTGCTCCTGGGGAAACTGGACAGTGAAAGGACCAGTTTGAGACTGGAGCAACCCACTCTTTAAGCACTCCAAAAGCTTTTGGAAAACACTGTGTCCAAGACAAATTTAAAGACAGCCACCTGTTCTGAGAGGCTTTCCTTGAAGACAGGGCCAAAGACTAGATTCTTCTGTTACAGCCACTTTGAGTATAGAAGTAATTTATTTAGGTCTGCATTTAGGTCTGACAGTGACAAACACCATAAAAAATTATGAAGTAGATTGTTTTTGCTAGGCCATGATTATAATTACTCACTACTCTAGATATGTATCGTGCACCGTGAACCATTTTTAATTTCCTGAGAAAATGCAGCTTAAGATATCTTTCTTCATCATGTGGTTTGATTTATTAGAAAACTGCTATACCTATGTATCAAAAACTCTGTTAATGATCGTTGTGTGTCATTCCTACTGTGAAAAAGTGAGGAACAGAGTAGCTTGGGGGTGTTAGAATGTGAACATACATTTTACCATGATGTACTTCTCTCTCTGTAAGCTCTCTCCAAGATAAAGTAAATATTCAGTGCTGTCCCTCTGCAGTCATTGTAAAACAGAGTAGGAATTACCTGATTAAAGTGGTATTTCTTCCTAAGGTACTACATGTGAGAAATGTAGTGAAAATAGAAGAAAAAAACACTAATGAAACAAACAGATTTACAGTGAAAACCATTATCACGACATAGCTATACTGTTTAATAAACACCATGTTGAAAACAATACAACATCCCAGCAAGGCTGCTTTTATTTTCCAGTGTTTCTTTAGAAGCTAATCGACAGTGTGCTGGATAAAATTAATCTTGTTATGATAGATGTATTTCCATTAGAAGTAAATTTTATTAAATGAATTAATTAGTTTCACTTATTCCTAACAAAGTCAATATGTTACTTGAGAATCAAGCAGTTCTTTGGTGCCACTATGTTAAATGATTAAGGAACAGCAAAAAAGAAGTAAATAAATAAATGAATTAGTAGGAAAGAAGATAACCATCCACTGAAAAGAGTTTAAGTTTTGTTCGAACATTATGACAAGCTCTGCTTCCTTCAGAGGGCTTGGATCAATCATTATGACTCACGCTGTTAAAAAAAATAATCAAAAAATCCCCGAATGTTTGCATCCACAAACTTACTAGCCATGGTAAATAAGGGGAGGATATTTTTGCACAAAGTTGGCTATTGTCTGAAAAGTTTATAGCTGTTTAAGAAAACAAGTAATCAGTATAATTGTGTTGCAAGATTGTACTTGTTTCTTCCAGATAGTACACTTGCATGCTTCTGCCCTGTAGTATGGTTCCGGCATTTTCTTATTGGCAGCTTTCATGATTTGTGGCTTGCTGAGTGACATTTTATTTCCTATTCAAGGTAGTAACAGCTCAGATTCCTCAATTAATCACTTTTGTAAGTAAAACTGATGCACTGGATATTTATAGAGCAATTTCCAGGCCAGGGTCTTTGAGATACTCAGATTTCCAAGAGAACCATGTGGACAAAACACAACCTGGTGCATGCAGATATATGTGAGTCAGAGAAGATTAAAGGAGGAGGCTGAAGCTCTAATGTCTAGACTAGCATTTGTGACTTCTAATACACTGCTAATGTGGGTCTGTTTTTTCAGACAGAGGTGTTCAAAGGGAGCTTAAGGTCTATTATAAATGTTGCCCTTGTGATAGAAGTGAAATAACTTTAGATAGGATCAAGCCTTGTGGATTTTGGCTGCAAAACTCTCATTAAGTTCAATTTCACCTTTTGTGTTGGTTTTGAGACCCTGTCAGAATTTCATTTGGCGCAGAGCGAGCGGGAAGTTCCTCGAGGCAACACAGAGTTGTAGGAACCATGATGGTTTCCTAGCCCTGTGGTATGCAGCCTGGCAGGACAGGTGTCGGTGCCCAAAGATGCTGGAGTTCATATCCCGGTTGTTCATGATTAGATTAATTTCTTAGTAAAAACATTGTGTGGTGTGGTTTAGGGAAAACACTGTGGTGTCAGATGATTAGTGGTAGGATGAAAAGACGTGCTCTTACTGGAAATCGAGTGCTTTCCTCTGATTGTGAGGAGTACAATGATGAATATGATGCTGCTAATGTGCATTTTTCACTCAGCCTTAGAAGTAGAGGAACACTTAAGAGCCTCGCGAATATAAATGCCTTAGAAAGAAAACCAGTGTCGGTATCTGAAGGGAGGTTTCTTCACCGTTTGGAAAATAAGAACTTAAATGAACAGGTTATTGTCAGAGGTTTTGCATACCGGGATCCTTTATGTGGAAAAGAGTAACCTACGCGATCGCATGGGATTCTGGCTGCTGAGAGGGCATCACACTGGCTTGTTAAGCAGTGCTTGACAGACTGCAGAGGACAAAATGTCAGATGAGGAGTTAGGAAAAATGGTTTCCTTGTCATTTCAGTTCTTGGCCAAATCTCTCCCATTTCACCCTTTATTTCCTCCTCCAATTTATGGTGATAGAGATCCAATATTGTAAAAGCTCTTTGTGGTCTGTGAATGGAAAAGAACTCTTAGTTCTAGTAACTAAATATTACAGTTTTCTTGTTTGCTATTTTTGAGCATTGCTGTAAATTTTTAACCATTTCAGTATACAGCTTAGTGGAAAAACCTGTCTTTTTTGTTTCTCTTAGAGATATTTCTTACCAGTTTCATCAGGCGAGACATTGCAACATTGTTGGGAAAGATGAATGCTGTTAATTCACTCTTTTGTTGGTTTAAGCAGGATTCTCTCTTGGGTATTTCTTCCATTTGGAAGAATCAGGCGGTACTTATGCCTGTTGTAATACGGTGTTTGCTTAAAGGCAGAATTCCAAATACATTTGTTGGCTTTTCTCCTGAAACATGACTGTAACAGGGACATGGATACCTTAGAGAGCTAAATATCCTGCAGTCTGGTTTGCTACTGATGCACATGCATAATTTCCACTGACAGTAATGGGAGTTACATGTGTACAGAAAGCAAAACAGACCCTTAAAAAATGTTGGTCAAGTAATAAAAGCTAGTCTAAGGAGAGGGTGGAAGTAGAGAGTGGGAGAGTGATTTTTTTTTTTTTTAACTTGCCTTCTCTTTAACTTATCCTCACTCCACTAATGTTAGCTTAATATTATTTTTATGGATTCACTCCTGATTTATTATGGCATGAGTGGTAAGATGAGATCCATGTGGAATAGGTAAGCAGAAGATGACTTTAAAATATAGTTACTCTGAGAGAGAAAACTAAAAGAGTCTGGAAAAGGTTTCCCCTTCCCTGCTCCCAAAAGAATTAGAAGAGAAGTTTTCCCATGTAGTGGTTGTACAGTGGAAGAGTCTGCCATACCGATGTGCTGCTCGACATCCTCTGCACAGTAGCAAAGAGCAGTGCTGAGGCCGTACTGCCAAGGCTCCGTGTGCAGCCACCCTGGCTGAGCACTGGTGCATGGAGTCCCCGTGTAACCCAGTTACTGGTACCAGTGTATGGCACATTGGCTGCAGGGAAGGAGCTCAAGCATCCTTAGCCATTGCCATGCCTGGGGACTGGGCTCTGTGCCTTGCTCCAGGCCAGGGTGCTGCTTGGCCTGTGTAAAGTCACAAATGAAAACGTAAAAGATTCTCTTCAGCAAAACAAACCGGCACTCCTGCATCCCAGTAGCATCCAGTATCCGAAATGTAAAACTGTATATCCCAGTGTATTTGTTGGGAACTTTACTGTCCTTCGCACGGTATGGGTCATTTTGACCTCTGACAACAGGAAACACAACTGCTTTGGATGCTGTCAGGATTTTGAGTGTTTTCCTCGAGCTCTCAGTGAGAAGGGAGAAGCAAATTCCTGGGTAGTTAGACCTGGCGTTCTGTAGTCTATGCCCTAATTAAATTTTCTGTAACCAGTGTGTTTTCATTGTTAATCAATGGACACTTGTTCTCAGAAGAAACTAACTCTGGGAAGTGTAAGAAAGGATAAAACTATTGAGAAAGCTAAATGTTACGCAAAAGGCATAAAAACCAAATTGTCCTTTTTCAAAACAGCTGAACGTCATGGTATCTTAATAAAGGGAGTGCTAGAGTATGCTCTCCTAATAAACCTCAGTAAAACCTCTAAAAATAACTACACAGATATATTCTAAGTTGATTAGCAGTAATTGAACTGACTTAATGTAGTTGGATGATGTCATGTATAATATTCCTCTAAAGTAATTTCTGTAGACAAGCCATTTGAAGTCCTCTTGCAGCCAGCATAAACATCTTCGTGTTGCTAAACTGAGCACTCAGACTGAAGCACTCAGCAGGAGAGCTCTGACATCTGTTTCATCTTGTTTCTTTGAGCTACTGTGGCTTGCCTGTTAGAAGCATCCTTGCAATGACAAATCTCATCCTTGTTTTAGTGAAAATGTGGAAACTATATAATTGTATAACAATTTAGACCTGTTAGTTGTAGAATAAGAATAGAATAGTAAATGTTAAAGGTGGAAAAGACCTTTGAAAGTTTCTAGTTTCAGAATTTCCCTGCAGTATGCATTTCCAGTGTTCTGTCCAACTTGGTTCAGCCTGCACAAGCATCGGGCCTGATCCATCTCAGTAGAAGGAAGCTTGGAAAACAATTTTCCTAGGTTTTGGGCTTTTTTTTTTTTTTTTTTTAACCTCTGCTTATGCATTGCCTTGTATATCTGCTCTTCTGTTTTTACAACCCTTAAAAGCTTGTAGTTGGTTAATGCAGGTGGTGTTGTCTTCCAAAATTTTTGCAGTTTGGATTGTTGCTTTTGTGGAAATGGCTGTGTAGGGTTGTATGAGGTTGGGTTTTTTTGTTTGTCTTGATTTGTTCTTTGAGGGCCAAGACAACCATAACTGATTTAAGTATTCAGAGTGTGGTACAGGGTGTAAATGTGGTTTCTACGGAAAGAAATTGCTGAGTCCTTGCTGTGAGGTTTTTCCATTTACCGACCTAGATTTCTTTAATTTAGAAGCGCCTCTAAGCTTTTCTTGATCAGCTCTCTCTGTTATTGACTGTTTCTTCCTTTGTGCCATGGGGTACTGGGGTATCAGTCATTCTTGGGCCGTATTTGATTGGGGTACCAGTATATCAATTACTAAATATTCATTTTGCTGATACAGTTGAGAAATTCAGCTGTCTAAGATTTGCAGCTGCTGCCGTGCTCTTTACCACATCTACAGGTCAGGAGCAATACCTTGTGAGAAAATGTCATAATTTTGCTGATTTATTTCTGAAACCACAGGAATTTTTAATTATTTTTTTTTTGAGGGGGGGTGGGGAGGGGGGTAGAATGGTTGGTCAGTGATTCAGTAAAGCACTGATGTGCAAATCCGGTCAGAAATTTGCACTAACCTCCTGAAACTGACAAAGTGCCAAAGGCACTGTTGGTTACAATGCTGCCCTTAATCGAGAGGCCTGGCGAGGCCAGGACTGTAGCTTCTGTTTCTGTATTATTAAATATCAACAGCTAATAGCATGCTTAGTTAGTACTAGTTGATTCTTTAAATGATAGCTTATGGGGGGAGGACACATCCTGTGGACCAGGGGAAGGGTCATTAGCTTCCTCTTGAATAATGACATTTAGGAGCAGGCCTCGACATGCCCGTGTTTTGCTCCTTTCCCTGCTAGACTTTGAGGGGGTTTCCTCTTTTTCTCATGTGTGGCGTTGCCAACTGTCGTGGGTTGCCTGCCCAGGGCACTTAGCTGTCCAGTTTTCCCAGAGGGGTTGCGATGTGTTGTTCTGGCTCCTGCTGGAGCAGGGACCTAGCAGGCTGAACGGGTATCCTTTATCAAACCTCTGTTCTCTGTGCACTTAACTGACATGTCAGTTGTGACTTTTGTGGAATCAGATGCGTGTCTTGTAGGTTTGAGAGTTGCTGGTGAGTGCTATTGTCTTCTGAGGAGTGGAATGCCAGCAGGACAAGGACTGACAGATTTTGGAGTCTTTCTGTCTCTTAAAGACAAGTTTTAGTCATTCAAATCAGGATTGAACCTATAGTGTTTTCCGAGAGGCTGACAATGCCATTTTTATGTGCAACAGTGCGCTCTCTATTCATCAAGGAAATGACCGCAGAAATGTGTACCCAGCTGTCTCCATATCAGTAGCATCTATGCATAGCAGCTGCTGATGTTTGCAATGATCATTTCCTATCAGGCCCTTCTTATTTTGGTGGATAAGCATCAAAAAAATTAGTTAAAATCTTGGAACTCAAGGACACCTAAGAGCTAAAGCCAGAACTATTTCAGTTACGCTGCTGTTGCATTGCCTTAATCCATTAAATGTAAGCCAACATGGGATGATGTTCTCTACACAACAGGGGGCTGGGCAGTGTGCTCAGCAGTCCTTGCCCTTGGGTATGCCCTGCTGCAGCCCTCGTCTCAGGTCACTGAGACCTGAGGAGCCTCTGGGACCCCGCAGCACCCTGCAGACCCTAGGTTACTTCCACAGGCTGCGTGGGAGCAGTGTGCTCTCATTGCCCCTGGCTGCTCGGGAGATGCCTGCAGGGCTCACTGCGGAGTGCCTTGGCCACTAGCAGATACCATCTGAGCAAAGTCCTGCTCTGATGCTTTGATTTTTTCACTGTTATTTTTAAATCTTTGTATCTGCTTTCATAAAGAGATTTTTTTTTTTTGAAAGTCCTTTTGGTACAATTTTACAAGAATCGCAGCAAGAGAAGAGATGATATCGCGGCCAGGGCTTTAATCTATTATTTATGAGACCCCAGTTAAATGAGGTGCCTGTGACAAAGCAGGGTGTGTGGTTTTGGTTAAACCCCTGGGCTCACGGGTATGCAGTGTATTAGGACTGTCAGTGCAAAGCACTCCTGGAGAGAAACTTTGTATTCGGACCATAACCCCCCTGACTACTTCCAGCTCCGCTTTGCAAAGGAAATGATAACCTTAAAGGCACAGATTGTAGATGGATTAAGTCTGTACTGAAGACACATCTGTGTTAGGGATTTTACCTGATGGACGTAGTTTTGCCAGCAAAACCCACTTAGATATGGTCCTTAACTTTTCTGTGCCCCAGTTTTCCAGATGTAAACCGGGGATAAGATTCTTGACAACTCCAGGAGAAAGTGGGAATATGTTAAAACACGTTGAGGCTGCGTAGTACTACAGTGACAGGGAGGTATTCTGTAAAGAGAGGATATAATTTCACATTTATGTTTTTAAGGGCTTGGGAACGCTAATCCACACAGGGACCACGCTATGTAATTTGTGTCCATTATTCTGTGATAACCTTTAGCATCTTAGAATAGCTTATAGCTGTTGTAGAACTGCACATTCAAACTTTCCTGTGCTTTTCTGATTGAGTGAATGAATATGTATCAACCTAGTGTTGGAAATGCTTTTTATTGTCTTTAAGTCATATGCTGTGAGAAGAGCATAAGGTCTGTGAAAAAGGATGGAAGAAATATGCTGCCGATTTAAAAAAAATTGTTTACACTACCAAACAAATATGCATGCATAAACCAACGTGACTACTTTTTTTTTTTTTTTTTTCCTTACTGTTTATATGTTACTAGACCATAGGAGTAATTCATCCAGTCAGCATGAAAAGTATTCAATCATTTTATGCTGTTGGGGTTCAGGCAGGAAGAAATGTGGACTGGGAGACCCTGGACTGTGAGATTCTTTGTGGATATCTTGGTCTTCAAAGTGGTAGTACCCCATCAGAAACCTTATTTTTTCAGTAACCGGAAAGGCAGGTTTCAATGAATGTTACTTCTTTGAGAACAGAAGTAACATACTGAATGCTTACAGGGGATTCTTGGGGCACGAACAACATTTAAGCTCAAATTTGCCTTTTTTCCAACCACCTGACAATGTACACAACCAAAGGAAACTGCAGTGATCTAGCTGACGGTGGGGGATGATCCGGCAGGCCACTCTGAGCAGGTGTTTTTTGAACCAGTTGTTAGAGCTCCAGGTCCCGGCTTTGCTTCCCGAGCTACTGAAGCCTTTCTTCTCTGTTAGATCAGTGACCTGGAACAGTGATCAGTGCAGCAGGCTTCTTGGTTGCGCGGTTTCCTGACAGGAGGTAGACTTCCTTTATTTATAAGTGCCGATAAAATCAGGCGTCAATTGCTAGGCTCCCAGCTGATATCCGTGTCAGCAATGTATTGGTAGAACACCTTCATTTTCCAAGGTTTGGGTTGACATTAGAACGTCACCAGCGCACAGCTCGCCTATCTTCTTGACCGTAATTCTATTAAATTATTCATTTACTTTGACCCTTTTTTATCCCGTTAATAAAATCTAACCAATAGCAACAAACTGTCATCTTAATACTTCAGTTTCATGGTTGGTTTTGTGGTTTTGCTTTGTTGGTTTCCCCTCTGGTTCTGTAAACAGCTGTAGTAGTTGCCCTTCCATGGAAAACTGGCAAATTTGTAGTTGCTGCAAGTTTTTAGCCTCTACAAATTTAGTTCAGAAATCAAAACCTAAAAATGGGGAAGAGTTCAGCAGTATGTTTCTCATGTTTTTAAGAACATTCAGGAAAATACAGAGAGAGCAATTGGGGAGCAGTGATGCTGAAGTAGTATACACTGACTGGACACAGAGACGCTTTTCTGTTTAGGTGTACTAATTGATGATTTGTACTTGTAGCCACCTAACTATACAACAGTATCTTTTGTATGATACCCTGCTAAAACTGTAAGCTTTGCAATCACCTCAAATTTTTAAGAAAAATAAAGAACAAATTCACTGAGTAGAATAGCACACAGAATATGGTGCTTGCCTGCTCAGTCTGGTGTTGTGGTATCAATGAAGATGGATTTAATGGTATTTTCTTCCTAAGAAGTGTTCAGGAAAGCAATTTCCCGTTTTTTCCTAGTACATTGTCCAGGAAAACAGAGTTGGAATGAATTCTGTTAAAGTTATTGGAAAAATCATGGCTGCTGTCCTCCTGGAAGGAATAATGGCAACTTTCACTGGGACAGCTGTATGATTATTTGGAAGAAAAAAAAAGAAAAAAAAAAAAAAAAAAAAAAGAGTTGGCATGAGGTTAACTTGATTTTTTTGAGAATGGTTATTTAAAATATTATTTGATTGAAAATCAATATTTGGTATTTTAATTAAAAGTACATCCAATGCTTTTCTGGGTGCACATGTTTATACACATGCAAGGTAATAAAAGGTCATTGTTGTCTTACTTAGCTGCTCCTTTGTGACACAGTTTTATTCCATTCATGGGAGAACAGAGAAAATGTAATAATAAATCAAACTTTATTGTGGTTAATGCCTTAAACATTGGAAATCATCTGGAATCTGTGATCAAATTACCAACCCACTATTATCATTATTTTAAGTACCCATTTGCTGTTTCCATGTAAATAATGATGAGCAACAGGGAACCGCTACATTACTTAACATGTTTGTTAGTGTTTTTCCTTTTGCTGGGACTTAAAAAAAAAAAAAATTAAAAAAAAAAAAAAGGAGGGGAGGAGGAGCAGAGTGTGTGAAGGTAATGCTGACTTGGATTAACTTAATAATGCTATTTCCATTTGGAATGTTCCATGTATGAATGAAGTACAGACCCAAATTAAACTCTATGTAAATTCACCCTTTTTTAAGGCTGAAGCAAAAGAGGCGTTAAGATTTTTCATGTGTCTCTCTTGAATTGTGGTAATTTCATGAAATTACTCTGCAGCTGATCTGGGCAGGAAACCAAACCTCTCTGAAGTCTGATCCAGATCTGTAACTCTGAGAGTAAATTTGGATACATAGACCTCAGTATCACCTCTTCACTCATTCAAAAAAATTTTTAATTAAGACATCATTTGTAGCTTATTTGTAATTTCAGAAGCTTATTCCCACTAGTTTGCTAATCTGCCCTCTCTTGCCTTTACCAGATTTATGTAGCGAATTGTGCTCAATATAAAAAAAATACATCCATTAAATCATTTGAAGTATTATAAATGTCATGTTCTGATCCACCAGAATAATTCTGAGATGCTTAGAACATGTTTTCAAAAACTACTTCACAAAAGTAACCCAACAATCTCCAAACTGACGATATGTTGGAGGAGACGGTCTCTGTATTTTGTGGAGCCAATGTTAGCAGGCTGCGATGCAGATAAGAAATTGGAAACTGTAAGAGTGCAGTCAACCTACTGGAATATTCGCTGAATTCCTCCTTAGATGTTTGCTGAACACTTCTACTTCAAGGTGAGAAAAGCATGCGGTAGCTGTGTAGCCTGATTTCTGAACAGCCTGTGGCTGCCGTTCCCCTGAATGAGTTTCTGCTTTTCAAGGTCTGCTGTCCTGGTGGAGTTAGTTTTAGAAGAACAACTAGTTTAGATGTTAAAAAAGTCATGATGGAGAATCTACATTATATCCAGATCAGGTTTTCCATTGTTATCTTCATGCTACAAATGTTACTCCTGTTTCCCTAGCTGTGTGCACCTAGTTGTTGGATGGGCTTAATCTTGGTTTTCTAGTTAAAAGTATCTTGTTTTGTCTGGTAGCTTCGGATGGCTTCTGAGTTGTTCATTAACACATCTTTGACATAAAAGCACATTCATAGATTTTCAGTGCAACCGCTCCATGAAATACTGCGTTTCCTCCATGTGCTATTTTGTAGGTATCCAAACGGACTGTGCGGGTGTGTTGTCTGTTGTTTGAAGTGCAAGAGCTGTTGTTCGTTCTTTAGGAGCATGAGGCTCAGGGTTGCAGATTAACCAGCTGCACTGCCTGCATTCATGTGGTCACAACCTTCCAAATTTACCCCATCATGAGAGGAAGAATTAATTATAGTCCTAATTGACTGTTTCCTTGGATATAAGCAGGAAGGAACTGCTAGGAGGCAAAGTGATTAATCAGTTAAGCCAGTTACATCAATCAAATGTGTGAGAAAGTTCATCATCCCAAAGGCAGAGTAAAGTAATGTCAAAATACAAAAGCCATCGACTCTTTCATTGGGGTTTTGCTGTGTTTCTTTTGTCAGTTCTCAGAGGAACCGCAAAAAAAACCCCAAAAATAAAAATGCGTGCGACTGACCCAGCCCGTGCTCGGCAATCTGTCTGGGTTAGCATGGAAGAGGTAACACAGCGATCTGTTCTCTTACCAGACGTTGCATGTAGTCCTCACTAAAAGACCTTAGCATACGTTTTTCATGCAGATGGACAAGTCACACGTTACCTCCCAAATAACTCCGTGCTGCTATTTCACCACTCCTGTCAGTTGTGTCAGTGAACTTTCAGCCCCTTGGTTGCAGCCTGGGTGAAGCCCTACCCAGAGAGCTGGGTCTAGTGAAACCGTAAAGCTTTAACTCGCAGCTGGCAGTGCCTCATAGCGTTCCCCCTGCTACTCCCAGCTGCCGGTCCCCAGCCCCTCTGCTCCCAGGGAACACGTGGTGCTTTGAGGGCAAGTGAAAAACTCCTGGAAAATCCCCTTGAACCGCGATCATCTTCAATGCAGGGTATTTTGTAATGGACTGGATTGTAAACGGCAGCTTTAAGTTCTCCTAGCTTTGGCTGGCAACCTCTGTCAGAAGGGAGAAGAGAAAGGATGGGTGACCACTCCTCTCGCTTGCACTGGAGTGCCTTTGCATGGGGCTAGGCACCCCAGGTCCGGGCAGGGCTGGCTTAAAACCAGCTTGCTCCTCGAGGCACCCACGGCTTTGCAATGCATCAGCACAGCTGAGGTGGCGGTGCAGGAGGGGGAGTGAGAAATGTGGCTGAGAACTGCTTTTGCTGGTATTGCCAACAATGGCAAAGGTCTGTGGCACCAAGGTCCCAGAGCCTCGAGGCACAAGCTCAACACTGAGCATATGAGTAACTTCCTTTGCTTTAGGGGAACCGCTCGTGTGCTTATATTTAGCGGCATGAACCGTGTTTCCAGGGCTGGAAACACTGTTTCAGGGCATTATTTTAGGAAACAATCCAGTTTCACTCGCTTTTATCTGTCGATACCCAGAAGCCCAGTTCAGATGGAGATAGAAGGCTTTCTGTCTGCTGAGCTCTGGAGCGCTGCGGGTGCCAGTCTTGTGACAGTTCAAAGGAGAAAACTTGGGAAATAAAGCTGCGCAGGAGGTTAGGAAGGGTGTGAAGCTACAGGAATAATAAGGCTTCTATAAAGTGAACATCGGAAAAAACTAATTATGACTTTATAAGGTCCACTGGATGTGGTCATGTATTCAGATATAAGATCTGTATACACTGAATACTATCGAGAAAAAAAGCGTATGAACAGTTATGCTAAACAGTTCTTGATTACAGCTAAAAGATTAGGGTTCAAAGTCTGTGTGTATCAATGTTACTACTTTTGTTTGATTTTCCCAGATGTGTATTCATGCTCATGAATGAGCATGTACTAGTGCATAGTCTACTCTGTGGGTAACCAATATGAAATCTAAGTGTTGAGGTGTAAATTGTTTGAAAAAAAATAGAAATGGGAGAAGTGTTAATCTTGTCCTTGCTTTGTTTCCATATTTTAAACATTGGACCCTCCAATGATTGATGTGCTGGATGTTAGCTAGTAGGTTTACTTATGAGCTTTCCAGGCTAAATTAATCGTTTTAGAAAATGGTATTCTGTATGCTTAAGAAGAGAGGTTTAATCCAAATCAGTCCAGAAAAAAATATTATTACAGTTTAAAAAAGCAATTTTTGTTTTTCCTGATTATAATTAAAATCTATGCAGTCCTGTTTGTATTAGCATATATATATTTATTAAGTGTAGATTTTATTTATATGTGCTTACGTTTATAAATATCAAACCTAGAGCTGCATTCAGAAGTTGTTACTTCCAGTCTTCTGGCATGATGCTACATCTTTGGCAGATGGTTCTCATTTTGTAAAATGAAACATTTCTGGGAAGGTCATCTTTCACTTGAGTATAACTTTTTTAATTTTCTTGAATCAAAGGTAAAATCTAGGAAATATTACTGGGATGGGAAATGCCTCTGTGTGATCAAAGTGTCTTTTGCCTAGCATTCTTCTGGGCTCAGTGTAAGAGACGTTATCTCAAGTAATAGGGCAAGTGGCTCTAGTTGGCCTTCTTTGAGTTTGGGGCGTTGGACCAGATGATCTCCAGAGGTCCCTGGCAACCTCAAGCGTTCTGTGATGTGCTGTTCTTAAAAAATCCATAGCAGAAGACAGCGGGTTCAGAGCAAGTGCCATCTGTTTGTGCCTTCTCTGCTTTCCTTTGGGAGTGGAAAAGATGGTGATAACTGGATGTGATAACCGTGGCTAGGATAATGCTGAGGAAACAGAAATAGTCTGCAGGTGAGCAAGGCACTTTACTCTGGATCTGAGCCATACAGCCACGGAGGTTGCCCATTCTATTTTGGACCTCAACCTTATGGCCACGAAGGTCAGTTGTATAGCTCTACTCTCTGTCTCTTGCTCCAGAAGAGTTATATTTTGCTCATACAGCTGTATAAGTTGATTTACTCCGCCTTTATTCAGAGAAAAGTGAATTAAACCCATAATGAATAAATCTAATTTTAAAATTACATTGTTGATCATCACTGCAGCAACATGCGAGATCCTTTCTGAGGTTCCCCAATCAAATGTATAAAGTACAATACAAAGATAAAATATATGCAGCTATGCATTCCCGTTTTGAGTCAGATCAAGGTGATCTTTCTAAAAAGTGCAATTTTAGCAAGACTGGGTCAGCCAAAGAGCTTGAAGTTGAGTAGGTCCACAAAGTGCTTATGGTGTCCAATAAAAAATAGTGGGTTTAATGATACATAGACCGACTGACTCCACTGGGCTTTTTGGTAAAGTAGTGTTCATTCAAATGGATGGGGATCGCTGAAGAATTACAATCGATCTGCTACGTTAATTTTGGTTTAAAAGGGAATATTGTCCAACCTTAAAACCAAAATATTACTGAATTACAGATACAGAAAAACACATTAAGCTCAGAATAGTGCTAATAATTCATTTTGAACCTAAATTCTGGACAAAGATGTTTAAAACAACATATATCGTAACGCATAGAGTGGGACTTGAGACTTTTATATATGTTTTCCTTAGCATAAATTCTTAAAACGTGGCACTTACTCATACTTTTTGACTAAACGTTTTTATGCAACAGCCCCCAAGCGTACCACTTTCCCTCCTTAGGTGTAACCCATACTCTCACACACTTTTGTCATTGCTGATATGCTATAAATTTTCTTGTTGTCCTGTCTGCAAGTATTTACAAATTGTTGCCTGTAGCCTCAAACTTGGTGAAGCCTATAGAGTTCTTGACCTCAGCAAGTTTGGATGAGGCAAGTGATTGTATTAAAAATAGATATTTTTGTAGGGTGTGCCTGCACTGTCAGTTGTGTCTGCGGTCTGGTACAGGCTCAGCGTTTTTTACACAGCAGCGTGAGCTCCCGTGTGCATTTAACCTGCAGTCTCTGGGGAGGAGAGCCGGAGTGCCGCATGGCCAGGGCTCCTTTGCGAGGGCTGAGCAGGCTTGGCACAGCAGTGCCAGCTGTGAGATCTCCCAGCCAAGCAGCCTGTACCTTCCACCCAGCTCTTCTCAAATCATTTCCAATCTAAGAGCCAAAACTGCTGCTGATCCTTAGAAACTTGAAGCATTTAAGGAAACTTTTGAGCTCACTGTGCTTCCTTTAATAAGACATAGTTGTCAGTCTGTGGTTTTCCAAGATTCTTCTCTTCCAGTGAGACCAGCGAGATGGTGAGCTTGAAAATTAGTCAAAGGTGTCGGCAAATAGGAGGTCTGCTCCTGGGAATTTTACCCTTATACATTGCTACTCGAATTTCCATTATCAGTTTAGTGCTAACTATAATGCATGTAACTAAGCATCTGATGCCTGTTAGCTGTTTTCCTTCTGTTCCTGAAGCATTCAGTTTTATATGCGTGCATAGAAGCACACGTGGAAGGCCCCACGGCCAGTAAGGGATGTATACTGGTTTTGCATCTCAGGAAACGGGGCTGCAGGCCGAGTGCTTCCAGTGCTCTTAACACTTTTATGTAGTACAGAAATATTGTATGTGTGATGCTATCTCTAAAAGTGTTAGTGAGGAGGATGCCTTTGGAGCAGATCAGATAGCGTTCATCTAAATTGCTTCCCAACGCGTCTCATCTCTCAGAGGACCACTGTATGTGCAGCATGAGATGGGACTGGTACGCTGTGGCGCTCGGAGACAGACGGACATGGAGTACCTCCAGAGGAGCGGGCACAGCGGTGTGAGGGTGCCAGGCTTCACTGGAGCGGTGTGAGGGTGCCAGGGTTCACTTGTGCCAGGAACCAAGGCGGGGTTTAACTCCACATTGTGTTCCAAGTGCACAAATCGATTGGGTTAGCTAGCTGAGCAGAGTCTCTGGTGCATGGAAAAATATGGGAGGTCAGACCCTTTCTAGTAACATATAAAAACTAGGAACACCCACTGGAATCAGCGGTGCCTTCGGCCTGAATCATGCAAGCCTAAAGCCGGACTCTTATCTCTTTCCCTGAAATCAATGTTTATTAAATTGGCGATTGCTTTAAATGGGGAGAAATATGCGAGGGACTGACACTTATTTTCCTTCCGACCGCTTTCGTCTTTGCCAGCCAGTGTGTGGGAACTCCCAGCCAGTGCCAGCTGAACTTGTCAATGTTCATTCCAGAGCAGAGCAACAGGAAGGCCACAAAATACTTTTAAGCAACTCTGCTGTCACTGTTCTCACTCTGAAGTCTCATTAGAAGAGTGAGCAGCTGTCCAGGACATTTTACCATCCTTCACCCAGAAAAATACTAGCGCATCAACAAAAGAAATGTGCACCAAATATACGTAAAAACTGTCACCTGTGGGTGCTTAATGCTCTGGGAAATGGCGTTGGTGCTCATCAGTCAACCTCTGGGACGTGAAGATTGATTTATACACTGGATCTTTTATTCTGCAGCCTGAAAATAGGAGAATATTATTCGAGGCAGTTCCCAGGTACCTGGCTCAGTCGGCTGCAGTACGCCTCTTGCATCGTACCCGTAAGCAGCAGTGTTTAGAGCCACTGCAGGGTCACGTTAAAACTGAAACTGAGTTTCTTATTTTCAGTAAAGCCTGGGTTACCAGACATGCTTTACGGCGCTTCTTTGGTTTTCCAGAGGAGTCATCTCTGGAGTCCTGTTCAAGTTTTGAATACAAAGACACACAGATAACATTTTGGTACGGACATTTCATTATGTTACGGAGATCACATTGCAGTTCCTTCTTCTTTCCTTTCACCATTTTTTTTTTTTTAATTGCAACTGCAAATTGGAACTTTGCTTGAAATTTCCTAATCCAGCATTTTTTTAGGCCTGTGCAGCGTGAGTACCCCAGGAGTTTAGCCCAGCAGGTTAGGCTTTTTTTCATTTCTTTTCTTTCTGTCACACTGAATTAAAAAATTTTAGGAAGGTTTAGCTTCAGTCTTGAGTCCTGAAGCTGTCAGCAGGGAAGATTTATGAAAGGAAGAGCACATCCTACTGCAAGCATTTTATCGGTAGCTGTAGCGTAGAAAGAAATCTGAAAGTTATAAAGGTTTGTCTGTTGTGGTCTCTTTTGGGTGTGAAATGTAACAATGATCATTATTGATAAAATGGGAAAAAATAAGTGTATGCCTTAAGTTTAAGCTTTAATTTTTTATTTTTTTTTTCCAAAAAAAACCCCCCTTCAAGCCAGGCAGTTATCTATTCCTGATCTAGGGGTGCTCTGGTTCACGAAAAGTGTTAATGGAAAAGTCAATGCTCTTGAGTCAGCCATGACATAAACCCCTGCTTGGTCTATAGATACCAGTTGGTTTGTGGTGGTGGGTGGTTGTTGGATTTTTTTTGTGTGTGTGTGTGGCTTTTTTGTTTTCTTTTCTTTTTCTTTTTTTTTTTTTTTTAAAGGCACAGGTAAGTGTATCTGAGCAGAGAGACTGCAATTTTGAGTTTACATTTCTGTGGTATTCTGTTGAAATCTGAACTTCTCTTTTCATTATGCATTACAGTCTTTTAGCCTGGGAATATTACTGCTTCGGTAAGGAAAGAGGGGAAGCAGAGGAAATGAGTTTTTTTGCTGACACTTAAATTTAAAACATGAGCTCTTGATGAAATGATGCAGCAAGCACCTTTGCAGAGGAGTTGAAAAATCAAAATGCCTTGATAAAATGTGTGTGGAGAAGACCTGATTATTTCTTTGTGACTGGAGATGCCGCTGGAAGTGTTTTCAGCTCACAAACAGAGCCAAAAGCATCGATTTCACCATCTGAGCAAAATGTAAATGTATAAACTTTGTGCTTCAATATCCTTTTGGGTCGGGTTGCCCAGGGGCCAGTTGCTGAATGACAGCAGTACTTGTTTGGCTCTGGGACTGTCACTTGCATTTTGTTTATACATCAGAAACGTGTGAGCAGGGTGACTACCCTGGTAGTCTTACAGTTTGGAGTAAATGTCACCATGGAGGACTGTCTGTGTGTCAGTGCCACCCAGGACTCGGTACAGACCTCGATGTAGTGGGAACTGCTAATAATTAAAGACAGTAAGCAATCAGGAGTTACACAACAACGGTTCTGCTGCTCTCTTGTTGGTGAAACGCCAAAAGTGACTGCATGAGAGAGACAAAGGAGTTGTCATCTTTTCGGTTGGCAGCGGAGGATGTAAACATGAGGCAAAGATTTAACTTTGTAGTAAAAAAGTCTTTGAAGTAAAAAAGGTATTGCAATAGTTATGAGCTATGTGAAGCAAATTCAGTCTTTCATAGTCAGAGGAGGATTGTTTTGTGTCCATGATGGTTTGGCACGCCCTCTGGCAAGGGACTGGGCTGCAACCCAGAGGTTGACTTAAAGGAAAATAAAGCTTTCGTACACTCCTGTAAAGGCCCCCGCTAGTCCAGCTTTGCTGCTGCTTTTATTACTGTTTCTTCTAAACTTCTCTAGTTCATTCCTGTAACTTCACAGGAATACCGTGTAGTCCATGTCTGTCTTAAAGCCGGTTGAACAGAACTGTCTGGAAAAGCTGTCGGTGTCCAACACGTGCCATGAGTGTTCTGTCGGCCCCATTCCAAACCTTGTCAATACCATTTGTGCCCTCTTGCTGACAACAGCTATGCTTTAAGACAACAGCATAATGACTAGCTACTGTGCGGTAATGACTAAAAATCCCCAGAGGAAAAATTCTTTTGTTTTATTAAACAGCGAGGTTCACAGGTTTCTTGTCTTTTTGTTTTTTTTTGGTTTTGGGTTTTTGTTTTGTTTTGTTTTTTTTCAATGATGGCGTTTAGGTATAATATAGATTTTTATGAAACTATTTTAAAAGCAGGTCTGTATTGTGAAAGCACTCAAGAAAATGTATTCTCTGCCACGGTGTCTTAAGGAATTAGAGGTTCAAATGCAGATGTGTCATAAAAGTATTTTAGGTCTTCTCATATATTTTTTTTGAATCATATATGCATATTTCTTAAAGGAGATAATATAAATTAAAGATTAAAAAATAACAAAATTATCACACCTTATCTTCTGTGTTTCATAGGTCACTTAAGATGTAATAATTTACACCTAAAATGTAATAATCTAAATGCTTGTTAATTCACGACAAAACTTTAAATAAATAAATAAGCTCACAGTTATACTGAGATTTTACTTCCTGGATTTGAAAAATTGAATTGCAGGCTCACAGCTCCCTTGAGTGTTTGGAAGGAGAATAGCAGCTCTCAATAACAGAGCACTTTCCTGGGAGAGGCAGACGTTTGTGCCATTACCATTTTTTCTGGCAGATTTTCAGCCACCGGCAGCAAAAGTTCTCATTGATTGCCTCCTACTGTAAGGCAGTAGTGATAACTGCTGTTGCGTTCTTTCATGAACTGCAGGAATTGGAGAAAATGAGGGAAGCTAGAGATACCAGATATGGATAAAACACAGTTCAGGCTTTGTCACTCCATGGGGTCTCACAGGCTAATTTTTGCACGTCTGCACTAAATACAGGAAATAGGATTTCCAGTGCAACAGTGGAGAATCTGAAGTGAAAATCGATCAAGATGCTAGGAAGTCATCCACTCCCTAGCAAATGAGAAAGTGTCACATATGCCTGTGCTCTGAAAATCAGACCCCTCTTGCCGTGGCTTAGTAGAGAGGCCACTGCTGTTGATCAAGAAGCGTTAGGCATTGTGCAATTACCCCAAACCAGTACCGATACCGTTTCGCTATTGTTGTGATCCAGTGATGGGGGGTGGGGGGAAATGCTATTTGTGAGAAACATTGGTACATGTTTCACTGGAGTGGGTTTGCCTTACAAAGATGGCTTAGGCGTTGGAAATAGATGGAGGTGTTTGTGGTCGTTAGCATCAGAATTGCACTGAGCTGTCAGAAAGTGATCCCTAGTGTCTGACTCGTCTATTTTTAATTGACAGGAAGACTCGCCTTGATTTTGACGATGCAGAATCAAGTGCAGCTGGAGGAAAGGAAATGGGGAAACTTGAGCTAAAGTAGTAATGGAACACAGGGGTTTGTGCATATACAAATCTTTGTCATAAATCAACAGTTAATTGGTTTTCGTTCATTTTCATGACTTGGGATTTTGAAAATATAGTGTTTTATTAAGCTGCACAGTGGTCTAAACCTGTATCTCAGTGTAGGAAATGCATTATGATACTGATGTCCTTTTGACTATGATAATGGATTTAAGCTTATTTGTCTGTACGGATCCTTTGATCTTATCAAGTATGCGGAACAATTTCTGCAGATAAGAGCGTCTTGTGCTTTATTTTGTATTTTTTTTTGTGAAACAAATATATTTAGTTGTCCATACCTTGTTCTCCAAATCAGTACTATAATGTTTGCCTTGCATATGAGCTCAGCACTGTTGGAGTAAATACATGTGAAAGCTAATTAAAGTATAACAAGAGTTGTATGTCACTACATTATTAACTGAGGATTTTATGGCTTGGAGATTTACAACTAGTGTGTCAGTTCTAGCACAGAACAGTGATACATACATTGCTGATTTTCTCTAGGTTCTCATTATCACTGTCTCTGCATATACATAATACGTGACCACATTCTAGAAGGCACATAGAGAGTGCACACAGAGAGTGAATAGAAAAACAGGTTTTTATTCTTAAAATCAGAAATAAAACAGGAGACTGAGTCCACCTCCTCGTCTTGGCATCTCTTGCAATATAATGCAGAATAATTCCATTTGCCAGAAGTAAGAGCAACATGAATGAACCTTGAAGGTGTTGAGTTGTCAGGGTTCACTGAAACTAATGAAAGCAAAAGAAACACTAAAAAGAAGTGGTAGGTTAGGGTGACCCAGCGGTTGCAGAGCTTGTGTAGGACAGAGCTGGGACTTTAGTAAAGCTGGTATTGCAATGCATACTCTTCAGTTTTGCCTTTCTTTTTGATAATCTCATCCCCTTTCTACAAACCGATATGATGCAGAAAAGAGAGGTCTGTTTAAAATGTAAAATTGACCTTTGATTGCTTGAATCTCTTATGTTCATGTCTTCAGCAGTGCTAGATTATTCCTTAGTCCTATCCAGCTCCTGCTGGGGAGGAATATGTGGAGAGAATGCATGTCGTGAGCCATTATTATTCCAATTTTTAAAAAAAGGTACATAGGATTGTACAAGATGTTTCCAGCCATAGGGAAGTAGTTATAGCAATGTCAGTGGAGAGCCTTCCTGGGTTTTGATTGTGAAAGTGTCAAAACTTTTGTCTGTGTTCAATGATTGAGCTATTATGTTTTTAAATTAATTTATCTTACCCTTACTGTTCCTTTTGCTTTAGACAGATTCATACTAAATAAGGTTTCATTTAGTTACAAAAATGTGATTTACATTATCTCATGCAAAGATGAAAAATCATTGTTTGAGATATTTCAGATTACCCTTCCATAATAAAGTTGGAAAAGGCTGCATAGTTTATGTATGGGGGCACAATTTGAGCTTATCATTAAACCTATTTCTTTTGTTTGTGTAACTGTTAGAAATGCTTGTATAGATGCTACATCAGGATCAGGTAATACAAGAAATAATGTCTTGACATCATGGGTTTGTGGATCAGTATTTCTTTTCTGTTTACAACCATGGGCTTTGTGGTCTCACAGATGACTGTTAGAGTTAGATGTATAGAAAGTTTCTTATATAGACATTGGAGTGTAACTTTTTCCCTTTGCCTCTGTATAAACAGACTCAGTCACCTCCAGGTTGTCCTGATGGTTATTCTTGCTGAAGGATTTAAAGAAAAGGTTGAAAATGTGTCTCTGTGTGCTTACACATGTATGTTTTCACAAATTCTTAATCCAATTAAGTTTTTTAGCCTCTTGTATGAATCCTGATACGTACATAGCTATGTGCGTACACATGCTCTACCTTCACATGTTTCAAGTGAAGAACTGTACCTGTCACCTGCCACAAGTAAGCCCAAACAAACCCTCCAGCTTTGCAGCTTTTAGCACAGGCTGTCTTTGTGAGGTCATTTCTCTTGTGCTTTTAAACTCAGGATTAGCTGTCAAAGCAAAATACAGAGAGGGCGTTTGGAATACAGAACTATGGAACATGATAAATTGTGTCTGTATAGAGCTGAACTGGAGCGGTATAAAAATGAAGCATTGTCATCTTCGTTTTTTTATTCTGCCTTGTAAACACCCTAAATTTGACCCTGATGTAAATAAGTTATATTAAATATTTATTCACATAATTTGTGCTGCAATACAATAATCCGTCTTGTCTTACATTTAAGAAATTTAAAAGTTTCCTTGTCTTACATTTCAGCCCTGTACTCATACAGAGCAAAATTATATCCAGCTCTTCTCAAGGAATTAAGCCATACTTTAAAAAAAAGAAGGCGCATTTAATCACGCAAATAAGGAGCAGTGACAGAATCAGGATCTGATGACTTTTCAGAAACCCCCGCAACCTCTTAGAGAAGCTTTCTGTGCATGTTAATTTCTGTGAGGGATGGTTTAAGTTTTAGTAACACTGGTATTTAGGACAGTGCGGCATCAAAAGCATGCCTTCTTGCTAAAGTAAAAAAAAAACCCAACCAACAAGCTGTAAGAAAGCAAGACAAAGGCAGCTTCTAGCCTCCTTTGTATTCACAGAAGTTCAGAAGTGAGTCTCTAAGTCACCTACAAGTTACAGGCTGAGAAAGGAGAGTGTAGGGCATAGCTTTGACCTCAGGCTGAACTGGGCATCAGTGAACTTGTGAGTAGAGTTTTAGCAGAAGCATTGTCCCATCCGCCGGTAGATACAGCGCTGCACTGATTTGCCATTCTTGACTTGAGATGAAAATGCAAATCTTGACAGTTCTCACAAGTCCATTTGAAATTCTCTCTTGTTGACAAATTCAGGGTCTGTCTTTGATCTTCACGTTTTTAAAATTTATGTCCAAAATACCTGGTACAGGAAGCAAAATTTCTTTTTGTTTGAGCCATCTTTTGGCTTTACCAGATCTATCTTACTAATGTCTTGTAGAATTTATTCCCATTTTCCTTGCTAGCAGGTTAATACAGGTTGACTGAGCTATTTTTATGTAATATTTCTATCTGCTTAATTTCTATGTTTTCAGTCTAAAATTCAGGGTTGTTTTCTATATGAGCATGGAAATCTGGTGAGGAAAATCACAAGAGAGGCAATTAGCATGGAGCAGACCAGTTTAACAGGTCTGGAATATATTCTAGTTAACTATTGTTTCTGCTTACTGTCACTTTGTAAGGACTTGTTCCCTCTGGAAGTGTCATATTCTGCAAAACACATGTATTTCACTGGTACTGCTGCTATTTAAATCCATTCTATCATTCTCTAACAGTCGTGCTACCATTAAATGTACACACAGGTGAAACTTAGCAATTATCCAGCTCCGTGAAGTTTGAGCATACTTTCAGAAAATTCTGTATGAAGCTCTGCAGTGATCTTTCCCCAATCCACTCTAACCTAGGGCCCAGACCAGCAGCTTTATAAAAAAAAAAGGTATTAATTTCATTTTGACTTTAATACAGTTTCTTATGTTCTCTGGTTCACATCGCATCTGTTACAATTTCTGTAGTGCTCAGCTTAAAAATAAATAAACATCATGCTGCTGAGCTGCATTAATGGCTTGCTAGTTAATTAAGTGTGTGCTAGTTCTGTTCGTCATTATTCTAGCAGCTCCCGGGTGCACTAGGGGTTATACCTGGGCACTGGTGCTGCAGCCTGGACTCAGTGAGCTGATGGCAGAATTTGGCGGGACTTCTCCCTGTGAAACCAGGAGAAATTTTTAGTAATGGTGCAAGAAGCCGTCTCGCCCGAGCAGTGGTTTGACACCTAGTGCGGTCGGGGAGGCTGGCTCACCCTGGTGCCGCAGCGAGGGGAGCACGGCGGATCTGGGGTCCCTCCACCACCGGTGCCGTGTCCCTGGCTGGCACAGGCTGTCTCCTGCCGTGACTGCGTGGTCAGCCGAGAGGCAAGGGGTGACTCGGGCTCTTCCCCAGCCTGCGGTTTCTGGCACTGAGACTCTCACCCTGGCTTAAAAAAGGGAACTGCCAGCTGGTGGGGTGCCATGAACTGCCTGTGCGAGCCGAGCTCCAGGGCTGCTCGTTGGTGGTGGGTCCCTTTCGGGGATGTGCACCAGCTTTTGAGGGTGTGTGCTTTAAGCCATAGTTACGTTTTGCCCTGGTGAGTATTAGTTCTCCGAGTGGCGCTCTCAGGTGATGTGCAGCCAGGTCTATTGGAAACAGCTTCTCCTGTGATCACCTTGTAAATGAGTCCCAGGGTAATGATGGATAGGGCAGTGAGGAGTTCCTTATTTAAAATCCTGCTGCTGAATGGAAGGATGGGTGATTCCCTGTGTAATGTGGAGATTGTTCTTGCCTTTTAAACCGTCCCTGACTGAAGAAAAATTCTTCTAAATGCTGGCAAAAACATTTTCTTCTTATGGGATGGATCAACCTGTGTGAAGTGGTGGATACTGTCTTGAATAGCTGGCAGGGTGTTCAATCCACAGTGTTGTTTTCAGCTGTGCTGTTTCATGCTACCTTTCCATTAAGTGTCAGGGCTTTTTTCTAAATTACCGACTTTTTGAGGTTTATGAGGGCAAGTTTACTTCTTAATTCTGTAGGGGCTAGATGGGCATTAATTGGCCAAGTCCTTTAATTTAAAATATGCAAGTGCATTGCTGCTCTTGTTCTCTGATGAATCAAATATTGGGTGTATTAATACTAGTAATGGAACATAATGGTTACTTACCAAAAGTAAAGATAATTATTTCAGGAACACAAAAGTAACCTTGCCAGATAATTGCTTGTTGAAATCTGATGCTATGCAACAAATGGGTGTTTATTAACAGCATACTGCCATGTTCATCTGTTATGTCATTAATTCCTGTATGTTACAATGATAGGGCTATCATTGCATTAAAAGCATACCCCATTTCTTGGAGAGGCATGTCAGTTCTCAGTGAAGGATTTTGATTGAGTGGGGGTTGTTCTATTCTTAATAAATTGTTGTGTTGTCCTCTAAAATGCTGGGGAGCTCTGGGTGAATTTTGTCAGATGTGGGTTATACAGGTGTATTTTACTTTCTGAATGGAAAACAACTGTTGTTCCATTTCCATTTTGCTGAATTTTTAATGTGTTTTTTTAAAAATGTTTTCTTCATAACACAAAGCAGTCCTTGTGTTATTAAATGCATGTTCATCCAACAGGGACCATGAGATCTGTGAAGATATTAATCTCCTAGAAAAAAGTGTAACTTATGACATGAACTGGTGAAAAGGTGGAAGGTAGCAAATACTCAGGCTAGAAACAGAAAGTTCAGATTACATGAGTAATGAAACCCAAAATAACGCTGAAGAGATATGGTAGGTTTCAGTCATTTGAAGTCTTTAAATCAAGAGCGAGCCTCTTGTTTGGATACATGGTGTAACTTAAGCCAAGCAGCAGTCATTTAAGCTTTGAATTTTCACTATGGGCTATGTAAGACACCTGCTTACTTAGCTTCGGGCAAATGGTTTGGCTAAGTGGAGAGCCTTGCACAGTGCACTGTTTCCACCGTTTCTGTGGCTTTAGCTCTCAGGTTCTCAGTCCCAGGTTCAAGAGCAAGCTAGCTGATGTGGGGTGCTGGCTGGCACTTCGCTGGCTGCTACAGCCTTCACCCACTTCTCTTCCAAAGAGGATGTTGTGGATCAGTCTTTTGTCTTGTGGACCAGGGATGCTCCTGACTAGTGACCTTGCCGTGTGCTGGTTGTCCTCTCTTCTCACTATCTCCAGGGTGCTTTGAGACTCCACAAGTGATGCACACAGACCTGAGATGGTTTTCCATTTCCTTAAGCGTGTCCCTTCCCAGAGCAAATCTTGTGACTGGGATAATTGTCCTCAAAACAGGTTTTCTGAAGTCTGTAGTTGTACTTCGAAAGATGGCTACAAACTACTAGTAAAGTCTTCCTCTACGCTAGTAAAAATTTGCACGCCACTTCATTTTGAAACTTGAAAAGTGAAACTTTTGCCATCATCACAGTTGACGGTAAGAGTATAATGTTGCTGCGGTCTGTTTAACAGTTTTCATCAAGTGTAGTCCACCAGTGCTACTCAAGGCTATAGTGGCAAGCATAAAAAGCATTAAAAACATGTGAAGTTTTCTACAACAAATTTTATACAGAAAAAAATAAATCAATTTGTATCTAAAAAGGCATTATTTACCTGATCGTTCATGACTGGAAGAAGCCACATGAAAAATTGCTTTATTTCAAAAGGCAATCATGAAGGCTTCCAAGTATTATATAATCTCGTTTCTCCACTCTCATGTTATCTGCTTTCTCTCCCTGAACTGGAAAACTGCGGGCCTATCTATTTCCTATAGGAGCTATTAGTCAGTAGCATTACATCCGCTTAAGCATGATGGCTTTTCTCTTTCGTAGGTTCCTGCCATGCTATTATCGCGTAATATTGCTCATCCATCAGTTTGCTGTGTTTTCTGCACTGATTGTAGAATAGAGAGCTGAAGGCATCCTCCTCCAAAAAAAAAAAAAAAAAAGTGCAGATTCCAAAATATTACAATAACTCTGTCTGTCTGTTACTTATGTATGTTACTGAGCACAACCTTCTTGTGATGTATTTCAAGGTTGTGACGTGAAATGTTTTTCTGCTTTTAATTCCTAAGCAAAAGCACTTTAACCATCAGTTTTGAGCGTGACCATCTCAATTCCTCTTTATTTAAATGGCAGATTCAATAAAAACTCCATCTGGCTTCCATAGGAAGCTTGCACAAGTCCTTGGAAATTGATTATTATTTTTTTTTCAGGACACAGGGAACTGGCCAGGATTAGAACCTCTTCCTCCTGCAGCATACTTGCCAGATGGCAAGTTTATTGAATCTGGTTTTAACTTACTAGGGCTTAAAGGAATGAATGCAGCTCAGAGAAGTGGATGCTGTGTTTCTACTTCAAAGGTCTCCTTCAAAATCAGTCTCCAAAGATTTATATGCAGAGTGTGGTTGTGACCTGGGCAGTCCGATGCATACCTCTCATCTCTTTCAGTGCTTGAAATGGAGTTAGGGAGCAACACAAACCAATTCTTACAAAATCCCAGTAATTTCCAGATCAGCAGGGCTGGGTGAATCTTGTTGCATGGCTAAATCAAATTTATATATTATTTTTATTTATTTTACCATCTACGTTTCTAGTGTTATAAAGTCTGTCCACTTGAAATACTTGTTTCTGAGTAAAGCATGGAAGTGTGTCGTATTGCTGGGGTCACGTAGAACTATCCTTAGGCGTTCTCCTTAATGTAGCAGTGTGCTCTGTACAAAAACTTAAGAGTTTTGATAGACAGAATTTAGTTTCATCAGCTTTTAGCTTAGAATCGAAGAGAAAAAGTTCATGGTTCCCCTTAAACGTCTTACAGCAGCTTTTCCTAATTTCTTAAAGTGGCTTTTATGTTTGTGAAAAACATTTCTGGTTAATTAGTGATGCAAATTCTTACGTTATAAAGGAATCCTCCTCTTCTCAAAATACAAAGCATTGTCTCAAAATACAAAGCGTTAGTCTGCAGCCTAAATACTAACTTTTTCTTTCGAATGCAGAGCAGTCAGGATGCTGACCTGTGCTGAGGGGTAGTTGCATGCACAGGTTCAGACGTTTAAGTGGCAGTGTCTCTCATAATTAGTCATGTGCTTTGCTAATCACAACTGTGTACATACTGGCATGCAGTGTGGGCCCAGCTTTATAGAGCAAAGCATATAAAGATTAATGTGCTGGTTTAAGACAAGAAAATAAATAATTACAACTCAAAATGTCCATTTTTCTCTTTTCCAATTTCACACTTGACACATCCATACTGTTTATATATACTCTACTTTCTGTATGCTCATTTTACTGGAGGTAACTTCACGTCTGTGCTGTGGTGCTGGTTCTTGCACAACGTGATGTGTCTGTGATGCTGAGCACCCCACACTGCTCACGTTAGAACTGTTCACCCCCTCTTAGAAATAAGGAAATCGGTAAATACTCTTCTGTCCTGTAGCTAATGTTGTGTGAGACTCACTTGTATGCTTTAGTGGGTTAAAAGTAATTTTTTGGTTTTAAGCAGTGAATTTTATGTGTTGAATTTCTCATGGGGAAGTTTTCAGAATTCTAGAATCGAGTTTTTGTAGAAAATACCTCAAGGAAATCAATTTGAGTTCACTAGAATTGGGTTTGCTATTTGGATATCACCTTACGCCTCTTGTTAACGAACCAGTTTGTTAGGACTTCTAGCAGTGCATATTCAGCAGGTTTTCCTGCACTTCAAAAATACAGACAGACGACTGGAAAAATATTATGAATGTTCAGAAATCTAACTTACAAAGAAGATGGTGACAGCACCAGAATCGGAGCCGTTTTCTTCCAGCCAGGGGACATCAGGAGTTAATGTTTTTCTACAGCTCTCAAAAAGATTATTGTTGGCTTCCCTTTGCATGAATTACTCTGGAGCAAACTCACCTACTAATTACTTTACCACTTTATTCGTATATTGCAAAGTGTGTGTAGAAAAAGTAAGGGGCCTCTGTACATCTAGGGATGTAATTGCATCCAGGGATACTGACGATGTCATGAATCATTGCAAGGTACAGCGGTTTCCGTGGTATTTCCAAATGAAATTAAAGGTCTCTTGTTTACAGTTTGCTTGCGGTCCTCTCCATTCAGTAGAGAGTGTATGGATTCAATAATAATAAAACATAAATACATGCTACAGCCTGATGCTGTTTTGAAGATGTTTTGGCATTATATCCCTCTAATTTTACCACTGTGTTACCATCATTTCCAGTTTATCTGGCTTAATTAAACTAAGATAGTCTTGTGTTGGTAACATATGGAAATTGTTATTATTTTCATTTGTTCAACAGATGTGTGATCCTTTTATACGTCTCGCTTGTTATCAAATAAGATTAAATGATGTAAAATTCTGCAATGTGCAAGTATCGTTTGTATGGGAGCAAGTACTGACTGTCGGTGCAGGTGAAGTACAAGAGTGACAGTTCCAGTACTTCAGGCACATGAGTGCAACGAGCATCGCTTTGTGCCTTCCTTGGTTGTCAAGCATTCCGCTGTGGTCGTATTTGTGAGCAGTAGAGTTGGAAGGGAAGCGCTGGAAAAGGGTAGAGAGGCCATTGCAAAGTGACCTGGTAAGATGAAATCAGCTGAAGAAACAGGCACCAAGCCCTACTGAATGGAAATGTCTGCAGCGTCAGAGGGGGAAAACTGGAGAAGAACAATGGCTTTGTCACAGCCTTTGTATTAAAAATAAATGTACGTTGCCCTCTCCACTTCAGGCAAGTCAGTTCTCAGCTTTCCATTCTCTCATATTTAAAATACTTGTAAGACTTTCACATCAATTTTATTTAAACAGCTCCCATTTTCCATACTGAAAGCATCACGCTGGCCTGTTTAGAAAGGGAAGGAGCCGCAAAAGGATTTGTGTGTAAGACAGGTTTTATATAACCCAAGGAAAAGTGTGTGAGACATTGATCCGTTTCTGTGTTTGCTCTTGATGGAAAGTGTGTTTAGGCTTTTAAAGTGTGTGATTTTATCAAAGTTTTTTCCTTCTTTTGAATATCATCTGTGAGATAATGGAATTACAGCTGAGAGCTCCAGATATGAACTTAAGTAAAATTTGGCAAGCAGAGCTTCATTAAGCGTTCTGCTTAAAGTAGGCCTTGTTTACAGCAAAGCAATTTTGCTTTCAAAAAGCAGATGATTTTGTAACTTGAATGTAAACTATAGGCCAAATTTTTGGTGGCTGTGTCCGTGGCTTGAGCACAGTAAAACTGTATTTATTTACAGCAGATGAGGATCTGCCTTTTCCCACATCTTTTTTTAATGTTTCTTTAATCCTTACAGAATGAAGCCTTTGGTTCTTTGGAAATTCATCTTGTAAGAAAATGCCAGTACAAAAAAACCTAACTTGGAGCACCTCTCGTGTGCTTTCTTTTGCAGCTGCCTTTGGTCTCTACTTCCCCAGGAAAGAGTACTCAGAAAATGTCTACATTGATCAGCCAGCAGGCACGCCACTCCTGCGCATCCATGCCTTGAGGGATTCACATGGGGAAGTGGCCCACTTTCATCTGTGCCAGAATCTCATCGTTTCTCGAGCAAGATCCCATGAAAATCATTGGTTTCAAATCAGAGAAAAGACGGGACTTCTCTATCTCAGCAAAAGCCTGGATAGAGAAGACTTCAACATGCTGTGTAAGTATGAGGAGGCTAGCTCTTCTTGCTGAAGTATCTGTTGTTAAAGTGTATTCAGGTTATGAGATTTATCTATTGGCATATGAGCATCAAACCGGGAAAAAACCACACCTGCCTTTTTACAATGAGGAACCAGACCCAGGGAAACACATGCCAAGGCAAGCGCTGACCTGGGGCAGGTCCAGTTGCTCACACTGTGGGAAAGTTGCGTTACTTGACGTACTTTTTTCTGCATTTCAGACCTGTGTAAGTCACAGCTTTGCACATATTTATGGTTGGTTCATCCACTGATGCACGTTAAGTGGATCACAGCCTGACTGTACTAACACTGGGCACTTAGGGCCCGGACCAATGCAGTTTGGTGAGTTCAAACTCTTTTATAAAAATGGTACTTGAATTCTGGTAACATGGATCGACAAAGTGCATCTGCATGTAATGCCAACCAGCTCTTGGAAGAAATGGTTAAGCGTACCTCTCTCCCCCTCTGGGGATATGGCTTTGTTAGTGAAGCTCGCTGTTGAACTGCAGAAATGAATTATCTCAGTTTTTTTCTCCTTCTTTTATGCTCTAGCAGTAAATTGGTTTTGGTGATTTTGATCTATGAGGAAATTAGTTATCATTAGATGGTGGAGGAGGAAATGGGTGAGGAGTTAATGGCATACCACTGCGATCAGTTGCAGAAATTCTGCTGTTGGAGCGAGTCTGTAGTAACTGTCTTGAGTTTGTAGGAGCCATATATCAACGCTGCCCTTTGACTTGGGTGCCTTGATGTTGAAATGTTCAACTTCATACGCTTACTGCTTTATTTTTTAAGTGCCGAGTGTTTGATATGTTGCCCATTTCTGCTGCCTTTTTAGTACTTGGTGTTCATGAATATCAGATAGCTATTTGTAACTGAACAAAGGAAGAACAGCTATCCAGAACTTTAGAGCCTTGTTTTGTTCATACAGATCAAAGTGACCTAGAGCATCTTTTCAAGTGAATTAGATCTGTTACAGAGATACTGTCATTCTGTCTGTAGTCAAACCAAGGCAATCAAAATAATTAAGGCTTGAGGGTGTATTAGCAGATGCCACAGGTTGACGTTAACTTCTGTGTTATCTTTTGACCAGCTTTTTACATTTCAAAATGATGAAGCAATTTGTTCTCTAAACATAAACAGCTTGGCTCCTATCCTCAACTGGTCTAAACTGTCAGGAAGCTGTGACTTAGATGATGATAGTTACGAGTCTGTCCTGAATACCTGTTGCCGTTTCATGCACTCTCTTTCCCTGCTTCCACCCCACCCTCCTCTAGTCCCTCCAACACAGTCCTATCGTAAAGCTGGTTACTAGTAGTGACCTGTTTTATGTCAGTGTCTCACAGACAGAATGCTGCTATCATTCTGTGAGGTTCTATAATGTAAAATTGGTGCTAACACCTATGCTTTTTTGGTTTACTGGGGTTATTGAGATTAAGATTTAAGGTCTTCCCACCAGCAGATAAGGTACTGAAGAATTATTTCATTACTTAACAGGGCTATATGGTTGTTTGTGGAATAACGGGCTAGAGTACAAAATGAGTAAAAGAAATGTGGGCTTGTCTTATGTAAAATATTTTTTCTGGTGTGTTTGGTTTTGTTTTGGGTTTTTTTTCTGTAGCTGTAGGAAACTGGATGCCGTTATCAAAGGTGATGCTGTATGTTTTCCTTTCGTCCCACCCTTTCGAAGAGAAGGAATGTGACTCTGCTACACGCACCACAGTTTTCTTCTCCTTGATCAATGCTACTGCACCAACTTGCAGTTCCCTGACAGCAAGGCAGCATTGCTTCACAGAAATGGATCTCTCCTTTCACATCAAGGAGAATAAACCACCCGGCACATTTCATCAGCTCCAGTTACCCTCAGTTCATCATCTGTGTCAGAATCTCAGCATTTCCTACAAACTGCTGGCAGGTAAAACTGGAAATGAGCTGCTTGTGTACCAGCAATAGATGTAAACAGCTGCACTGTTAAGATATCTTTTGTAGTAGATCCTCTAGGTTGATTCTGTGAAGGAATTTCTGTTGCAGACATTAACTGAGCCTAAAGATTTTGCCTTTGAGATATACAGAGGGGATGGGAAGGACTGTCCCGTTCCCTATGGAAATGATTGGTTTTAGAAGTTTGCACCTGCTAAAAGCAGTCTGGGAATATCTTGAGCTTTTAATTGTGCTCCTTCTAGACCGTAGGACCTTCCCATCTATTCCATGTTTTCTGCCTACCCTAATATAAGCCTGCAATTTTCTTCTGTTTCACTTCTGAGTATGCCTTTTATCACGCAGTCATGATGTCCAAATGGATTTACGGGATTGCAAAAGAGTATTAAGGAAGCAAATGATCAGATTCCGACAATGGGAAAGTGTTTGTCCCTGTTTATGCTGTGGCTGTGTTTTTCAGCTGAAGGCATGCCCTTTCGATACAATGAGAACACCACCAGCGTGAGTGTGACACAGCGCCTAGATCGGGAGGAGAGAGAAAGATATGAGCTGATCGCCAAATGTACTGTGAGAGAGGGCTCCAGGGAGATGCAGGTGGAGGTGCCCTTCTTGGTGAACGTGCTGGATGAAGATGACTCTCCTCCCTTCCTTCCCAATGGCACTGATACTGCCGATGCTGTCGTGGAGTTCAACAGGAAAGAGGTAACGTTCTGCCTTACCGAGGCGCTGAAGCAGGAGCGAGGCGGTGGGGTCACAATTGCTGGGGAGCACCGTGCTCTGGGTGGTGGAACTCCGCAACGAGCACAGCATCATGCCGTGCTCTGCACCCTGTGACTGGAAAGTGCTGAGTCTCCAGGATTCCTCCCCCCGAGTTTTAGGTTCTTCAGACCACAAAGAAAGATGCGTTAAAGTTAGAAACGGCGTAAAGACGTGCAAGCAGTTCCTGAGGTGGGGAAGGACCGTTGTGGAGACCGTGGTCAGGATCTCTGTATCTCCCCATCCTGAGCTCTGCTCTGTATTTGTTACAGGGTTGCCTCCCCAGGTGACTAAAACTGAGTGTTGTTAAAGCCAGTGTATGTGTGTACCCTTCCCATATGTGCAAATCTACAGAAGATACCAGAACTACCCGTAGAACACTTATTAGGGTGCTGTACCAGTGACACAAAGCGTGAAGAAGCGGTTGCCTTCTGCGGACAGACATGGCACCTGCAAAGCTGTTAAAACGTTTCCAGCATCAGGCTGGTGACAGCTCCAGGACCTGGGTTTACCGCTGCCCTCCCAGGCGTCCTGCACTGCAGCGGGGTGCCCCTCCAAGCACCCTGAACCCCCTGGGCACCCCAGGCACGCGTACACCCCTTGCTTCGGTAGACAAGTATACGGGTGGGCAATTCGTCTCTTCCACCAGAAGAATCTTTTGTAAGTCAGTGGTATACTGAAGGCACTTTTGGGGCCGAAATGATGCCTTTTCCACGAGAGGACATCTGTTTCATAACATCGGTTTTTTTAGTCCGATTTCCCTTCGAAGTCCGTTTTGCTCATACCGGTGTCTGGACGGGAGAAGAATGATTTTGGGAGGTTGCTGCCACCTCCCGACTGGAGTGGGTGTTGGCAAGATGCCTGGGAACATCACTTCTGCCAGGGTAGAAAGCAATTCCTTTTTCTTTTGAAAATGTGGGGAGTGGAGGGTTTCATTTAGCTCTGGACGATACAAAGTGGAGGTGCCATAAACATTCCATAAAGTAAAATATCCTCTTTGAAATTACACGCCTGCAAAGTGTTCAGAACTTAGTGAATTTTACTGGCATTTTGCAGTAGGGAAAAAAAGAAAAGCCTTGTATTTGGAAACTTTCAATCTTTTCTAGTAACGAAACGAACTTGAAGCAACAGGATTGCTGTTAAAAATCTTTATGGCCTTGTGGCTTCAGTGTGCAGGTAGAGAACAGCAGCCTAGCAGGCTAAGGAGCAGACAGGCAACCCAGGCCACTTTGCTGGGAAACATTTGGGAGATTACTTTGATCTGTCTGAACGTATTTCATGTCTTTTAAATGTGCCTGTTCCTCTACCTGTCTTTTTTTAGCGGTGTTGTAGAATAACATATGTATATATTTTTTTTTAATGAAAAAGTCAAGAGCTGTGCATGTGCACTCATTTCCTACCTGAAAAGTTTTGCACTGTATTTAGACGTAGATTAAAGTGATTATATGACAAGTTCTTTCTCATTGCCATCTTCTTTTGAGCTTTTAACTCAGATCCAAATAGGTGTGAAATAGTGGTAACCTGAAACTTAAAATGAATTTGAATGGAAGTGGGCTTGAGTGAAAGTTGTAAGATTTATTTCAATCTCCCAAGGACATACCAGAGGAAGAAAACTCCGGGTCATTCAGCAATGTCATTTCTGATTTGCTTCTAGGGAACCGTTCTTGCAGTGCTAGCTGTATATGATGCAGACACCACACCTATTTATCCCCTTGAAAGCAGCAGAAAGAAATACACCGGAACCATCATTACCGACGATTCCTGGATAGGTGAAACGTTTCGGGTAGAGCACATCTTTGATGAAATCCACTTCAGCCCAAATGGCAGCCAAGTGCGGGGAACTCGGCATGAGTACAGTAAGGTCCCCTTCTTCAAATAAAGCGGTTGCTTGTTAGTAATTGACCAATAAGCCCTGGAACTTTTCCAGACATTTTGTAAATATTGAGCCAAGGAAAGCTGAGAAATTTCAAATTAAGCAAATGCTGAGCTTTAAACATGTAGTGAAAAAATGGAGTTTGTGCATGTCTGGGATAGGGAGCGTTCTGGGATGATGCTGTGTATGCTGATAAGCAAGAGGTTCCAATTGTAGAAGTGAAAGAGGACCTCTCCAAACATCTGGAATGCACAGAGCATAATTCCTTAGGAGTATGTTTTTATATTTAACTCACCTTCCGATCCCTGTTATAATAACGTTGGTACGTATAATTTTGATACGCATAATTTTGTTGGGATTGCAGTATCACACATTTGCAGATAACGTGGCTCGCTAATAGACTAATCTTTCCTTTGCAGAACTGGTACTGAATAAAAGCATTTCAGTCACAGAGCATCGCTCCTTTCAGTTGGATGTGTTGGTGAATGACACAGAATTTCATGGCCCAGAAAGATCGGTGATGCTTCATTTCAATGTCTCCATCCTCCCTGTCAGCATTCAGTTTCCAAACGTGACTTACCAGTTCACAGTGAACAGAAACGCTGAACGTTTTGCACAGGTAAGGACTGTGTTAATTACATTTTCATTGTCTCTTAGAGCCTAGTAGATAGATCACTGGGGCAAGACACATTAAAGCTTTGGCTTTAGCTGTTTTTCAGTAGAATCAATGAAAAATGTGTCATCAGTATGACTGTTGCTGGATGCAGTGGATGGCAGGTAGACTGGACACTGGCTCTCCCATCACATAATAACAGAAAGGAGGCCTACACATGGAATTATTAATAGAGAGAAATAAAGTATTGTAGGTGGGAGGTCTTGCGACCATGAGTGGCTTAGCCATAAATAACTGGAAAAATATCAAGGGCACAGAAAGAAATTTGTCCCAGCTCTACATATTCCAGTATGTTAATGGATTTTCTCTAGATAATGGCTAGTTAGTAATTAATGTGTTTCCTAATTTAACCCTCATTTTTGCTTAATCACCACCATTGCCATTAATAATGCCTTCCTGAAACACTTTTGAACAGGTTGACATTAATCAGGTGAATATTACAATGTAATTCCTACAGAGCATGTATATTAATAAGGAACTAGTTCAATATAAGTAATGTTATGAAAGTGAATATTAAAAACATCAGTCATGAGCCATTTCGAGAGAGCTACTGGAAAGCAATACCTCATAACTTAATAAAACTATAAAACCGCTGCTGTATTTGTAGCAGAGAGGAGGACTGAGGCTAAAAGATAATCACCCAGAGAAAACCAATTCATTAGAAGACTTCTCGGGAAGAATTCAGTTTTATTAATCTTTAAGCCTCTGGCTAATTGTAAAAAGAAAGAAACCCAAAGGCAGATAAATGTAAGACCACACAATATAATCTGATGAAATGCGCTGTGGCCTGGTAGGTCTGCAGAGTACGGAACAGCCCTTACACAAGCAATAGAAACGGTACTGCTGCGCCAAGGGACATTTTACCTGTAGTCTGCACTGAATATCCTCAGTAAGAGAAGGATACCAAGTGTGCTTACATAGTGGGCTCCCTCCAAAAAGCTACTCCTTTATGACATTTTGCGACGCCTTGTGGCTGCACCTTCTAAATTCGCAGTCTGTTGGAAACTTCAGAGCATATCCTGGCCTGTGTTTTTTGTGCAGATCACAGTAGTTTTGGTGTTAGGTTTGGGGGTTTTGTAGCAGCAGATTGTGAAAGCTTTAATCTGAGCAGTGTGAAATGCTCTTGCCTGGAGACAGGTGAAATCAGTGGGTTTCCTCCTAAAAGGCATAACAGCAAGGTGTGTAAGACACTCGCAGTCTAACTCTTAGCATCTAGAAATGGGCTCCAACTGTATGTACGTGTGTCATGACATTGTAATTGTAAAATATGTGGAAACTTAGCTGTTAGGTATGTATGAGTAGAGATTCATTAACTGATTTGTGTGTGTGTATATATGTATACATATATACACAGATTTTATGTATAGGTGCATGCATACAACAATATTATGGATGAATGAGTTCCAAATTAAGTTTGGTTAAACCATGATTATCTATGCATATCTTAGATTGTTTGAACACATTCGTTTGAAGTGTGGGAATATACAGAACACAAAACTGAAAAAAGCCCTGGTTATACTTTTAAAGCTGCTGGGTTTGCAGGACAGTCAAGCATCCTAAGGGGAATTTCAGGGTTTCTGGAAACAGTGGTGCTTCCCAGTAACTGTGCAGTTTCACTGGGTGGCAGCAGCAGCAGGGAAAACTGTTCCTGGCAAGAACTCCCAAGTCTGTGGGAAGAGATCTTTCTTTGTGCTGCCTAAACACAAGTTCACAAAGAGATTTTGTTCCCATTCTCGACCAGAAAAGTGCAAAACTCATCCTGGCTCTGGAGATGGTGTTCTCAGTTAGTGTCATCTGCTTACTACATACCGAGGCTGGGGTTGAATTTACGGTGTGCTTGGCTTGGAGCACAAGTCCGTGTAAGCAGCTTAGTCCCCAGCGCTTCCCATTATTAAAGTCATCTGCATAATTAGCCATGATGTGCCAGAGCAGTGAGGAAAAGTACTGGGCCAAATCAATATGAAGGCTGAACTGTCTCTTGCCCTAAGGAGAAAACACAAGAGCGTGAAGAAATGATTAACTGCTGGGCTGATGCCATTTGTCTATTTGAGCAGCTAAATGAATTGAGTAACAGAGGCATGGCCTGACAGTACAGGCTTGCCCAGTGGCATTTAACTTATCAAAGGACTTGAAGCTCTATTGACATTTACTGAGAAAAATGATGAATAAAATCAGCTGAGATTTTTAGAGAGGCTATATATCCAAGTGTCCCTGAAATTCAGTGAAAAAGAACATTATAATTATAATTTTCCAGACTTTATTAAACTCTGGAGCTCAAAAGATGGATTTTTCGGTTCCTACTTCTGATAATGGTATTTCTGTGTTAACTGTTGAGAGTTTTACAAAATGCACCTTTGTATGTGCCTCCTTTGTTATATTGATGTTAATCCTGATTACCAGCGCCAATTTTTCTACCCTTAGGAGAAAGAGGAACGGGCTGGCCCTGGCTCCTTCCCCTGGGCTGTGCTTTGCTGCACCTGAGCACCCTGCCAGCTCCGGAACCTGCAGTGCACAGCCAAGTTACAAGCTTGGGCTTTCCCTATGGAATCAGGCAAAACCAGCCCGTCTGTCTTATAGAAATTTCAGTGTGCGTGTGTGCATTTTTAACTTCTCACATTGTACAGAGAAAGCAAAACTGTCCCATGCACTACTCTAAGGATAATCTGCTCTTCAGGGACCCTGACTTTATGGGGTCTTCTCCATCCCCTCTGCAGGAAATGGCTGTTAATCAAAGAGATGCCTGGAAAAAGCAGTTATGACAGAGGAGGCAGAAAGGACAGTTTAATTTAGTCTATATAAAGGTTAATACCATGGAACATCATTACATTCTCCTGCTGCCTCAAAGAAACACCATCTAAGCAGCTGCAAATCACTGCCAGTTGCAACGCAGCACCACAGCTAAGATGACGTGGTTCTGGAAGGGACATGTCTAGACCTTCTGTCTAGACAGTTTATGAACTGTTGAAGTCTTGCCTTTACTTCTCGTTCTTCCTGCCAGTCTCAGCATGCTGTGGAGAGGAGGCAGCATGGAAGAAAAAATGGCCTAGCTTCTGATTGCTTTAATAGTCTGCGTGTGTTATCCTGCCACCAAAAAACCCAACAAAAACGGTGCCAAGTGTCCAGTGATGTGAATGGGAATACGTTAGGTGGAGTGGGACTATCCTGTAACAAAGTATGCTCCTAGGACTACAAAAGCCTTTGCTCTGACTTTAAATAGTGCAGGTTCTTAGGAAGGGGTCTTCATACAAAAAAAAAAAAAAAAAAAAAAAATTACATTCTTTAATGAGAATGGTAAACCCAAGATGTACAGATATGCTTTTACCAGCAGTGGTGTTACATGAAAACACATCTTAACTGCAGCATTTGAAAAAAATCCATCACCAAGTTCCCTTCAATAACACCCCACCCTTCACATTGTGGTTTTCCCTACAAGGAAAGCCAATGCCTCTGGGCCTGATCCGAATCCCGCTCTTGTAAATGGAAAAACCAAAGTGAGCTTTGGATGGGTTCCTATAGGAGCTGGACAGAAAACAGGGCTTTACATTCCTGTGCTGCTCAAATGAATTGTTTCAGACTGAAGAGTGCTCTAGCATAGATATTCTGGCAGGCACAAGTTTAAATATGGCAAACCAACATATTTTCATTTTTAGATGAAAATGTTTTAAAAATTGCAAATGGGGAACGATGAGGTTCTTATTCCTTTTAAGGCTTTCAGACAACTTGGCTGGCTAGAAACTTTTTGACTTTTAATATTATGAAAAATATGCATTAGCAATTTCTATCTTATTTTAAAAGAACCTCAGCTTTGTTCACGCTGAGCTCTTTGCTTTCCCAAGCAAGACCAACATTTTTCTCGCTGATCAGCCTGGGACAGAGCAAGGACTGAAGTCAGGCTTTCCCAGATCACGGGGTCTTGTTCTCACTGCGTGCTGCTGACCATCAGTAGGCACTGAATACCGCTGAGCCTCTGGGTCAAGGCTTTTTGCGGTTCCACTGCTAGCCTGAAGACAATGGTAATGCTTTGCCTCCCGTTTTCATTAAGAATAAATCACATTTGAAGAACTCGTGTACGGCATTGGTAGTAAAATATAAACTCCATAAACCCAAGATAAATGTTGAACTCTGCAAGGTTGCATATGCTCAGTTTTCTTTCAGACATTTCTGGGCAGCACAGAATATTTTTAATGTATAGTGTTGTTTCCGCTGCCTGTGATTTCTTTGTTGGTGTTTGAGCCTAGATAGGAAAAATCTGCATTGAAAATTGTATGAAATTCCGTGGGGTGAACATCACCTACAAGTTACTGTCCCCCAACGTAAGCTGCTATCCTGTCAACATACTTCAAGGCCGAGAAGAAAAATACGGAAGCCTTTACGTGAACGATTCCTCTGTGCTGCGCAGACCCGAATGCAAGGAAATACAGTACACTATTCAAGCTACAGACAAGCAGAGCAGGAAACATACCAAAACCCTCTTCACCGTTGTATTGGAAGGAAATCGTAAGTACCTGAGTCAATGGGATCTACATATTCACAAGTGTTAGCAGTGTTAGGTGATGCATTAGTAGGGTGAGCTATAAACCAAGGGAATTAACAATAAAAATGAGTCTAAGCTACAAGGTATAGATCGCGTTTGGAGTTCTCATTCAGACCTGCCTGGAGCAGATACTTGTGTGAAGAATTAATGCACAGAAGGGTGGTGTATCTTATGCAATTCCTAATGATCATGATTGCATTTCGTTTAGAAGAATATTTTTTGTGTGTCTCTGTGACCTTTATTTTGTATTTCTGTATTCCACATATTCCTATGGAAGAAAAAAAATGCGCGCGCGCGCGTGTGTGTGTGTGTATATATATATATATATATATGAAACCACAATTCTCTGGCCTAACTATATTTATTCAGTCATCTTTCTCCCCACTTCTCACTCCAGGTTTTCCTTTTTTAAGAGAGATTTTTGCTTAACATTCCTGTAGCAATTGCACTGACTTCGTTTTACTGAAAAATTCATAAGGGCAGAATGTTAGAAATATTCTGTAACAGCCAGAGCAGAGGAGGATACATACACTGGAAGCATACTTATTTCTTTCCAAACCATATTGCACTTTATGCAAAACCTTAGAATTCTACCTGATAATTGCCTCCATTCCCTTGTGTCACATCAGAACTCGTATGCCAAGAGTGAATGGGCTGAAGAAGAAGAAACAACAGCTTGCAGTGGACTTTTCTTTTTTTCAAGAGCCTTGTGCTGTCTGAAATCACACCTTTCTAGCTGGTGCTCTTTGGACTGCTACTGCATTAGCCCAAGAACTAAGTGTTTTCCCTTAATTAAAAGTTTTGTATGAAGCTATAAGTACTTACGGTCTCCGTTTTTCTGTTATCAGTATGTTAGCACATTCCTACAGTTCTAGGCATTGACAGTGTGCTAGCAAGCAAAGATAACCATGCCATCATGGTCTTGCTGTATATCTTGTATTTCATAGAAAAGGAACACCTTGACTTTTCTTTATTATCTAAGTTTATGGATAGTCGGGTCAGTCAGTGTTCAGTCTTCCAGTCCTTTCTTTCCTTCCTGGCTGCCCTTAGGGGCAGAGGTTTCCTTCTGATCTGAGCTGACTTGCTTGTGTATTCACCACCCTTGTCCTGACCTGACAGCACGCACTTTTCCCAACAGTTTTAAAAAAAGAGGAGGACTGCCCTGACTCTTGTGCCGTGAGTAAGCACCGTGCTGAATGCGAAGAGTGTGGTGGCCTGGGAGTGCTAACAGGGAGATGCCAGTGGAGACAGGGCAGTGGAAAAGGTAATTTCTGTTGTGTGAAGCTTCTGTTTAGTTGTAGTTGTGCACTTGACTTCCATAGATATAAACTGATTTATTCTAGCTGGACAATGTGGTATAGTAAACTACACAGAGGCTGGGGCTAAAAAAATGAATTGTATTACCCAAATGAAATATGCACTGGGAAGGAAAATGAGGTTAAGCTGGAATGGTCGTTCTTGATGTTGCCTGCTGTGATGTCGAACGTGATACATAAAACGCCAGGTAGTGAGTTGGGTTTGCAGCAGTGTAACTGGGATGGCTAACTTATGGGTTGCAAGATAATCTCTGCAACCACGAATTGAGTTTGGAAGATAGCAGTGAGCCTCTGAGCAGGTTATGTGCCACAGACAGTGGGTGAGCGCAGGAGCAGTGTTTCTGGTGTCACTGGTTTCTGTGGGCTGGCACACAGATCTGACAGGTGACTCTTGCCTCTTCCAGAACAATGCTTCTGTGCTGATGCTTTACCCCTTCAAACCTCACGAGTGTCACAAATTCCCTTCGACTGCTTGTACCCTTCATGTTCAAGTATGTGTGAAATTGAGTAGAGACATCCTCAGCTGCGAAAGCCACTTTTCAGTCTCAAAATGGTCAGCTAGCTCGTTTTCAAGTAATACTGTAACTGCAAGTGACATGCCCGAAGGGCTGTCAGAATCAGAAAATATAGTGGAAAATAAGTTTCTTCCACTTGCTTTTGCCTGTTACTTTAGCAGATGATATTTATGTTCATAGATCTTTCCTTTAAAAAGAAAAGCAGCCTGTGCTTTGGTGTGTTAGCGTGCACTGAAGAGATGCAATAAGTTTTGCTACAAAGCCTGGTGGTATTTGTGCAGCTGCCTATTTCTGTGTTAACAGGGATCACCACAAACTATTCCACGTGCACCCCCAGCATCAAGACTTGTCCGGACGGCGTCTGTGATGTGATTGAGAGCAAAGACCCGGCCGTGTGCCCCCAAGACTGCACAAGTATGGAAATGTTTTAGGGTGGGCTTTTCCGTGTCGCCGCTGATTGCCGTTCAGTTTCCACTTTCTTGATCCCAGATACTTTTACAAATACTTCATGTATGTAGCATCTTTGCGTTGTCATACCTGCATTTGAGTCATACAAGAGTGTTAAGGCTACAGGGACCTGTTCTTTTTTGAAGCCAGTCAGCCAACATCTATTGTCTGGCAGTGATGGAAAGATGAATTTCTCTCAGTAATTCCCGTTTTGCCCCGCCGTTAATTGGCAGGTAGTGCTTTTCAGTGGAGGTATTTGCTGCAACAGGTATAGATTTTAGGCAAGTTAATGCCCGATTTCCAGACTTTAGCGCAGTAGGGTAGAATCCATGCCTATTTGAACTCCAATTTAAATAAGCACGAAGAAACACATTTCAATTTAAAATAAACGTGCTTATGGAGGATCATCTGGGGAAATGCACCTGGCCTTTTTTGACAGGTGGCAATCAAAATGATCCAATGCCTTATCTATTTGAGGGTACAAGCAGCGATTCATATGAACAGCATCTACGAAGGAAAAACTGAAACGCGTTTGTGTTTTTTTCTTGAATACATCTTTCGTCATTCCACTCGTGTAACTGCCCATACCTGCGAGTTCATAAATCACCCTGAAGATGTAAAGGTTAGAAAAACAGTGTATGGCACTTGAGCAATTTCAGTCTTCCACGAGATGATAATTTTTAAGTGGATCTTTTAATCTATCAGTATCTAATTCGGGAATAAAGCATAGATGTTTCTTGAATAATTCTTCTGGCTCTGACTTTGTGTACTCCAAGTTTACATTTTAAATTGGAGTCTTAGAGGAGCTAGCATTTTCTTACAGAGCAGGATTTATATTATTCTGTAAATCGAATAAATAAAGAGGCATCTTTGTATTTCTTACTTGCAAGAATGGGGTTTTGTATTGTAAATGACTTAGAAAAATAATTATTTCATTAAAGTGCATAAAAACAATCCTCAATGTGGCAGAAATGCTTGAAGTGAATGCAAGTAACTTATCTAATCATCTGAAAAGAATTCTTTACTGGTAGTAACCACAATCAGTTGTCGTGCTAAAAGTAGAAATATTTATGCCAGAGGCTGCAATGCTAAAACATGTAATCTGCAACATATGCAGCATCAGATGTTTTGCTCAACAGAAGCCTGAAAGAAATACTGTTTTATTAGGTAATAGAAGCAGGCAAGTAAGACAAGCTTTCAAGATGTTATGTATGCCTTTTTAATGCCTGAGTTGGATAATTTTATACATAATTTGATGCAATTCAGAACCTGGGCTGGTACCCAAAAGCAGTATGTTTACAGACAAAGAAATGAGTGTGTTTTGGAAGTTCAGAGATGCAGGAGTACCATTAATAAATCAGCTTTTACTGGCAGGGGACATTTCCTTGGGAATGGCAAGCAATAAATAGAAAGTCCTAGATGTGTTAAGATCAAGGATACTCTTTAAGTACAGACAGTTGCTAAAATACTTCTTTTTTTTTTTTTTTAATTCATCTATCATTATGATGGCTATGTACTTAAGTCCCAAAATTGCTTTCTCAAACTAACACTATGAATATTACATTGAAGGGCACTCAGCTGCAACAACTGGTGCTCTGGCAGTGCCTATCAAATAGAAGCAACCTAGCAGCATCCTAAGCAAGAGGCTTTCTTGTAGTAACTGCTTCAGGGCTGGTTGCAGTGTGTGGATCTGGCTAAACAAACAATTATAAATAATCTGACCTTTGTAGGTTCCTTTGAACTTTGGCTTTCTGATAATGGAAAAAAAAAAATACAGCACTTAGGCTTCTGCCTTACTTTGTACATGTTTGTCTTCAGTGATAGCGAGACATCATCTTTGGTTTTGTCCAACACTCGATGATTTTGCTGTCTGAATTTCTGGAGCTTCTACACAGTGTGGTATAGGGCCATGTTTTTTCCTTTTTTCAGCTGACCTTGGAGCAGGGAAAGCTCTTTCCCACTACAGGGCAATGGAAACAGATGATGATTTAAAACAGCAGCATCTGAAGCACTATGCATTTCAAAACAACATTGATAACTCTTGGAATTTTCCTACCAGCAGCATGTTGGTGAAAAATATACTTTTGGGTCTCTGGAATGCATATAGGATGCTCCATGTTTCCACTGTACACCTGCAATGACAATGTACTGCCCCTTTCCCTGCTGTATAAACCCCCTTTGTCTCCAAGTCTCTTGCGCAAGAACAGTTTCGCTAGGACCTGTTCATCCCCTGCTTCCCCCTTCTTCCAGGTCCTCAAACATTGGCGGCTATAGCTAAATACATATGACTTTTGTGAGGCTATTGGAAACTATTTCACCACCTCTTCAGAATAAAGTTGGCTGGTGGGGGAATAATGGAGAATTTTTAGGAACGTCAACACTTCTTTGAACAAGAGTCAGCTCAGAGAGCAGTGATGCAGCACAGGCTCTCCCAAAATTAACCAGCTGAGCTGCACAGTTTAGTAGATGTGGCCTCTCTAGAAAGATTGCCAAAATCTCTTTTACTTAGATACTCAAGTCCCTGTCTCACTTCTGAAAAAGAATGTTTACCTTTATGTTGCCAAAAAATACCCTCTGCCTCAATTTGCATTACACATACAGAGTAATGTAAAAGAAACAGTCATTTGCTGTACTGTCAACTTAGATGGGATAGAGGAAAATGAGCTGAAATAAAGAGTATATTGAAGTCAACTTTGTAATCTTGTGAATCCCTGTCTGATTTAGTGTTTTTTTTCTGGAAGGCAGCTAGATTTGCAGAGCTTGGTTGGCTTCTGTGTATACAATGCTGCTTGTGATTAAAGGCAGTTTATACGTTAAAAATGTCACAACTGATGGTCATTTTTGTAATACAGGCAGAAAAAAAGTTACTTACTTGGAAATACAGTTGCAATTACTCTGCACGAAGAACCCCTGCTTGAAATCAAGGGTAGTTCTGTACGAGTTTTTGCACTTTTTCCTTAATATTAAAAAATGCAGTTTTAGATAAGGCAAAATTCATTTTTTGTCACTTACACTCGGTGCTTACTCTTAGTGCTTTCACTAGACTGTCCCATGGCATTTTACAGATGTGATTAAGTAACGTTACCTCCACTTGACAGTGGAATAAATGATTTCTAGAACAGTATGCTGACTTTTCCAAGGTAAGAGGAAATTGGCATCAGAACCAGGAACAGAACTCAAGTCTGTGGACCACTGGTCTGTACCACTGGACTGTACATCAACTCATGAGTGAAAAAATACCTAAACCAATGGTGGAGATAAACTAAAATAAGTGGACTAGAGAAGGTATTTTAGGGAGAATTTTAAAATGTAAGATGACCTCACTGCTACAGAACCGTAATGCTTTGTTGAGGACACTTAGGACAGCCATGAGATGATCATTTGAGGTAGATACTTGGCATTAAATAATGGGATTCTAAACAAAGTTTAAGAGGGTACTTGAAATTAGGTAAGTATCCCAACTATGTAATGCAAAGATAATGATTATGTTTTTATTATAGATAAATTTTAATGTGGAGTCTTCCATAATGGAAATAACTGCTAATCAGGTCTAATGCTGAAGCAGTCCAAGGTCCCCTCATTTCAGGATGTCAGACATTTCAGAATTTAGACTCTCCCCTAATTCCCAGGAATTGCTGTCATTAGCGCTGCACCGTTCGATTTCATATACATACCAGGATAAACCCATGGAAAACTTTGAGCTTTTTTTTTTTTTTTTCCATTTAACTACATGTGAGATTCTTAGCTTGTGTCTGTATTTGATTAGGTGGAAACATTATTGGTGGTCATGGGAAAGGCACTGGAAATCTTGGAATTAAGTCAGGACATGGAATTTGTTACTGCTTCCCAAGACAGAACTGTTACTGTGAGAAAGATGATATCAAGGGTAAGTCTAAACATTATCTGCTGTTCTCATATGAATCTATTTCTCTGTTTGTATCTACCATCTGTATATATACAGCGATCTAAACTTGTGGGCATGTTAATAAGCAGTATCTTTGGTCAGAGACTGCTAATATAAAATTAATTAAGAACTGGCACCTTGACTTCTACTATAGAGTCTGAAAACTTCCAGAGGGGATTATTTCTAGCCTTGGCTAAAGATTCCTTTTTACCCATTACTACATGACAAACAGGTTGGTCGTCCTTTGATTTCCAGTAGCATTTGCATTTCAGTGAGACTCACCTGATATTTGCAAAGACAGCTAGGAGAATTAGAATAACGACTTCTGTTATTTTCAGGTAATTCCAGCTTCCTAATCACCTCCTGAAAATCTTGGCTTCAAAATGTCAGAGATAGCCAGCACCCCTTGTGTTAGGCAGAGGAGTGGATTACTTTTCTCACTGACCTTTGTTTAGACAGAAAATCTCTACGCAGTTGTCTGAAACGGATTGATTTAATTGGTGGGGGTTTTTACAATTTAAAATCAATTTTATTATTGCTAATAATAAACACAACATGAAATATTTTGCATCTCTAAACCAGAATTGTTTAGAATTTATCTTAGTTTGCTCTTTTCAGTAATTTTTCTATTGACATAAGAAAAAAAGGAAGCGTAAAGTTCTTGCTTTTATCCTTTTTTTTCCTTCTTTTTTCCACACCCCCACCCCCACCCCCACCACCCCACCCCCCTTCTACAAAGGTATTGTGCTGTTGCCACTTCTGAGGTGCAGCTTGCAGGTGTAGCTAGATTCACTATTTATCTGAAGTCAGGATTGTCTGATGGACAGCAGTACAAAGACACTATTTTGGATCTTGGAGTTTTTTCATTAAATGACCGCCTAGGATGTGGTCTAGGGGTGTTTAGACTTCAGGAAACTTCGTTTCCGCAGTAAGACACTAAAAGTGGTTCTCCAAAAGGGGAAGGAGTAAATGGAGAGGAAAAAACCATATTACTTCAGAAGCAGTTGCAGCATTAGGCAACGTTTTCAGAAACAATTATTTAGTTAAATAAAAAGCAGAAATATTCAAGGTCTCCTTATAATCTAAAAAGGTGAAGAGAAATATTCTTTAATATCTAACAGTTGACATAATGAATTAAATACATATGTGAAGAAGATTTTGTTTGATGGGTTGCATGGCTCCAACATAAACTGTTTTCCCCAAGCAAAATTCAGTTAGAGGTCTCCAGGGAGACAAGTGGTATCAGATCAATATATGGTAGGCTGGGTCTAAAGAAATGTGTCAGAAGTAGCCTACATCTATCAGGATAAGGAACAGGGGGTCAAGCTAGCTATCCTTACATTTACAGAGGCAGTTAGGCAGACAATTACCTGATGGTGTCCAAAAAAAAAAAAAAAAAGAATTGGTAGGTGCAGTGGGTGTATTTGCAAGTTCTCAAATTTCACTCAGAATTAGCTTATAAAGTCTTCTAAATTATTTTAAGTTCTGTTTCTGTTTGCACCTGTGTGCGTGACATGCACTGCTAAATCAGGAGACAACAAGCAAAGTTCTAAGGAGCTCTTCTCGGTCCACAGAGCAACTATGTGATGACGTATGCAAGACTGTGATAGCAGGGGCAGTGCTGCTGTCCTTCATCATCTCCGTGCTGCTTTCCTCCTATTTCATCCATCGTTACCACAAGAACTCTCCAAAGGCCCCTATCGCCTCTGCAGAAATGACGTTCCGGCGCCCAGCCCAGTCCTACCCCATCAGTTATTCTTCCACTAATGTCCGCCGGCCTTCTTTAGATTCCATGGAGAACCAGGTGTCTGTAGACACCTTTAAAATACCAGTAAGACTGATGTCATTTTGCACGCTCTTTTCTAATGTCTGTCTTGTTCCAAAAGAATGTTGTTTATGCATGCAGGAAATGTTACAAAAATGCAATTATTCATAGAAATATCCAACTCAAGTAACTAAATTGGAAATCAAGTGTACTGGCCAGGAACTGAATATATTTAATGAGTAATTGGATAAACAGTATAATTTATAAGGCCAGTATATTTTTCCACTTTTGTTATGTTTTAATATACTGTAACATCATATTTCTGATTTGAGCGGATGTTTTTTTCTAAATGTAACTGTGCATTTGACAGTAGTGTTGTTTTACTGTAATATCATGAAAATAATACTAACAATCAGCAGGTTTGTAGTCTGTGATGAGCCATAGTACTACTACAAAACAAAACCAAACCCCTGCTAAGATCTGTCCCTGATCTCTGATATACAGACTGTAGGTGTCAGTTGGAGTGGGAGTTTTATCCACATTTTACGGATTTTTGTCCAGGCATGCTGTCTTACCTTTCTTCTGTGTTGAATTGTACACTACCCAGATGCTTGCCAGCTGGTATGTTTTCACAGACCAACACGGTAGAGCTGCCACTTTGGATGACATATGTGGCAGCATTGGAGCTATTTGAATGTTAGATATCAAGGTCTTCACAGACCTTGTGCTCTATTCGCTTTAATTTCTTGTCTGGTTTGTACATCTGTCATCCTTTTGTATCCTTAAGACTTAATAACACTAATTTCATAAGAGGAGGATTGTTGTCTTTGATGAATTCTTAAGGGAAAGCCTTATGCTGTGAGGAAAACTGAGTTACTTCTCTGTGAAGTCCAAGGTCACGTAATCTTAGTTATTCTGAAAGCAAGCATTTGCCCTGTGTCACTTCATTTTTCGTTTATACCCAGTTTCCCAGACCCGTAAATAAAATCCATTATCCATAGACTACATGTATAGTGTGTTTTGAAGGAGTTGTTTTTAAGGTAATGGAAGAAACACTTGCAAAATGCCTAGAGATTCAGAAGATTTTATAGGAATACACTGATATTGATAAAAAGAGCAATCAAACGTTTTACGCTGAAGTGTACCTCTTCCTGAAAAATGCTCTCCTATTGAACATTAATGCTTCGGGTGTAGCTATTCACTCTTTTTCTCTCATGCAGGAAGATCCAAAGTGGGAATTCCCTCGGAAGAACCTAGTTCTGGGCAAGACTCTTGGAGAAGGAGAATTTGGAAAGGTCGTCAAGGCAACAGCATTCCGACTCAAGGGAAGGGCTGGCTATACCACTGTAGCGGTGAAAATGTTAAAAGGTACATTCCCATCGGGGTCTGAAACGATCTGAAAACTATTTGTTATAAACTCTAAATGGATGTTAAGAGGGGTAGCGTGAAAGTGAAAGGCCAGCTAAAGCCAGCCGGTGCTGCAGCCTCCATTTCTTCCAGCATTCTGTCGTATTCTGACAGCTTTTTGGCTTTAGGAGCTAGCATCACATTGATCCAAGAAAGTAATTTCCACAAACCTAGTTAACAATGTGCAAGGAGCCTGTGTCTTAACATAGCAAATCTATTATGTTTTGTTCGGAATTGATGGAAGTATTGCAAGGCTTTGTTAAAGCTTTCTGATATTTTTTTCCCCTCTACCCAGTTTTCTTTGACAGAGCTTTTAAAATAAATCCTGTTATAATCATGTCAAAAGACAGCACAGGCCTATTAAGTTACTTTTCTGATTGAGAATTCCATCTACTTTTATACTTTGTGATCTGCTTTTCAATTACTAGGAGCTCTGCCAAGCTGGCTTGAGTAGCCCAGTGCTGTCTCCTGGCGTCTTCAGTTTTTCCTATGTTAAAGCTGGGGAAAACAAAGTATGCCTAGATAATGTTAAGATGATAAAGCGAGACCTTGAGCTCAACCATTCACTGCTTGCTTATAAGTAAAACCATGGCATTATAGAAAAAATTTATAGTCATTACTACCATTTCTATTATGTGCAAGTATTTTTTTTAACTGCTTGAGTGGGAAGATGCTGCATCTCTCATCATTATACCAAAGAAATAAATGCGTTATGAAGTGCATGCCTGCGCTGGGAGAGCTTCAGTGGAGAATGGGTCATATGGAGGAAGTCTAGGAACTTTTTTCGGAAGGGAAGAGTAGTTAACCATTACCTGTAAAACTCAAGTAATGACCTGTATATCATTATCAATAGAATAGTCTCAGTTATTGGTTTACTTCACATTTATTAGTGCACTTAGCGTCACTGCTTTTTCTAGCACGTTTTCATCAACAGCGTGTGACTGAGTTAAGATTCCGAGACTTAGCGGTGAAAAAAGTTGCTTTTACTTGCAGGTAATTTAACATTCAGCTTTCCCCAGCTATTAAGAAGGAAAGAATTGACAGAATTGATAATGTGAAGGTGTAACCCTTTATTTTAAGCACCTTATTTTAATAAATTGATCTGACATTTACAGTAATACTTCAGGCTCTAATGAGTCCCCTTGTAATGTAAATGACATTGCAGACAGTCACCTAAAATTCCATTTTCCAACCTGACTGTGGAGAGAATTTGTCATTCTGCAAATATTTGTCTGTTGTTATGGGTTTAATAACTTCATTGTTAACAGGACAACTCCCAAGTACAAGAAATATTGCAGTAGTCCACTGTGGTCTTCATGATGCTGTCAGAAGTATATAAAGGACAGACAGTTTGGATTCAGGCCAGCCAACATCACCCATTTTTTCCCTGTAACAGAGGCAAAAGTGGGTAATTTTTCCAAGTATTAGGGACTCTGTGCTGCCTGATCTTTACAAGGGAGGTGTGTATACCAGTATGTTAATGGAGAAAGCCTCTTGCTCGTTGCTTAAAAGATACCTCCTGCCCGGGCTGTGCAGCTGGGCACAACCTGTGGTTAAGAGCATACCAGGCAGGACCTGCTAGGTCAGCTTGGTGTTATGTGCTGAGGAGGGAACAAGGAGCAGTAAGTAGCTGAGCCAAAGCAGTTTTGGAGCTATGGATGGAGATTTAAAGGAACAGAGGGATGATTTTTTCAGCCCGTTATTACCACTTTTCTCATATGAATTAAATCTGACCTCCTGCATGATAGGAATGGCCTCATTACAACAAAACTGAAGGGGGAAACACCCACCGACGTGTAAATAGCCATTGTTTGCAATCTGTAAAAACAAGGGGCATAAAACTTCAGAGCTAATTGTCTCCATTTGTGTGCTATTGAAGCTAGTTTTTCTGGCAAACAGGCATGGTACATGGGGAACACTGTTCTGTTCTTGCACATACCACACAGTTCCAGAGCTAGAAAAAAAGGACTTTCTCACAGGCATTAAGGTGATGATGTTCGTTTTTGGTTTACATAAACATTTTTTTTGTAGTCCCTCTCAGCAGTGAGAGACTATCCGATATTGCGCTCCCTGGGGCAGAAGACTCTGAAGTCTGAGTGAAGGTTCAGACTATAACATAATATGACAACAGCAGAGCTGTTCCCCATATATGAATCAATATTATTGATTTATAATTCTTATAAATTGGAAATCAAGTGTACTGGCCAGGAACTGAATATATTTAATGAGTAATTGGATAAACAGTATAATTTATAAGGCCAGTATATTCTTCCACTTTTGTTATGTTTTAATATACTGTAACATCATATTTCTGATTTGAGCGGATGTTGCGGGGAGATTATAAGAATATATCAGAATAAATGTTCCTGGCAGATACAAACATATAGTAGAACAGCATAACAAAATTATCATGACCAGGGCCAACTATTAGCATGTGTGTTTTAAATGTATAGATAAATATATCTTTTGTGCTTACAGCCTTTATGGGAAAACAAACAGTACGACACCAACGAGCAAAAGCTAAGCTTGTTTTTTATTAGCTGTAAGTAAAGGTGATTACACACTTGTCAACTGCCCCGTAATGATGCTTTGTTGGAACTATCCAGGCAGGTTCTGTGTGTCAGAGAGATTAAGGATGAGGCAGCAAAAGGGTTATCTCTGACCTATGGTATATTTATGACTAGGGGTTACCTTCAAGCCCCAGTGCGTTCAAAGAGGAAGTTTGTTAGTCAGAATTCTGCAAAAACAAAATGCTTGAAAGGCTAACAACACCTCTAGGGACTATATATTGTCACATGATTCCCACTGACATCAGCAAAGTCAACATAGTTGTCTGGCAGTAAAATCTATCCGAACTGGACTTTGAGCTGCTAAACTCCAAATCTGGATGTGTACTACAAGTGTAAGCCAGTAGACTAGTGGATTTTTAGTCCATCAAAAAAGGTATTTAGGAGGAGGGCTACATCATGGGAGCTAACTGAGCAGTCTTTTTGTTTGTTTGTTTGATCAACATAAAATCTTGGCTTTCCTACGCTTCTGAAGCTTTTTTTTGCACTGATTCACCCTAAAAAGTTGCTTTAGAAAACTAGAAAATGTCTGTAATAATTTCATGGCATCTGCAAGACATTACAGACTCTGGTCCTGATTCTTGGCTGACCTACACTTTCTGTAGTCATCTGCATCAGGGCAGGGTGATGATTAGAGCAAGTTACCTAGCTAGAACAGCAGCAGTCCCATTCCGTTGGTTCTGACATGAATGACTGCAGGACCCTGCAGATGGGGAGATTTCTCTCCTGTGGGGAAGTATGGAGTTTTTCAACCTTGTGCTGATTTCAGGAGAAATTGTTGATCTCATACTTCAGACAGTATGTGGAGTTCTTGAGTAATGCTTTCCTAACCGCAGCTGTGTGTTTGGACTCTTTCTGCAGAAAATGCTTCCCAGAGTGAGCTGCGAGATCTGCTTTCAGAGTTCAACCTTCTGAAACAGGTGAACCATCCTCATGTCATCAAACTTTATGGAGCCTGCAGTCAAGATGGTAAATATTAGAAGCTCGTTATTAAGATGAAAACACGTCAAGCAAGGAAATAAAGAGCAGTTTTTTGACAGATCATTGCTTGGCAATCACCGAGCACCTCTTAAATTCGTCGCTGGCTGAAAAAATTAGGGACGTGTAAGAAAAGCAATGTTTGAAGGGAAGGGGAAATGCTAATTCGTGTAACTAAGCATGCTTCCTGTGTTTTTCTTCAGTACATGATTTTATTCTGAAGCTATTTTAAATGTCACGAACCTACTACCAATTCTTTTCCAATCAATACAGATTTTTATATTATGTTGATGCCTAGTGTCTTCAAATGTGGATTATATTTAAAGTTTAATGGAGTTGTTATTATTCATAGTAAAACAATGCTTTGAGGCCTGATCCAGGGAGTTGAGATCTCCCTTTGAGGAAAAAAACCCATGAAACCAAACAAAAAAAAGACAACTACAGATCCTTTCATTAAAATATAGCTTGATAGTTAGATTGTTAATCAGTTTTCTTCCTCTTTCACAAAACTATTGTCACCTTCTTGTTGTGAAATAGTTGTTAAAAGCCACAATGATTGAAAGGTATATTTCAAGGGGGGAAATTTCACACACATGTATTATATACTGCCAGTGAAGCAAATTTTCATTGTTGTGCATAGGAACTGATCTGAATAATTTCTGCTTGTTTTAAATGAGGTTGCGTGGCAACACCCTCTTCCTTTTGCCATCTGTAATTATGCAGCCTAAAATCACGGTATGCATGTTGCAACCTTGGGCAGGGGCCTGCTGCCTTTGCCCACCCTGTTCCGTTGCAAGTGGCACTTTTAATTGTAGGCAGAGAATATAATTCAGGGCTGAGTCATCTCTGAGTCTTAGTAAGGTAATGAACCAGCAGGGTGGGATATTTTTTTTTTCTTTTCATTACAATGTATTTTTTTCATCCCAAAGGGAGTTAATTGTTTCTGAGTCATAGGCTTTTAATAAATATCAAGTTAATTCATTAGCATATGAGGTGGGAGGGCTTTGATACAGTGGACAAATGTATTTAGCATTAAAGCACTGAGTGTATATTATTCATGTGGCTAATGAGGAGGAGAAACTAATGGATTGAAATGTCAGAATGCTTCTAAGTGCTCTGAAAAGGCACCTTAAATACAATACTGGAATTAGCTGATGATTTGTGAGCTCAGTATCTCATGCTCCAGAAAAAATTTGATCTTTTTTTTTAAGTTTTTCTAAGTTAGCCTGTTTCACAGATCAGATTTGTAAGAAGATTGTCTCTTTTCTAGTCTCAGATTATCTGGATGAGGGAATATGGGCAAGAGCCTGAATTATGCTTGATTTAGGCTGAAACCCACTCACTTTGCATAGAGGATGTAAACTAAAAATATTCTGTGATTCCACGGCTGACTAAGTGCCTTTCACGTAAAGGTCAGAGATGTCTGGAGCCTCTGACTCTGTTCAGAACCATGTGTTGATTAGCAGAGACATTTTTGGGGAGGAAAAAACCCAACCAAAACCAAAAAAACCCCACCCCAAAACCAAAAGAAACCCCGAAATGGTTACCTGGTAATTGTTTACTGATCAGTGTGTTTGTTTATTTCAGGCCCACTGTATTTAATTGTGGAATATGCTAAATACGGCTCCTTGCGCAGTTTTCTCAGGGAGAGTCGCAAGGTAGGACCAAGCTACGTGGGCAGCGATGGCAACAGAAATTCAAGTTATTTGGATAACCCTGACGAGAGAGCCTTGACAATGGGAGATCTGATTTCCTTTGCGTGGCAGATATCACGAGGAATGCAGTACCTTGCAGAAATGAAGGTAGGGCAGTGCAACAGTGATCAGAGCGTGTCCTTGCGATAGATGGACATGTCAGCGGTTGGTTCCTCACAAGTAGTATAAACACTGTTGTTGGTTTCTTCCAAAAGCTTGTCCATCGTGATTTAGCAGCGAGAAATGTATTGGTGGCAGAAGGACGCAAAATGAAGATTTCTGATTTTGGCCTCTCCCGTGATGTATATGAAGAAGATTCATATGTCAAGAGGAGCAAGGTACAGTGCACATGTAGTGGGAATTATTACCTCATCAAGAGAATGAATTTACGCTGCAGGACTTGAGCACAGAAGAAAAAAATAACAGCTATTTTTATTAACATGTTTAGAAACATGTTTAGAAACATTCCCTATTTTAAAGAAATAACAATGAAGATGAAGCAAAATTATGGGGTTTACCAGTGGGTCAGTAACATACGTGTGTAAAAGATGTGTCATATTTAAGTCACCGTTACCTCCTCCACCTCTTTGTTGACTCATCAACAAAAGCATTTTGTTTCTAATGCGTAAGAGTTAATAAAAGTAGAAGAAGGGTCGCTATTATGACTAAGGCCTTGGAGCATAGGTGCAAGGAGAGGCTGGTAGAGCTGGGTTTGTTCAGCCTGAAGCAAAGAGGTCCCAGGGGGATGTTACTGCTGTGTATAATGCCTGAGGGGAGGGAATAAAGCCAGCACAGCCAGGCTCTTCTCCTTGTGGTCCGCTCCAGTGACAGAACAAGAGGCAATGGGAGCTATTTGAAATACAAGAAATACTATTTAAAGACAAGAAAAAAACTTTACTGTAACAGTGATTGAACACCGCAACAGGCTGCCCAGGGAATCTTCATCCCTGGAGATACTCAAACCTGGCTGGAAAGGGTCTCAAGAAGCCTGCTGTGGCGGGGCCTGGCTGAGCAGGGGGGTGAGCTCCCTGCCCACCGCAGCAGTTCTGTGATGCTGTGAAAAGCTGCAAGAAAATATGTAAAGAGCAGGGTGAGATCTGCTAGTTTTTAAAAGCAGGGTGTCAAATAGACTGTAATAAATTATTTCTTTTTCTTGAGGCTAGAGTGTTCACACAGGATGCTTAAAAATAGCGTGTGTTTTGTTAACGTAAGTACAGAGGAATGACACCTTTTTGTCATTGCAGGAACTTTTAACTGTGAAGCTTTTTGCAGGTAGAGGGCAGTCCATCTGTAAATGAGGTGGGCCCTCTCATTTATCCAGTTCCTTACCACACTGCTTGAAAACACAAGCAAAAACCACCCTAATTTTTGTCTGTTTCTTTTCTATTCATAATTAAAAATATAAACAAAAAAATCCTAAGGAGCTGAAAAAGATGCAGACAGTTTCTATAAATAACCTTATTCCAGGAGTTTACCACATCTATGTGGAGGACTTGAAGCAAAGCCCTCCTACAAATACTTCTAAATGTATGAAAGATACCAAATCTTAATCAAAATGGTAGATCAGAGGTCGGGGTAGATCAGGAGTTAATAAGTGCCAGAGGTTATTTAAAACGATTGTATTTTGCCTGCCACAGTAAATTGTTGCCAGGTGCCCAGGTACAGGTCCGTCTGCTCGCAATGCCCGCGGCAGGATTCAGCGTAGGCAACGTTTCACCTGGAGGACAGTGCAAAATAAATGCGATGGGAAGACGAGCTGTTGAGTCACATCACTGCTGCCCTGAAAAGAAATGCTTGAGCATAATCACTTTGAGACTAAGATGATAAATTGAGGCTTGTCATTTATTTGTTCTTGTAAGAAATACTGTCAAACACAGCAAATCCTGCTTTCTGCTGGTTTGCATCCGCCTGTCATTGACAGCAGAACTTTTACACGTCAGTCCCAGGCCAGGCCGTGACGTTCACTAACACTACTTTCTGTTGACTCTTTCTAACATGAGTAGTGTTGGTTCAGTTCCCTCTATGACTTCATATGAAAGAGTTAACAACGGAATTTTTGTGTGTGTGAAATTTTTTTATTTTTATGAAATCTGTGAATTTTTTATGACAAATACTGTGAATTTTCAGCTCAGCTTTCCCTGTTTTTTCAGGCCAGTTTGTGTGAATGTTTCATAAGTCAAAACAAGCTGCAAAGAAAAAAAAATCCCACCTTTTGAGAGACGTGATCATATGTAAAAGGGCTTTGCTATGTTCATTTAGCTATCTTCTGGTGTATGTGTTTCACACTGATCTGTACCAGTTGCTCTGTATTTTAAGAGTGATGCATTTACATAAAGGCAGTTTCATTTTATTTGGTGGGGTGTTGATGTACTGAATGGATATTTTCTCTTTACTTCTGAGAAGCTCGCTGCTGTAGTATTATTCAGAGCCTAGCAAGCATCTGTCTGCTTGCATGGGGAAACAGGGAAAAGAAAAAAATTTAGAGGAAGGAAGGATAAGTTTCAAATCCTACTGGAACAGTTGTTGCGCATATATATATATGTGTGTATATATATATATGAATCTCATGAGAACAAGTAAGGCAGATGAATGCTAGTGGTATTGTGAAGGTTATGAAACATCTTGGAAATTTTGCAAAGCTGGGTTTTCATTAATATCTGGAGCAGATTTCTCAGATTTTATGAGTCAATTTCTGCCAGTGGGAGGTAGCAACTTGTAGATTCAATTTAGTAACCAGTAATCAAATATGACTGTGCAGGTACAGTTCTGAAACCAAAGGTATGTTAACATCTAGGCGCTTCTATTTATGCATCATACATAAATGAGTTAGCTCTTCCTCTTTGATCCCCATGCCCCACCAGTTTTGCATTTGCACATTTCCCAAAAGCAATGGGAAGACAGACATTCATGTTTGAAGAATATAAATAACTATTTGGATGAAACTCTTTGTTAAGAGGAGAGTTGAGTTTATCTGACTTACACTGATGACCATCTGGAGAAAAAAAAAAGCACCCCACCTTATCGCATGTAATTAGATTACTGAAGTATGTGGAATGACATGAATGAGTGATTTTACAAACTCTTAGAATTGTTCTCTTCACTGTTTTTCTTATGAAATTCCAAATTGTTCAGCCCATTGGAAAATAGTAGAGTATGGTTAGGGTACCTGGTACAGGTTTGAAAATAAATACCTTGGTTTTCCACTTGGAAACTTAATTTTCTAACCAGTAATTGCAGTGTTGCTTCTCTTCCTCCCAGGGTCGGATACCTGTTAAATGGATGGCCATAGAGTCCCTATTTGATCATATCTATACAACACAGAGTGATGTGTAAGTGTAAATTCTTGCATTATTTATGGTTTCTGTACTTGTTTAAGGAGATGAGGGAGGAAGCACAGCAAGGTACATAGTAGCTAAAGCTGTTGTTCTTACAAAGAGACGTGAAGAACACCAGCTGGCAACAATACATATGATTTCTGCTGTTGAACTAAATCTGAAGAAAATATTATCAGGTATTTAGGCACATAATTACTGTTGAAATCAACGAGGGTTGGATGTGTTCATGTGACAAGGTCGGCTTTGAATATACAGACAAAAATCATTAGTCTTTGCTAAAGGTAATGGTCATACCCAAACATCCCGATTCCTGTTAATCACTTGTCTGTAACACTTGCTGGTAAGTAAGGGATGGGGTGGGAAGAAAGGAAGAAGAATTTAATGCCTGGCCTCACTCCTATTGAGATCAATGACAAAACAGCAATTAATTTTAAGGACAGCCAGCCCAAACCTTAGGGGAACAGTCTGGCTCCGGTGCCAAGATGCAAGTTCATTTGCATGATTAGGGACACAGAGATCCTGAAGATGGATATGCGCTTGTCTCCACCTGTGATGATTAGGTGGCAAAGCAACCACAGCTGAGCTGTTTTCATGTCTGATAAGCAAGGAGCTAGGCAGAGGAGTGTGTATACACTTAACTCGGGATCAGATACTTTCATTTTTTTCCTCTCTGGGATGAGTGCTTCTTGTGACTACTCACCAGGCAGACACTAAACCTAAGTATTATTTATTTAGGAGAAAAAAAGTCTAAAGCACTACAAAAGCAGCAGTACTTATGTCTGATTTGCTGCTAGGTAGCATTTTGATACCTTCCAAATTTCCTGTGAATCAGAATCTGACTAGTATTTATTTACATTAAACTCAGCTGGTGTAAAACATACCGGTCACAGTGACATTCCGCTTTTGGGGAAAACACTTTGATAATAGCAGCATGTGCAAATAGGAACCTCTTGATTTGTACTTCTAAAATTATTTACATTCACTTTTTACTTTTCTCTCTGCAGGTCAGAGCAGTTTTAGTGACATAAAATATTTTGCTTGCCTTGGAAATTCCTTACAATATGAATTTCCAAAATATTTTCATTTACTTTGTTTCGCTTGGAGTAAGAAAAGAGAAAACATGGGGGTGATTCTCAGAAGAGTGTCAGTTCCACTTAGGTCTGCTTACAGTTTTTTCTGGGTCTTTTTTTATCCTCCTCACAATATCTGTTGTGCTGACCTGCTTCTCTACAGTGACTTTTCCCAGAGAATTGGTAAAATTCTTTTAAAGACTTCTTAGCGTATTTTTAATTTCATCATTTTCTGCAAAACAGATTTGTCACTATGGTTTGGGGCCAGAACAGATTGTGTTGTCATGTAACTGCATCTTCTTTGATTGTTGATTGATCTTCTGGATCCAGTGCCATTCCTCCCCGTTTGTTTGCCTGATGGGCTGCTATTAAGCCCAGGAGCCCATCTCTTATACACGTAATACAAAGCCATGCAGAGATTGCCCAGCTGGCATCGAGCAAGCTAGCTCAGAGCCCTGGGCAGCACGCTGGTGCTGCGTAGCTTTGCTGCTTCCCAGATCTGGATAAGCATCCCCGTGTAAAGACATGCTGATTTACCAGCTTTCTTGGAGATGCATCAGGTATGCTTAACAGAGCGCTGCGTTGCGCTTTGTATGTCCGCTTCAATACGATGACATTAAAGGTCTAAATATCTTATGTGGTGCCTTTGGCTCACTGGTGAGGTCACCTTCACTATTCATGTCATTATACATGAAGTAATCTAAGAGTGTTGTATAGCAGCTCCTTCAGGTGCCTACAGCACAACACTGAGACACACGGAGAGAGCTGCAGCGCAAATCCTCTCCAGTGCCAGTTCCATCAGTGCCATTCCAACAGCAGCAAACCCATAACTTAACTACTTTTTTTGCAGCAGTGGTTGTTAATTTAGATAATTATATTCACTGAAAATACTGTTTTATGAATATTCTTTGTTGTTTGCGGTGATGGAATTATATTTTAGTTGAACATATATATATTAATATACTCAACAACGATTCCAATATGCTTTTTCCCCGATGGTCTGTGTTTATGTTTTCCAGCCTCTTCCTTCTAAAGCCTTTCTGTATAGTTAGTGGTTAGCAGTGCTTAATAGCAGTACCGTTTCCCAGCATTTGCAAAATCCCATTTTTGCTTCAGAGGTGTATGACATCAGTGGAAAGCTAGCCTACTGTCTTCCTTTTCACATACTTTTCTTTCCTGACCTTCTCTGATTGCATTTTTATTCAGCAATAAACATAGCACAATGGGAAATTTTTCATCCCCCGTTTATCTTCCCATAGTACTTAATTTGTATAATGACCTGAAATCATTGCAGCATTCTACAGCGTTCTATTCTAATATGCCCATTTACTAAATAACTTTTAATTAAGAAATTATGCGTCTGATCCCTCCTTCTGTATTTTGTAAAATTCCTCTTACGCAGAAGAGGTGGATTTTAAAAATAAAACCTGCCATGCTACAAAGTTTATTTGAATTAATCATGGACAGAATTATAAGCTGATGGCAGAGCATAATTGGCCTCAAAAAGGGTATATGAGGAGGTATAATAATAAAGTCTATGAAAATGCTATAAATATTCATTAGCTTTCAAGAATGTGCAGAGTGATTAAAAATTAATTCAGTGAATGGCATTAGGGAGAAAAATGGCAGCATATCACTTGGGGCTGCCTGAGACTTGCTTTGGCTTCTCTGCCCATTTTGGAAGTTTTATTGCTGTACATCCAGGGTTCCCGTTCTTTTAAGCACAGGTGAAATGTGGTCAGGCAGGAGGTGAGGTTTGTGGCTAACATTTTGAGATGGAATTTTCAAAGGGAGGTAGACATTGCCATTTGGTTTGGCATTAGGTGTGTAACGCTTCCTAAAATCTTCTTAAAAGCAGAGTTTTCACAGATATTACCCAATGATGAGAGCACAAAACCTAACATTTCTCATAAGCTGTATGTACTTTTGCTTCCAGATGCATCCTATTGAGTACCCCCTTTGAGTGAGACAGTGTTGGCTGGTTTCCTTCAGTTTGAAGATGCAAATTTTGGCAGCTCGGTCAGTTGAGCAGCTTCAGAGTAATTTCTAGCTGCTTTGTGTCTTGAAAAAAGCTTTCCACTAAGGAAAGAAAACCATTTTTGCCTCTCTTCTCCTGGCCTGCCCTCCAAAAATGGATTAATTTAATCTATCTAAATACTTCCAACTCATTGAGCAAGATCTTTTGGTTTGAGCTCATCAATAAAGTAGGTTAAAGAAGTCACCATTTCTTCTGTTCATTTCAGAAAACAGTTTCTTCTGTCTTCTGTTCTATGCTGAACTATTTTAGGCATTTGGTATTTCAGAAATAAATTCCTTCTGCTTCTTTCATCAACTCTAAGATGAAAATTAAGTCCTGAATCACTGAAATGACCCAACAGACCAGCTGAAATCAAAGGTGTTGCTTATGGTTGAAATAAATACATTGTGCACATGAAGAAACACAACCTCATAGTCAAGACAGCAAACCAGTCCCTTGGTAACTGGTTGAGCCAGCCTGTGTAAATCCAGACAGTTATTTCTGAATAGGCCTATAAGGGCTAACTGGGGAGGTTAGACTCCCTTTGTAGCCAAAGGAAAAAGGGAGGCATCTCCAGGAGCACCCTACAGAAGAGGAATAAGCCTTTGGGCTGGGCCACCGTGGGAAGGACTTTCTCTTTCTGCTGTCTAGAGATGATGTGCCTTCCCAGGATACAGTTAGCTTTTGTCAGTGGATACAAGAGGCATATCCCTTGTCTTTACTGTCTTGGTGGGTAACCTTTTTAATGAACGGTATTTGGGAACAAGATGGCCCTATACGCATCCGTACAGCCCCTCTGTCTTGGCAATGTCTTGGATTTCATTGGGCTTTCAGAACACTAGGAAGAGTTTTGTTGTGTGAAAGCCACACTAAGTTCTTGAAACCTACTGCTCGAAATAAAGTCTCATTTTCTCTTTTTCAGATGGTCATTTGGAGTTCTGCTATGGGAGATTGTAACTTTGGGAGGCAATCCCTACCCAGGTATTGCTCCTGAAAGACTCTTTAACCTCCTAAAAACAGGCTATAGAATGGAGAGACCAGAAAACTGCAGTGAAGAAATGTAAGTAGCTCTTGATCTTATTTAGATTCATAAAACATCTCTTGAATAAATAATTTTTAAAGGGTTTAAATAAATGCCACAGAAATACTATTCTGTATTATCTCAGAGGTATAATCAAAATATGCAGTCCTCAAAAGAATGTAACGAAGCTAGTGAACAGTAAAGTGTAGGAAAAGAATTGCCAACAGAATGCTTGCAGCCACATCCAAAATATTTGTAGGATATTGAGTAACACGCTTACCAAACAATTTAGAGAGTTTGAATGTTCAAAACTCCCGAGGGTGGGGGGAGGAGGAGAATTTCATAAAACATAGTGGTAGCTGGAATACTCAAGCAAATGTTTCAGTACTTTTCTGCAAATGAGACAGATGTTCCATCCACACTTATTGTCTATTAGTTGTCCTGGCATTACATAGGAGAAATGATACACTGACACAGGAATCTATGTCCTAGAAGACACAAATTTTCTGTGACTTGATAAGTCCAGATAAGCCCATGGCAATTTCTCTTCTACTTGGAGGCAGTTCGTACTTTATTGGCTGATTTATTAAAACACTCTCAATGTGAAATATCTTCTCTCTGTGGTTCTTCCATGGTATTTGGAGATGAGGCACGATTTTATGTTCAGCCTGCAAATGTGGTCATGGTCAGGTTTTTTTTAGAAAGTTACCAGGCTACAATCACTACAACATCTCTTTTGACTGATTTTCAATATGAGGGATGCTTTGGCCACATCCGGGCTGAGAAAATACGGTATAAATAATAATAGTTTGTTGGGGTTTTTTAATACTATATAACAAGAAAAAACATTTAAGGGTTTCTGAACTTAGAGCAGGGTAGAAGTTTACAAGTGTCACTGGTAAATATACTCTAGCAAATACTTAATATTTAATTTTTTTCTTTGTGTCATCTCAACAGGGAATAAGACTTCATTCCTCAAACATATGTTGTATCATTGATAATTATTAGGTTAGGCAAGCTGATCATGTCTGAGTTTCTTTTTTTACTCAAGCCACATTGTGGTTTTCTGACTTCTTCAGATTTTTTCTGGTCTACTCAGAAATTTTTCTGAGAGCCTTTGAGAGCCCACCATGTTTCTTAAATTGTGTTCTTTGCTTTACCCAGTCAAGTAAGAGAGCGATCATAGATGAGGGCAAAAAACCTCAGTGCTTTCCAATAGCTTGCTGCAGTGTTTGTAGCCAACTGTTTCCACAATTAGAGAACTTTTTTGACTAGATCGCTTAGTCCTGAAAACACTTGAGCTAGAAAAACAACATGAAAGGCACAGGTTGGAGAGTTACACATCCCAGTGTCTGCCTGATAGTCATTCAGCTATAAAACTTTATTCCTGCTCCCTTTTGTTTCCACTCTGTATGCTACAAAAGACAGTTAAAGACAGAATAAGAACAGATATAATCAAAATAACAATGATAGAAGTAATCAAAAGAATGTTAGTTTCCACCAATAGTCTTAGGTTAGGCTTCACTTTGAAGAAAAGCTCACAGACACTTTTTAGGATTTCAACAAATGAAGAAAAAAATTCTACTTTCTGATGTAACAGCAGAGTTCTTCAGGTTGAGAGACTCACACCAGTCATATGCAAACAAAACCAATTAGAAATCTGGCATGCTGCCTACACATGAGGTGGCCCTTTGAGAAAGTGAAAATAAAGAAAGAAACCTAAGGCTACAGCCCTTCAAGGACAGCCAAGTGCATCGTTCTTTGAACTCATAAAGGCCCATGAAAGCAACAGCCCATCCTTGTGAATGTCAGTTGTTGATTCAAAGGGATGTTTAAGAGAACATATCGTAAAGATTGATGTACTTGTGGATAGCTTTCGTGCCACGGTTCAGCTTCGGTGCTATACATTTTTTGAGCAGAAACACGACCCACTTCTAACGATTCTGTTGGGGTTTTTTTCACCTTGTGGTGGGTCACAGGTACAACTTGATGTTGCGCTGTTGGAAGCAAGAGCCTGATAAAAGACCAACATTTGCTGAGATCAGCAAGGAGCTAGAGAAAATGATGGTGAAGAGTAGGGTAAGTGTGGGAAAGTATGAGTTTTTGAAAGTTTTTGTGATCATCTGACTTTGAATATACAGAAATAAGGATTATTTTTTTAAAAAAGAAAATTAGTTTACTTTTCATCAAATTCTGAAGCATTTACATATCTAGTTTCTTCAAAATGCACCCAGCTTTTTGAAAGCAGTGTTACTTCATTTAGTGGCTTTGGTGACTTCAACCCTAAATGCAGATGAGTTATCCTTAATCTTTCTAGCTTTCTTAAATTAAAAAAAAATAATAATGAAGTGTTAGTCCTAAACTGAAGTCATGAATAAATAACTCTAAGAAGCCTAGAACTAGAAGAATGCAGCATTTTCTTGAATCTGATTTAATTGTATGTTGACAGCAACAGAGGTACGAAAGCTGTATGATTCCACCATTCTCAGTTACTTCAAAACTATTATAATCCTGTATGGACTTTGTTTGAATGAATGGATGCTGAGGTCTAGAACTAAGTCCAAGTGGCATACATTTATAAAAGTGTATATGTACCTGCTTGTGCATAGATACATAATATAAAAAAAAAATAACCTGCTGGTTATGTGAAGGTGGGCAGTTACAAATGAAAAACAGAGGAAATAAAGCAACCACTGTCAGGCTTGAGAATGTGATGGCATTTACACTGGGTGCAAGAAGTAATAAATGGGAATGATTTTGTTCAGGATGTGGATGTCGAAGTAAGTTCTAAATTAAAAAGGGCAAAGTGAAAGGTCTAGGCTGTACATTAAATCACTCTGACTTGTCAATCATTAACTTATAGCTGCTGAGAATCAGTATGCGTATGGTCTGCGTGCTCAGTGACAGACTTGTAATACAGAGGCTGGCAAGTTTTCTGTAATTTTCATCATAATTAAAATCAAAGATAATCCAAAACAAAGCTCGACAAATTAGTTGTTAATCTTTCCGCCTTTCTGTCTGAAAAATTCTGAAGATTTTTCAATTTACTAAAACAGGTAACTTTACCTTTATGAAAATTTTCCAAAGGAAATTTCCAAAGGAAAAGCCACTTTGAAAGGAAAAAGTATATTTTAGATTAGTTGGAAATGCTTCACATTTGGTTTTTGCATCAAAAAAATTCATCAGTATAGATGAAAACCTAAGAATTATTACGGTTGACCTAAATACTTCATTTTAGAACAGCAGCAGCAGCAAAAACTTTATTTGGCACTATTTACATGGCTAATTTTATACATGATTATGTAATAGCTTTTGTAAAATGATTAGATGATCTGAGTACCTTCTCTTTAAGTGCACATATGTATCTCTCTATATTTTTTTTCAGGCATACATATGTATGAGGTAAAACAAAGTGAAGGTCAAACAAATCAGTTAGAACAGCCCTTTAACTTCTTGGTTACTTTACTGATGTACAGAATTAAGTAAGGGAAGTATTAATGTCTCTAGTGTGTTTAGTGTTCTGTCAACCTTGAATATGGTGTTCAGCTTCGTGCCCCTTGTGTCAAGAGGGACGCAGAGGGGCTGGAGCGTGTCCGGGGCTGGGGAGGGGGCTGGGGCACCCGTGGGATGGGGGGTGGCTGGGGGGGCTCAGCCTGGAGAGGAGGGGGCTCGGGGGGGCCCTTATCGCTCCCTGCAGCTGCCTGACAGGGGCTGTAGGCAGGGGGGGTCGGGCTCTGCTCCCAGGGAACAAGGGACAGGACAGGAGGGAACGGCCTCAGGTGGCACCAGGGGAGGGTTAGATTGGGTGTGAGGGGACATGTCTTCACCGAAAGGGTGGTCAGGCACTGGAACGGGCTGCCCGGGGAGGTGGTGGAGTCACCATTGCTGGGGGTGTTTAAAAACCTTGTAGATGTGGTGCTTGGGGACGTGGTTTAGTGGTGGGCTTGGCAGTGCTGGGTTAATGGTTGGACCTGATGTTCTCAAAGGTCTTTTCCAACCTAAATGCTTCTATGATTCCAAATTGGATACTACCAAAGATGCTATGGTCGCAGAAAGGGAAAGCCTGCTCAGGTGCCAGAGGTACTATCAAAAGAGAAATGCAGTGGGGTCTGTAGTTACTTGCTTTGAAGAAACCAGATGCACGTGAGGCCTTTATACCCAACCAGCAACACTGCCACCTATGTTAACCCAGCCTTTTCTGTGTTCACTCCTTAGGACTACTTAGATCTTGCAGCTTCCACACCGTCTGATTCCTTACTTTATGATGATGGGCTCTCAGAAGAGGAGACACCACTCGTGGACTGTAATAATGCTCCCCTCCCTCGAACCCTCCCTTCCACATGGATTGAAAACAAACTCTATGGTAGAATTTCACATGCATTTACTAGATTCTAGCAACACAAAAAAAATGATTTTTCTTCTGCACTGTTCTCAGACTCTGTAACCCCATTACAGTGTTTCTTGTCTGAATGAAGCCAATCAAAATTTGCTTGGAAGCTTTTTTTGGGTTTTTTTGTTTGTTTGTTTTTTCTTTTGGTAAATGTCAAAGTTTGCATCAGGATCATCCTTTAGTCATTTTGCAGCTGTGTTTAAAATAAACGTTTTTAAAAGGATGTGAAAATAAGTAAAATGACTAGATATCATACAGTAAAAGAAAAAAAAAATCAGGGAAGTATTCTCAGGGGAAATATAAAATGCTAATGAGTAATTCAACTATCCTGTTGGGGAAAGCTAGGAACATTTAAAGTATGTTAGAATCTGCACCTCTAATTTAAGCAATAGACTTTTTTTTTTTTATATATATATATACTGTTTCTTGCCATAGCTCAATGATAAGACCCATCTGCAACATTTTTCATTTATCAAGATGTATTTCTAAATTTCAGCTGCTGTTAATGCATTCTGGATCCATAAGCTGAAATGTCTATTTAATGTATCGTAGACTGAAACCCAAGTATTATATACAAAAGGTCAAAATACTGTATATAAGTATTATATACAGACTAAATCAACATGTAAAGTCTTTTGAAAATTGAAGTAACAGTGGGTATTTTCAAAATACACTCAGCTGTTTTCACGTCCTTTGATTTATTATGAAAATGTCAGTACTAAGCCTTGATTGAATGATGTAGCAAGTGTTTTTAAAAAGAACATATGCTTTCATATTGTGATGGTGAGATGGACAGTAAAAATGGTTCTTGCCAAAACTCCTACATTTTGTCTCCTGATTAAATATTCTACATGGTTTTAGATATTTACTAACATTACAGATACATTTTTTTCATCCTTCAAGCAGTATGACTTTTGAAAAGTTGGATCTTGTAGTTTAAAAGTTGCCATTAATACATGGCTTTGGGTCTTTTTTTTTTAATCTATACCCTAGCTATGATTTTCTTTAACAGGTTCCCCCAACTCAGGTTCACTTTGGGGCACTTAGCAGCCAGATTGTTCAAAGAATGCAGTAACACAAAAAGTTGCCACCGAGGCTGATGGCAGATGCTGAATGCTTATTAAGCAACAAAATCAGAATTCCATTTTGAAAATCTTGACCCTGGTACGATTCTCTGCTTGTGCAGCTGGATCAACATGGTGCTAAGCACTCTGCTTCCATTTTGGTGATCACTTGTGCCTAAACCGAGAAGCAGTTACTGGACTCAATACAAGTAATTGCATGCCTGAAATACACGTTTAAATGCTGAATCAAGACAAGAGTGCTCAGGACTTTGTTGGGCTTTACTCAGTTGTGCTCCTGGGATTTCCTGAAATTAAGCAGGGGATCCCTGGTGAGGGAGCGAGACTGTCCCCAAAACCTCACTGAAGCCAAAGGAAAGACGCCCATTTAAGTAAATGGAAATACTCTCAGTCATTGGCACGGACTTTGGATCCTGTCCCAAATAGGTTTATTAATTCTTGGAGCACTTCCTGTACAGCAAGAACTTCCTCTTGCAAAGCAATATACTGCTGCATGATTGTTGAAACCAAAAATTACGGAAAGTTGGAGGCTTATCAAATGATAAAAAAGCTATTAGCTTTTTATTACGCACACGTGCATACACACATGCGATTTTTTTATCAAGCAAGCACTTTATTTTTTCAGGGTCTTTGCCTACTTCTGAATTTGTGCTTCAAGGATTTCGAAACATCATTTATATGAATTGATTTGGGACAAAATCCAGTGGACTGGCTTAAAATACTGAAGGGAGTTTTGCCAAGGGCCTTACTGTCTGCACATGAAGTTATGGTTCTTCAGTGCAGAAAAAATTATCTGTTTTCATTTTTAGGCATGTCATACCCGAACTGGCCTGAGGAGAGCCCCGTTCCACTCACAAGATTCGATGGCACTAACTCTGTGTTTTCAAGATATGCAAATGATAGTGTATATGCTAACTGGATGGTTTCACACTCAGCGGCAAAATTTATGGACAAGTTTGATAGCTAAAATTTTCTTTGTGAAAGGTAATGGATTCCTGAGGGGAACAAAGATGCAAAGAATGGAAAGTCCATTGGCTCGTTCTTTGTACGATCAACAACTAACTTTTAAATTGGCAAACCCTTTTATTGGTAGTTTCTAAAGTGTGTTATTCATGCTGGACACTAGGATTTGTGATCTCCCCTTTCACATAACATATCAAGCTGGATAAGAGTTGTGGTTCCAGTACGTCTTTCTAGATTGCCATTTTGCATACGGTTCCATTTGGCGACTTCTTACTGCAAATGGCCTCGCAGTCTATTCTCGCTGTTTTTTAGACTAAACCTCCTGTGATGCAGCTTTTTTGGATGGGAAAATGTACTTGAACTGCTACTTTTATAGTGGCTGTTAGCGTATGACCACTTGATCTAAGCAGGAAGCACAAACAATATATGGAAGGGAGGGGGGAAACAGGCTCCCAAATTACTGAGCTTGCTATCAAATGAGAAGTGTTACGATGATGTTGGCACTAACGAAACCTGTGTCTTGGTTTGGAAGCAAACATTAAGTAACTCAATAGAGGACTTGAGATTCAACATTTCAAGTCTTGTAAAATGTATTGTCTTGTCTTAAGAGAATTTGTTTTATTAGTCTTAACTTCTCTTACCTTTAGCACAATGGAGATAAATTTGATACAAGATAAGCTGTATAGACTGATGGCAATCGAGAGTGTTCATCTGACATAATTTACTTTCCATCACCTACATCTTACTAATGTTAAATCTTGTACTATCATAATTCCTCTTATGAGTTCAAAATAGACCGTACAGGACTTTTTTAGATTGAATTCGACTGAAGAGATTTTGTTTGCATTCATATTCAGTGGGTTGGAGGAGTCCTCTCGGCTCCAAATTGGATACACTGCCATGCACAGGACACTGCCGTAATACCAAATAAACCTATTACCTTGAAAGTCATGTCTAAACAACACTTGCACAGCAAAATTGGTCTAAAACTCTACTGTTAATGAGACTATATCAAGGAAAATGTCATCGGAATTTGTTAAGGTGAAATATAAAAATGTGCTTACAACACTGACTTGATATTTGGGAGAACGATCAAACTGTGGGTTGTGTTCTATGTGGAAGAGGAAAAGTTCAGCACTACCTTTTTGTCTTTATTTGTAATCTAATATGGTTAAAGATAACTTTCTGTTTGATACAATTGTTGGGACGTAAATCCCGAGTGACTCGTTGTTAGCGTTGTGATGGTTATTCTAAATAATCCAGTTCTACCAAAGCTTGCTCCTGTCACTTACAATCCAATTTAGCTGTTTCCGGCTGTTGTTTTGTGTATCAGCTTTATGTTTCCATTAAAGTCTGTGATTTCAGAAACAAAGGAGTCAGACTGCCAAAACCCAAACACAGATTTTCATTTTACGAAAAAGTGGGATAGAAAGTGCTGTGTTGGAATTTAAATACCTGCACTGTTGGGTATCATACCGGATCCTGTCCTGGTTTCAGGCAAGCACCAAGCAGAGTGACTTTTTCTTTGTCCCAGTATTTGCTGTGTTGTGTAAATGCTAATGTAGAGTAAACAGATACAGCTATGTATCCAGGAGGGGTTCAGCTGCGATACAATGGTGGTCTTCCCTGGCACAACACAGCTCTCAGAATGCATACTTTTAAAATAAATGGCGCTGAAAATTAAGCCCGTTACATGGGCTTTTTTTCTATTGAGAGATCTATGAGAAAAGGAGAGAAAAATGGCACTTGTGGTAACTTTTTGCTTTGTCCGGTCCTTTTCCTATATTTTGTGTCTGTAAATGGGGATTCTTTATTTGCCACGAGCAATCAAGGCATCAAGATTTTTTTTTATTTTTATTTTTCCTTAAATTAAGAATTTCTTTTTATCAGCTATCTGCAGCAACAGTATTCGGCTGGGAGATGTGAAGTGTCCAGCTGCTAACCTGAAAAGCCCTGCAATACCACCACTGCTGTAAAGTAGGTGAGCGGGGTAGTAAGTGATGTTGAAATAACCGGCAGATGCAGAAAGTATCATGTATTTTAGACTTCCAGCATGAGTTAATGTTGTTTCAACCATTAATTCCTGTGAAAAATTTATTGTCACCTGTGTTATCGGCCATAGGTTCTGCATATACAATACATAAACAGCTCATCATTATACTTGCAGTGCACAATTACCTGCATTAATTAATGAAAAATTCTTAACAAGTGTTTCCTAATCCAACTAAATTTGACTCCCTACTCGTGAGTGTTGGTAAGAAATAGATTATTACTTTCAAGAATTCATTCGTATTATGAAAGCTTCTTATGTCTTCTGTGTACACTATTTTTGTAAATATTTCCCTTGAAGTGTTTCCTATTTGTTCTGTGTTGCCAACAGTCAGAATGGTGACAACCTTGTTTCAGTTCCCCATTAGAGAGTAAATGTACTTCCCATGTGGGAAAAAAAATGATACTGCAGATGATTATTCCATCGGTGCCAGAAATACTTAGGCACTTGGCTGCCCTGAGTAAAGTGAATTTGAAGGGAACAAATGACTCACCTAAATGCACAGGTTGGAGGGAATAACTTTCTAAAAATTTCTGCCAGCCTTTTCTAAATATCTGCAGAGATGACATGGTTTACCTCATCTGTGCTTTGAGTTGTGACAGATGGGGGAGAGGGTGAATCTCATGTGTCCTTCCAGTCGTTACTTACAGCAGCACAAGGCATTTATTGTAATATTCATTTCTACAAATTTTTCCAGAGGTATGATACTCAGGAAATCTACTGTGAGGTTGCAGATGTTAATCTGAAGACATTAGCCTGTTTCATATAATAGCAATTTAAAAAAACCTTGTCCTCTGAGTATGAGGTACATAATACTTAAATCATGTGGGTTTATCTACAATTTGTCATGCAAAATGTGTAAGAATCTCTACGGTTCGCTCAACTGGACCTAAGTAATTCTCAAAAACATACAGTGAAAAAACATAAGTTTCTATTCCTTGATATCTAATAATCAATTTTATATGAATAACACAAGCCTCAAAATATACCAAAAAAGGACATTGCTGCTGTAACTTTGAAAAGTTAAAAAAGAAACCACAAAGTTGTAATTTTGAAATGCTTTGTTTCAAAACTCAGCCCACCTATAAGCCCTGCGTCTCTCACTGCAGCTATGATGGTAAACTTACAACAAAATACTAGAGACGACGTTCAGCAGCACCAGCTCCTAGGTAGCGCCAAGCAACTCCCTCAGAAACAAGGTGCAGACTGTCCGTAGTGAGATAAATGGTTTGCCTTTTTCAGCCTGAGCTGTCTTTCTGAAAAAAGAACCCTATGATTCCCTAAAGATGTATAAAAGTATGCAAAATCTTCATAAGAAAACCTAAGCTGTTCAGGTCCCCTGCATCTATCTTCATCTAATTCAATTAGCCCCTCTGAAGTTAGTGGAATCATTCATGAATAAATCGGTCATAAACATTTGCTGGTCTAAAATCAAATATCCCAATAATCTGCTAGCAAAAGTACAATGGATATTAACAAAATATAACGTAGGAGTAGCCCAGGTCTACCCACCCCTAGCACAATGTTGTAACTCGTCTATCTAATAGTAGTATATAGAAGCAGGTACTAGACCCTAGAAGACAGGTAAGCACAAATGTCTCTCTAACGTATATCTAGAAGAGACAGTGAATGAAATGTTGTTCAGTATTAACTGCTTCAGTAAAGAGATGATGTAAGCTGCACTTCATATTTGTTTCTCATTTCTAATTCTTTGGGACAACACCTGTGTCTTCCAGTTATGATACAGAGAGATATAGACTCCTAATGCGTTTTGAGAAGGTGACTAGTTCCTCTCTTTTCATGGTGAATTTTTTGGTTTTACCTGATTTTGTAAAGGGTTGCATGGTATCTCAACACAACAGATTTCTTGCTAAAAATGTATTTCTTTGAGCTGTTATGAAAGTTAATTTTGCTGATAACGTTCTGAAACTAAGTAAAAAGGTTTTGCCTACCTGAGTACAGATAAGTACACCTCCTCTTAAGCTCATCTGAAATAATTGGCTCCTTCCTTTGGGCTAATAAGGTACATTTCATAAAAATCCAACTTCATCTCATCTGGGAGCTGTTTTGCATGGATTACAGGCCAATCCAAAATGGTATGAACAATCTGAGAGCATTGCAGTTGTACGTGTCAAGAAATAACTTTCCCAGTTTCTCTATTAGAGAAGAGAACGAACGAAAAGTGCGTTCATGTCCAAGGTAGTTAAAAAAATCAGTAACTTTTCAAATAACTGACAATGTAATGATTATTGTCATTAGGTACCAACTGAGAGTTCAATTTCTATCATTGCTGATATAAGAAAATGTGTATTAACATATAAGGTAACTGGTTCAAGTGCATTTTTACCTTGCCACAAGAAAAACTTTCCATTTAATCAGCTAAGCACAGACGTTTGTAGAAGTGCAAACCATTACACTGATAGCAAGTAATATGCATATTTTGAATAAATAGTGATGTTTACAATAGGTGTTTTGTTTGGTTCGGGTTTTTTTATTGGCTGCCAAATATAAAAATGGACTGGGTTTTCACAAAGCACTCAGCTTTGACCTAGGTCACCTCCCCTTATGTCCCCGATAAACCTCTGCTGCTTTTAATGGAGAGAAAGCATAGCCAACGGGCAAATCTTGACTCAAAATATCAATAAAAAAAGATAAAAGATGCTTATTTTATCACAATATCGATGCAGTGGAAAGAACTACTAGTTGCAATGGGCAGAATTACTGAATGTGGCTGCCCATACCGTATTTTAAAACGTGAGTAGGGTATGAGGGTAAAGGCGGTCACTGTAGCTGGCACACCTGTAGTTAAGGGGTAGGTCCCATCAGCCTGGCACCTGCAGAAGCTCCCATGGAAGTTAGGTTAGACCACTGTTCGGTATAAATTTCCTCTTGTATTTACAAGATGACATACAAATAAAGCATTAAGTTAAGACTTGCGGGGGAAGCTGATCTATAAGCTTCATTTTCTCACCCTCTCTGGAAGAGATTGTTATCAACAGAGCCATAAATTATTATTTCCTAAGTTCAGAAATGTGTTGGCATGTCCTGAAAGGGACATAGAGGTCCTTGGCTCAAAAGCATGTCTATTGTAGCGGGACTGGGGTTTTATGTATTGCATAATCTCCTCTACCTGGAGGACAGAAAAGAACGTAAGCCAACACGTCTTGGCCCTTAGTTTTAGAAATATGTTTGTGAAATAATTTAATATTGAATTCTGCAGACATGTAAGATTTTAATCTTTCACAACGCTGGTGCCAAAAGTAGTTGTGGAGTTACTACAGACCACACCAGCACTACATCTGCTGGACAGGAGTCAGCAGGTGAGACTGCAAAGACTAGGGGTGTGTTCTCTTTCTTCTCGGCTGTCACCCCACTGTTCCCTCACTCCCCATGTGATCCCATCTGGGCAGGAATGTGAATTTGCCCCCAGCAGACTTTTCCATATACCGAAGGGACAGAAGGATTTGAGACGGTGAAGAGACGGGGACCCCTTCTTCTATTCGTAGTCTTCTCACCACTGAAGCTTGTGAACGCACAGGCTACCGAGTGGGCAGAATCAGCAGAAACGTCGTGTCTCCCAGGCACAGGCCAACGGACGGTGTCAGGGGAGGGCTCCAGGGAGGCGTGCTGGGAAGCACAGGTCTAGTCTTACACTCAGTTCTTAAACCTTGCCATGTAACAACAGCAATCTGAAGTTAAAAATGGAGGTTCGCTTTAAAAGTATAGTCCTGATCTGAACTGAGAAGTTGATGTACGTGGTAGGTTGGTACCTAATAAACAGCGTGGTTTGTGATTGTATATGCCCAGAGCTCTGAGGCTATTAAGAAAAGAGAAAGTTATTCTTACATCAAATCGTAGAATCGTTTAGGTTGGAAAAGACCTTTAAAATCGTCCCATGGGGTTGTAGCTAACACATCTCCTCCCACAGAAAGCTGTAGCTATTAAAACCCCTTGGTAGTTCCAACACTGGGCTCCCACTGTTAACCAATCTGTTTATATGATTCTCTCCAAATGTGCAATTATCACTAGCCAAAAACATTTAGATTTCCATTTTCAACAAATGCTTGGCAACAAAAGAAAGGTTTGGAAATGCCAAAACAAACCTTCTGCATCTTTAGGGGCTTCAGAGACGTGAACAGACCCAGTCTGGGTTCAGACGCAAATGAAGCTGGTTTGGTTGGAGCACATATGCATTTCCCTAAGTTTCTGCCTGATGTGTGCTGGTAGAAACCTCGTTCAGAACAACTACAGAAAGGTTGGACTGCCAAACTTCATTTTTTTAGCCCATGATACGGCCACAGATTTGAATTCCTGTAGAACCTCAGCCTAGATCTGGACATCGGTCAAACGTTGCAGTTTCCAGTCTGATATCTCTGCATTCTGCAGGTCACGTAAGTACTTGTTAAAGCCCTTATATAATTTTTCAGCTGTTCAGGGCTTTCCCTCCTGATGTGATACTAGCCAAAAGAGTTTGATGTCAGCACCAATTTTCATTTGCAACATCTGCCATTTTTCATAGCTCCCTGCCAATGCAATTTCCTGACTGAATTTACTATGCTTAAGGATGGAAGCGTTTTAAATTTTTTAAATAAAACTAAATCAAATGAACATGTATTATAAGAATTTGGTTTGCTAAGATTCTTGCTTGCCTTTATTTAGGTAAATTTTAAGGTTATTTTTGGGGAAAAAATAACAATCCCACTTCCTCTTTCAGATTTTTTAAGTAAGCCGCAGCCCAATGCAAAACAATAAAACAGTAGGATACACTGTTACTACTCGTTTACCAAATTGCTACCAATAATAAGAATAGTATCCATTTATTCAAGAGTATTTTACCAAAAAAAAAAAAAAAAAAAAAAAAGGAATAAATTTGGAGTAACTTTATTACAACCTTCCAAGGAAAATATCAAAAGAGTGGAATCCCAAGTACACGGTGCCTAATATGACAGACGAGGAGGCTGCTTGAGAGGGCTGCTCTCATTTCTTGAGAAAGCTGGTAAAGATGATAGAAAAGTTTGGAAGAGCGTTGTGAAGACTGAAACGTGGGAAAAGCCTACGGAAATACCTAGGAGATAAATACCAGGTTTGTAGTATATTTTCATAAATGTGTATGCAGCTTCAAGAATCAGGCAGCAAGAAGCAAGTGGAGCTCATTGTTCTCCGAGATCATTTTTGTCTGGCCAGGCCTGCCAGTGATTGATCTGCCAGCAGAAGCCTAGACTGCTTCTTTCTGCTACAGGGTATAAATAATTGAGAGAGATTTTAGCCTTGAGTCAGGATATCATTCAAACACACGCTGAACTGGTTTTCCTGTGTAGAGAGGCTTTCTGAACAGTGGCCTGGTCCAGATGTAGCAAATAGAAAAGCATTAAGTTTATGCTGATTATAAGGATTTTTGTTTTAAAACGTGACTGCTGGAAGTCTCACCCAGTGCTGCTCTTCCAGGATCATTTGTTAAAGTGAACTGTGACGATTTGTTAAATACTGAGCAGAAACAGATGATGTGGGGTTTTGGAAAAACACTACTGAGAATATTTTCATTTATACTGAAAGATATTTATCACCATTTGCTATGCACAAAGATAAAGTAAGCAATCAAATTAGATTGCAGCAAGTTGTCATCAGAGACAACATTTTAACCAAACAGAAATAATGTTTCTTGAATCATTTTGACTTGCTTAACTGAGTCTCCATTTTGGTTTACGAATGTTACAAAATGTGAAATGAAGGTTTTGAAATGCCAGGCCTTAAACTAGAGATTACTTATAATAGTTACCATTTCCAACGATAATTGTGTATTTATTAGGCAACACAGAACACTATTTGTGGTATTAGACCTTGAAATGCAGCAATATGAGTAGCACATACTATCTTTATTGCTATAAAAGGCATCGGACATAAAGACCTTGTCCTACAGGATTGGAACATCACTCAGGGAAGCAGAGGGAAAGGTACTGTACTGTACCTTGCATATCGCCCCTAGAATCCACACTTCAAGAGAAAGCTCACAAAAATACTGCATCCCCCTCAGCAGTTAAACAGCACCTCCCTATGTGTCGCAGGTAAACACGAGTCCCTAAATTACTCTGTATACTGGAGTTAAATTAAACCCCGAGATTAGAGCTTTTAGCCTACTTTCTTATTCCATGCAGTCCCTCGGTGCTTCCTCATCCCCAGCGTCAGGTTCGCTGTGCTCTGACCTCCCTCTGCAGCGTGGAGGCTGCGGCGGGCCCGGGGGAGCTGGGACAGAAAGCTGTGCTGCTGCTGGCCGTTACCCATCTCGGGCAAGGGATGCCCAAGGACCCCTTCCTTTTGGCACCACCGCCTCCTCCCGGAACCCCAGCCCTGCTGGGGTTTCCCCGTGTAAATACCCCAAGTAAGTGTCATCCTAATTGCCTGTTCTGCTTCGTGGCTCGTTATTAGCTGGAGGGCTCGGGACATGCTGCTTGCCTTTAGCCCGGGTCTTACCAAACCTTAGAGCCAGCCTGTACCAGTGCCAGCTATGAAGCAGCAGGCTTGTGCCCAAGAGATCAATGTTGAAGATGTTCACCCCCCACAAACATACACAAAATTAGCAGCAGCCTGTTGGCATGCGCAGGTTAAGCAGGTGGGTTTTTTCACCTGCTATACACAGCCAAATTTTATAATTTGCATTTGTAATGTACATCCTCACGTTTTGGGTGTATGTCTAACTTTAACACAGCCTGCACACCGTTTCTAAGATGCTTGTGTTGCAGAAACAGACAATTTAAAAAAAACAACAACTTTTTATGTCTGTACTTATCCCGTCATAGATAAGATTTGTTTTGAAAAACAGTACAAGTCTAGCACAGTCACAGAACTGGTAACTGACATTCTTGAAATTTAAACTAGAAAGAGAAAAAAAATGGAATAGAAATGTCATTTATAACCATTCAATTCCATCTAGTAAATACTTCTGAACCTGATATTTCTTAATTTAAATGGGGCACAGCTGCCAGATCATGTCTTTCTCATTCTAGTTCTAAAAATAGGAGCAGGAAAGGAGAAGCAGGAACAAATTTTCCTTGCTCTTGAGAAGGAGTGGGAACAAACTGAAGTGAATTTCAAAGTGTTTTGCTATTCAGTTCTCCTATGATTGCATTTCTAATGTTAAATCTTGCTTCAAAATTAATTTGGAGTCCCATTTTACCGACGGATGTAAGCCGTTGCAAGATGCTCATTAGCAAAGCTTTTTCTTAACAAAGATAAAGATAAAACAGATAAGTAAAAAATTGGAGAGGAGCTTTTTTGACTGCTAGGAAGGTAGTGCAGTGACGTTTGATCCTGCCTTTGCAGATCAGTCCATCTTTACCAACTGGTTTTGTAATGATAATAGTGAAGTCTCAACAGCTGGCTTTAACACATTTAATGAGCCGCTGTTTTTATGCACCACAGGAACAGATGCTGATTTCCATGAAAATCTAAACATAGTATTTTCAGCTCCTCAGTTGAGGTATGGTATTTTCTTCTGGTTGTCTGTTGATATTCTGCGGTACCCAGGAGGGTCCCTCTTGATGAGGGACCAGCGTACATCTTACCTTTCTTTAGCCTTGCCTTACACTGTTTCAACATCGTAAGAATTTTCCAGCCATTGATAGTAAAGCACTACTAATAAAATCAGTCATAATGTGATTTTACTATTATTTCCAAGTTATTTTATGGGAGGAACAGTTTACAAATATGGAAAATGTTGCACCTAAAAACATTTTAATGATGTATAGGCAACAATGGGTGGCACCAGAAACGAGAGAAACAAACATAGCTTATTTTATGAACTGACTGGAGTTTGGACTCAAAGGAAGGGAGACGTTTTTTGGGCAGTGACAGACAAGCCTGGAGCTACCGCTGGCAAAAGATACTCCACTCCGGAGTGGAGTGGGTACGTATTGCCAGGAATGGGCCAGCACAGTACAGACAATGAATGCATGAGAAGTTTCTTTGTTTCTGGCCCAGTCTGTTGCACAAAGAAATGAACACCAGCTTTGTACTAACTGTTTACTAATCTGTCAGCATGGGTGATCGTCTCTGTACTGTGCCTCCTTACAGCTTGGTCTTTATTTTGTGTGGAAGGTGGTGGTGGGTTTTTTGACTGGTGGACAGGCTCAGTGGGTACAACAGATCATGCAGCAAGGCATATTAAATACTGATATACTGAAAATTTTGTATGAAACATGAAGCATCTCAGATGAAGGAAGCACAAATATTTCCCTCTTATGAAGATACTGTATTTAATGTAGATATTGATCTGAATAGCTTGAGCTTTGGTGCACGAGGTTTTCAAGTACAAAAAAGAACCCAGCCAGATAACCAAGCAAACGCCTTGATAAATTATACTGTTATCTTCTTAGGCAAGGAATGCTCATGAAAGATTGCTTGGCTTAAATCTCATCTATAGAATGATCTAACGTATTTATCTTTCTGCATCTTAGACAGAGAAATCTATGGTTTAAAAAGTAATTTAATGGGACTGATTTTAAGTATATTACTTTATAGTTTCAAGAGGTTACTGTTCTGCTATACTGGAGAAGGAAAAAAAAAAAAAAAAAGGAATGTGTCGGTTTTGGTATGCTTTGCATAATATTGAGTCCTCTAGTCAAAATCCTCCTAATGTGTTTTCCATTCTACGTACAGAATATATACAGCTGCCTGGACTTGTTTCAGGGATGCTTTATAGTCAACATATTTGTGTCAAAATTGTCTTCTCTTTTTAGATAAATGCCTAAAGTGCTTCTCGGTGTCATTAGACGAGAAGCTATACAGTAAAGGTGTCTTGGAATAGTCAGAAATAAACCCAAGCAGAATTCCAGCGCTACATATGTGGATTATTTTCCAGATGTGTCGTAACTGGTTAGTCTGCTGTGATACCCTAGTGCAGTTGCAAGTGAGCGGTGGAGCCCTGGGCATACAACCCATTGTGCCTGCCAGAAAAAATAAGGCCACGTGGCCAGGAAAAATGATCAGCTGCTGCTGCAGAATATTGCCTGCTGCTCTCAGGTGGAACAGGCAGCGGAGCCCAGGCACTTAACGCAGCTCCCTGCAATTCCCCTTCTGCATTCTCATTGCTCTGCAGCACAAACAAAAGTGACGCTCATACTTCTTGTACAGTAACGTTTCTGGGATCTGTTTGCTACCATCAAAAAGCTCAGAAAACACTTGTGGCTAACAGTGACTACATACTGATTTAAAAAAGAGGAAGTTATTTTAAGAGATTGTATCCAAGCAATTCTGATATATCCTTCCATACACTTTTCCAGATGCCAAGGCCATTAATTAAGTTAAATTATCACGATTCAAAGAAAAAGCTAGTGGACTATGGTAAGCATTTTTGTTACCAGCAGAAAGCTTTTTCAGATAATAGATAAAATTAAATCTTATTTACATTCACTTACAGCTGTGATTATATCAGTTAGCTTTTCTGATAGGGGATGTCTTTTGTTTTCAAGAATGAGTAGAATAAGTACTGAGCCTGCTTTAATTTATAGAAGGACTCTACATTAAACTTAAAGTCAGTTGATACTGTGGTTGGTACAGTCTGTACAGGCTGTTTTCTAACAGGAATTTCTGAAGGGAAGTGATTTAGCAAGCATGATCCCAAAACAGCAGGAAAAAACAATCTATAGCAGTTAATTTCCCAAGCATTATATAAATTATATGCTTCTGGGTCCAAACTTTAGTACACTATCATACCAAACAATTAGTATTTATTTGGTACAAAACCACTACATAAATAAATGTAGTCCTTCAGCATTCAAAGACGTAGAGGCCAAAAGTCTAAGCATTGCCAAAATCAAAATGTCGCTACGATGCAAAATAAAAGGGAACAGTAACAGTAAGTATAGGAAGATTACTGCATGGTAGAGTTCCTCTGGTGTTCTGGGACAAAGTAATGTTACATACACACCATGTCTCCTAAACCTATTGTAAGTCAAGAGATTATTTCAGCCCCTAAAGCAGTGAAGTAAAGTAGCCAGACCTTCCAAGCACCTTTAATACTCATCGTAGATGCCCCATGGTAACAATAAGACAGTAATGGTGTCCTTTTCACTTTGGGAGGCGCACACAAAGCGAGCCCCCAGTTAGCCTTTTGGTCACCTGGTTGACGACTACAGTGTTGTCAGCAGAACCTAAGGTCAAGGTTAGCATTCCCCAAGCCAGAAATAAGTTAATTCTACTGCAGCACACCACCTCTCCTATGACCCCTTATTTCATTGCCCATAGCAACAAGATGTATTTGGACAGGGCCAGTGACGAAAGGTTATGGAATATAAGTTAAAATAAAAGCTCAAAATGAGGATTTTAAGGGAAGAAAATATAAATCAAGATGATTAAAGTACTGTAGGATGGTTTATTTCAGTCTATGAAAAATTCTTTGTACTTGTGGCTGTGCTGTTCAGTATCTGTTATAAATAATCTTCAACAATTAAAACAAGGATAGAGAAAACGGCTTCACATGGAATCATGTTGGAACTGTGCCATCAGTAAGGCTGAGCTGTGGTATTTGACAAAGCGCCCTGTGTCAAGGCAAAGTAATGACTATTGTTTGGCAATTAAAGCTCTGAATTTTCAGGCAAAATAACAGATCATTTTTCTTATTCCGCATACACATTTCATTTCAGCTCGAGAGGATAAGAGAACAAAAATATCCACTGTTGAAGGATTGCTTTTTTTCCCTTTCTCCTTTGGTCTCATTTACGTTACTCCTTCACTTTGGCATCTTGTTCTCAGATCAGCTCCTCTCTTCCACACACCCTCCCCCATTGTTTCTTCCTCTCCAGCCCACACATACGCTTAAAAAAAAAAGGGGGCAAGAAAAGAAACCCAAAACCACTGGAGGCTGGAGCTAATGCTGTTCTAGAAAACTCTCCTTTCTCAAATAAGCTATCGCCAGCCACTTCCTTTCCCCTAACTGTACCAATTTAAGAACAGCGTTTACCATAGTTTAGCAAAACATTTTCCAAGTCTGTCTCGGTGTCTCTAAAATAATCATCCTATCATAATATTTTAATAGAATCCAAAGCTGTCACCTGTGTATATACATTTACTGATTTCAGATGCTAGGAGGTCTGCAAATACCTCTCTAAGAAGAATCCCCAGGCTGAAATAAATTGTATATTCAATCACAGGCATTTGCTAAATTTTTTATTGCCTGCTTTATTCACAAAAAAACCGGGAATTCCTCTGTAGGCCTGTAAGACTAACTCCAAATAGGAACTACAACATCTGTCAGCATAAATATAGGTCTGAGCTGTGAAGGAATGTCTGATCTTTGAATAGCTCATTCTGAGAGAAGTGTCAGGAAGTTATACACAACATAACTGCAAAAACATCGTTTTTCCTGTTGCGGTAGACCTCTTATACAGCGATGACCATGAATACCCAAATTGTTATTAGTGGAGTTTTAGAAACCTATCTTTCTTTCCTTCTCTCCATCTGAAAAAAATTAAAATAGTCTTTCTGGAAGTGAAGGAACTCTAGAGGAAAATGGCACTCAAAGAAGTAGTATTCTGTGTACAATCTCCTGTAAGGTGCTGCAGAGATCTCTCCGTGTAGTGGCAACCAGCTCTTGTGCAGAAAAGCGGTACCTGGGAAGCCGTAAGGATGGTATTCAGAGCCTGGTTGCTCTTTGTAGACTGACCAGTGGGTGATGCAGGGTTGTCACAGTTTGTTGGAGATCTATATTGTAGCGTTTGTTAATGAAGTCAGTAATTTCCATTCTGTTACCTTCTCGTACTTCCAAATACTAGTATGTCTACAGAACACTGCAGTCTCCAGTATCAGTGAAATAACACAGGTGTCGAGTAAACTCCTGCTGATTTACCTCAACACAGAAGCCACACAGGAGCTGATGGGTACTCAACAGTCATCTGTAATATGCAATACTGAAACTTCGCATGAGGTCAGGTTTAAAATAGTAGTATATTTACATACTGTTTAAAAAAAAAAGAATGAACCCATGTGCAGCTAGTTTCAGGAACAACTATGTGAAAATCTATAATCTTCCGGTAACTCCTCCATGAGCCCCTTCAAATATATTTTTGATGGGTACCTAACTTTGATGATCCAGTCCCATAACAAGCTTCAAAGGATAGGAAAGGGCGTGCATGGATGGCTGGGCACACCAGCCTCATGTGTGTTCCTGTTAATGGACCAGTACAGTGAAGTGGAACCTGACAACAAAGATTAAGAACAGGGTTCTCAGTTCACATGGGAAAACCCTGTCTATTCAAAATCACCGTTTATTTAAGGTATTCCTTGGAAAGACCTTTCTTGTCTAAGGGCTGGAAATCTAGACCTAACAGACCAGGCCCTTGGACACCCAGCCCCTTCCCAGGCTGTGCGGTGTCGCTATTTATGAACAGGTCCCCCCGTCTGCCTGAAGACAAAGGGCTGCTCTGTGCTAAATGGGGTGCAGACCTCAACAGAGCAGTAACGGGACAGGGGCGGCTGCCTCTGCTGCCGAGACCATCGCGTGCTCTGCTCTGGAGAGCACCGAGCGCCTGCCTTTCAGACAGGTGAGCAGTCGCAGGCAAACCAGCAGTGACGTCAAGTGGGGGGTTGCACGTCTTTACAGAATGAGCCTTTACTTGCTTTTGAGAAAGCAAGATCCTGTTTTTGATGAGTGGGGCCAGAAACATTTGATATATGGTTGTGAAAGAACTTTATTATAATCTCACTCGCCCCCTGAGCTGTTCTTGGCCTTAGCCTTTTAAGCTGTTACAGGCCACCCTTCACACAGGCAGCTGAACAGTGCATGAGATCCTAAGCCACGATTCCTTTCAAGTCGATCCCTGCAGAAAAATAAAAAAAAAATAATAATATAACAGAACGTTCTGGAAATAACAGAACTGTAAATAAATATTCAGGTAAGTAGAAAATAATTATCAGTGAATTCTGCATGTGGTAGGCCCTGCACCTCCAGCATGAAGGCCGCATCGCTGTTCTATGGTTTCGTTAGCGCTGCAAAACTCTGCATCGCTGAGCTGGTGCCGGACCCCTGTGGCTGGCACAGGACATGTGCCGCCCGAGCCCGCCGGTGCCTGGCTGTGCCCAGAGAAGGCACAGGCGCCGCAGGGCACAGGACACCACGCGGCCTGCAGAGCTGTGCGAGACGGGGTGGCAGGCCCAGCGCCACGCGGGTCCCCAGCACCACAGCGGCCTCCCCGTTACCGGTGTGCAGGGTGTGCCCAGGGCTGACACAGCGGCGAGGGGCCCGGTGCCAGCCTGGCAGCGCTGGCCGGGGGGCTGGGGGTCGGTGGGCCCTTCGTCCCCTCACGCCCCCGGCAACACGCCACGCCGCGGCCTGGGCCGCTGGGGTGATGCACAGTCGTGCCCAGGCCCGCGCTGCCCGGCAGACGAGGGTGAGGCGTTACCGGCCACACGCGGGTGCGAGTATGGCCCTGCCAGCGCTGCCGCCCGGCACCGGGCTGCGCCCCGCCCCGCCCCGCCGCCTCAGGCTGTGCGGGAGCCGCCGGGCCGGGCCGCCCCCCGCCCCCGCCGCCGCGCCCGGAGCAGCCCCGCCGCTGCGCCCCGGGCCGCCGCCACGTGTGGGGCGGGGGAAGGCGCTGCCACAGCGAGGCGGAGGTGGCTGCGGCGGGGTCCCGCCCCGGGGGCGGTCGGGGGCGGCCGGTGCCGGCCCCTTTAAGGGCCGCGGCGGAGGCGCCCCGCCCGCCCGTTTCCTAGCGCACAGGAAGTGGGGTCGCGGTTCCGCGGCGGGGCCCGAGCGGTGAGTACGGCCGCCCCGCGCCCCTCCGCCGCCCCGGCCCTCCCGCTCCCCCGCTCCCCGCCGCGCTCCTCACCCGGCTCCTCACCCGGCTCCTCCTGCCCTCACCTGCCCCCGGCCCCGCCGCGGCCGCCTCCCTGCCGCCTCTCTGCTGCCGGCGCAGGGTGCCGGGCAGGCGCCCCGGGAGCCCGGCGGGTAACGGCATCGCGGCGGCGCCGGCCCCCGTCTGCCGGCCGGGAGCGGCTCCGGCGGCGCGGAGCGTGTGTCGGGGCTGAGCCCACCCGCGGCCGGGCTGAGGGGGGGCGGGTGCGCTCCCGGGCCGACCCGGGGCCCCGCTGCGCCGGGCGGGTGGCGGTCGGGGGTGTGGGCCGAGGCGAGGGGCCGCCGTACCCCGGGCGGCTCTTGGCGCTGTCTCTACAATAAAATGCATCTCTGCCCGCTGGCGGGCGCGTTTCCATTGTGTGAACTGGCCTTAAGCGCGCTGGGGAGCGCGGCTGCGGCGGTGCACGCGTGGGGGGGCCGGGGCGCCTCGGGGAGCGGGGCCGTGCCCCCCCCGGGCTAGCGGGGCTGCGGGGCCGCTCGCCCGAACCGCTGCGAGCCCCGGTGCCTTCCACCAGCGCAGCCCCGAGCCCCCCGAAACACGGGGCGTGAGAGGGCGCTGAATTCTTTCCAGTGGGATGTTTCAGACTTGCTTGACTGTGGCTTGTGTCTGCTGCTCTTTACCGGCCGGGTTCTCGCGCAGTGGATTCCGTGCTCTTGTAAACCCGCAGGGGTGGAACGTTTTGATAGGGAACATCAAAAAAATAAAACTGTGTCGCCGTTACCGGCCTGTTAATCCTGAAGCAAACTCGTTTGCGGGAGGAGCGCTCCAGCAGAAACGGGCTGTTGCGATCTGCAGGGCAATTTTTACAGCTGAGCATACAAAAAGCTAAACTTGATACTACATGTTTTCAGAGAAGTACTATCCAGATCTGCTTAAATAACATTTAGTTTATTCTGTGGCTTTGTAGTTTGTTTTTGGTTGGGTTTTTTTTTTACCCCCTTGTAAGTCCCTTAATCAGATGGAAACTGAGACACGGATCTCTTCTGCTGAGCTCGTAGATGATGGGTGAGTGCTGAGGGCAGCCTGCTGCTCTGCCGGGCCGCTCAGGAGAGCTGCGGAAAAGAGCCAGGTTATTTTAACAGAGTAAATATCCCTCAACCAGAGGTCATACGGTAAAAGACCTTTTTTTTGGTGACTGAATGCCAGGACCCACGGGTGAGACAATTTATTCTTTTCCAGCATGCACTAGCTGGAAGCTCCTATCCTGCTTTAGTGTGTTTGAAGGAAACTTCTGCCTTTCCTTTATTTATTAGCTAGACAGTGAGTCCTCAAACACTGTTAAAGACAGTGGCTTGGAAGTATTCCCAGTAGCTGTCCGTGGAGGGACATGCGTTTTGCGGACCTGGTGTTAGCTATGAGCCTCGATTATACCCTGAGGCTTTTATAGGAGACTCTCTGCCAGTAAGTCCTTGTCATAAATACCAGGGGACCCACATTGAGTGTTGCTACAGCACCGCTGTCTTCAGCTGTCAGGAGGCAGAGAATGGAAGGAAGAGCAATGATTTTTGAAGTACAGGACTGTATGGCACAAATAGAAATTGTTTAGCTTGTCTGTTCCTGGAGGAAACACATGAAAACTTCAGTGTGATTAAGATTAGATGATTGTGAATAGCTCTTTCCCTTCTTGATCCCATGACTTTGTTTCAGTCTCTTCCTCAGGCTTAAAAGGGGAAGAGAGGGAAAAAAAAAAAAAAAGAAACAGAAAATCCCAAACCTGTCATTAGGGCTACTGCATCATGGTAGAAGTTGCACTAAATTATTTTTGATTTTAAATTCTTTGCTTTTAAGTTCCAGCCCTGGGATATGGGTCTTCCCAAGTCAGTGAGAAACATCATCTGAGAACATAGTTAAATGACGAGTAGCTGTGGTCTGTTGCCAAGAAAACCCACAAGCGTATCTGGCACAATAATTTGTACCCCTGCATCACGGTCTGCTGCTGTTCTGCTTGCCAGAAGTGTTCTGTGGACCTCTTTGTAAAAAGGATCACCAGAATGACCTGAACTTCTAAAAAAAGATAAAACTAAACATTGGGCAGGGAGGGTATGAGAAATATGAGGCCAGGTTTTTTAACTGCAGAAAAAGAATTGCACAACATTGTTCTTAACTCTGAAGCAGTTTGTCATTCTGAAGCAAGCTTCATGACTTGCAATATTTTTTCTTTAAATAATGCTGAGGCAGGATCACGGAGGTGGGATGAAACTCAGGCTTTGGGTAAGTGCTGGAACCAATAATGTGCTTGGCTTCCCGTTAGCTCATCTGACTTCTACTCTCTTAGAGGACCAGCCCTCCAGAATGAAAGTATGGGAAGAGACCATAGTAATCTTGCTTCTGGAAAAATAAAATAGCAAATACACAGGGATTTCAAAACACAAGACTTTCTTGAGGGGGGTGGGGGGGAAGTTTTTTTTTTAAAAAAAAGTACTCAAAGGGTGTAATGGAATGAAAATGCTTCAGGAGCATAATAGCTTTTGTAAAAAAGAAAAAAAAAATACTATGCTTTATCTATGCAGCTAATGATGTTCTTGCAAGCCTAGTACTGTAAGTGGGGAAAAAGAGATCATAACTCGCAAGGTGTTCATAAGGAAACATAATGCTTTTTTAAGGGAAATCTGAGTTACAGCCACAGCTTGTAAGAGGAATTTGTAGAAGAGCACTTCTCACTGTCTGCCAGAACAGTTTCATTCTGAATGATGATTAGAAAAGCCCAGCACATCCATTATTATTATTGCATATTAGAAAAATCTGGAAGTTTACAATGACTTTAATACTCTTAATTTCTTTTTTCTGAAGCTCTTCTGGGGAAAAAAACCAAAAAAACATTTCTGAAGGCAAGAAAAATTCTGGAAGTTGCAGCCCTCCTTGTCATGAGTGTCTTCTGGTGCGTAAGGAGTGAGCAGGATACTCTGAGGCCTTTTGCAGGTGTGTCTAGCTGCTGATTTCATCTAAGCCTGTTTAAAAATTTTTGTAGTAAGGTTCAGATATCTTCTGTATACCTAATAATGCAGATAGGTGGGTTAGAGCGCTTAATGGTTCTGGAGTATCTTGTTCCTTGTTGTGTGTCTAATCTAAATTGATGATTCTGATGGTCACTGCTAGCTGAGAAACTTCTTTTTAAAAAGAAAGAGTAACTAGGTAATCGTTGCAAGCTATATGTAGTCACTAAATAGTAGAGGTTCAAGGGGAAAGGAAAATGGCCTTTTTTCCTAATCCTGGAAGACTTTGCTGCATGTGAAGATATGGCACACTAAAGCCTATGTGAGAGGCTTCTGTGCTGGCACAGGCTGTCCACACTGCTGCTCCTGTGTGTATGGTAAGGCTGGCAGGAGACACTTGCTCCAGTTGTTTCAGAGTGGAGTACAGTGGGAAGAATATTTTGGAATGATCTCTGCTTTACCTTGCCTGTTTTTAAAGGCTTTTTCCATTCACAAACTAAATGCTCTGGAGCTCTGATTTGCAAGCTGGTAAAGCTGGCTAGCCATTCCAGGTGCTGCGAGTGCACATGTGAGTGCTGGGAAGAGTATCCACGGGATGAGTGTCAGTGTTGCAAAGCAAAGTTCAGAGCATCCAGATACATGACTTGAGGCGAGGAAACTATCATGTGAGGAAACCTTGCAGGTACTTTTTTTTAATCTAGCCATTTCCTGCCACTCTTAATCATCTCCAACTGTAACCAAAAATGACTGTAGTGGTTGGCCTGTGTACTCGTTAGTGTCTGCCTGCAGGACAGGTGCCTTCCAGCACCGTGCTGTTGGGTCTGGTCACTTCCTTTAGCCTTTAACATGGTCCTGGGAGATTCTTGGTGTGGATCCCGTCTGCCTCCCTGGCCGGCAGCGGGGGGTGAGCTTGTCTCCTCAGCACGTGTGTTGGAGGATCATGTTGGTGGGTGGCAGAAAGGACAGGTCTGACGGAGTTTTATTTTCACCTTCTTCCTCCTTTGTATTATTTTCACTGGCAGAGTGGGTGGATGATAAAGGGCAGGTCTGTCTCACTGTTTCTCTTGCCCTTTCTTCCTCGCCCGTACTGAACAGTGCTGTTTCACTGGTGAAGCAGCTTCTGGAAGAGATTCCTTCTACTTCATTGTGCTGGGCTTTCTGGTAGGGAGGTCACATAGGGCAGCTGTCTGGAAAGCCTGGATTGCCACCTGCCAGCCAGCATACGTGTCCTTCTGGTGTCAAAAGTGGGTCTTCCCATCAGCTTCTCCACTGTGGCCAGAAATGACCTTGAATTGTCCATGAATGCATTACTGCAGTAGTCAGAGGGGTACGCGTGTTTACCTGCAGGAGTTTGCCTGCAAGTACACAATAGGTGAGTGAAGAAAAAACACGCAGAGCTGGAGCAGCGCAGCTGACTGGGCAGCGTGGGGATGGCGGGGCTGATGCTGGGAGAGGGTCGGGTGGGCAGACACTTCTGGCGCTTGTTCTCCCAGAAGCTAAGGGAACTGAGTTTACTCTTCTCTGGCATACTGTGGCAAATATCTGTTAAAAGGAAACCAGTATTCCAGCTGTAAAATAGAAGTAAAATACTTTCATGGCTAACAAATTCTCTGCAGACGGGTCCTGCCACATACTTGGTGGCTGTCACTGGCAGCAGTCCTCTCGTTGAGCTGAACATAACTCAGGGCTGATTCTCAGGTGTTCAAAGGTAAAATAACGCAGAACAGCTAGGAGTTAAAGGTACACTTAGAAATACAATACTTGCACATACTAAATTATTCCAAGTAAAACTGCTGAACAGCTTAGGGTTTTTTATCCCTATGTAGATATCTGCTTCACGTATTTAACTTTGGTAAATGAATGTCGACCACAAAAGGAGGTTAATGTGTCTGTACTGTTAATCGTGCTTTTTTGTCAAGACAGTAGATCAGTGCTTGCGTCAAAGACCAAAATTGTAGGAGACCCGAGTTCTGCACAAAGCTGTACATGAAGCTAGGCTAGTTCTGTATTACTGTATCAGGATTTGGAAATCAAGGTGACTAGTCCCAGATAATCTTGTAAGGAAGAGTGCAGCTGGCATCTGAAAAAATTATTAGGGCCCGAGAAAGACATGGAAGGACAGTTTCTGGCTTGCTGGCATTTATTTGCAGGAAGCTGTGAGAGTTTAAGGCCGATGGCTGAGGTGCAGCTGTACATAGATGCTGCAAATAATTCTGTTTGTAGATGTTGTGGGTGCATCCTATGACATTTATCATGTGATAAATAATTCTAGCAAGGTAGGTAACCACACAGGTTTTCTGCTACTTCACTATGTGTATCTGGTCTTTGCTTATGTGTATCTTCCCCATAGAAACAGTAGAAATAAACAGTTCTTCTGGGTTGAGTTTGTGCTGCTGTTGCAAGGGCAGGCATTGAGCGGCGGTGCACAGGAAGCAACTGAAGCTCCTTGGGTGTGCTGCTGCGTTAAAGTAGTGGAAATGCATTGAAGCAGAGCAACGAGGTAAAGGAGCATGTGTCTTGAAGCACACTTGGAAAACAGAAAGTGCTAGCCTTGAGCCCAGTTTAGAGTCTCTGGAACTATATGGAGGGCAAAGTCATCCGTTTCTATGCAATAAAATCTGTCCTGGAAGAGTGTTTTGGGTGATAGCTTTCAGATGACTTGTTTTAGCACTTCTGCTGTCTCTTAAAGGTTTCCTCAAGCAGTGGTGTCAAAAATAAGACATTTGTCAGCACTGTTGCTACTACTCGCAGCCCCAGGGGCAGCAGGTGGCTTGCATGTCTTCCTAGTGCTCTGGCAGAGTGGAAATTAAGACTGCTGAGTGATGGTAGTTTTGTCCGTCTTTCATGTGATCTGGGAGCTTCTGATATGGGTAGGAGTCTTCTGAAGAAGAGATGTAGAATTTGCAAGGTAGGAGGATGAATATTGCTTGCAGCTGGTGCTGGCTGGACAGAGGCTGGTGTGACTGGTGTGCCAGCCTCTTCCCAGCACAGCCTGGAAGCAGGGCTCCAGTAAGATGTCTGTGCAGGGCAAACTGCCCCAGTGCTCCCAGTATTTGGAACAGAACTGAATTCTAACATGCAAAATGCTGTGTTATCTGCTATGAAATGCTAATAAATATGTTTAAGTTTTTGGTTTTTTTCTTCAGATTTCAGACATAATACAGTGACTTTGAATTTTTGCATTTCACCCTTCGGAGTTGCTGCTTTAGTTGTGTAAGATCCCGAGCTTCTATTAGCATTTTACCGAGCTAGATGGAGAGGTGGAAGTGTGATAGAGGTTTCAGTTGGCTGTCTAAAGGGACAAGAGGATAAGGTAACAAAACTTGAAAACAGGGTTCAAGTAACATAACAGAAGTTCCTGTCAGGTAGGACCCATGTGTCAAATGTGGTACTTTGAATAGTCTGTGACAAGTGTCTGTGGTACTGACCTGTATGTCCCTGCTGTGAAGCAAAACTAGCAAAAAAAAAAAAAGTGGAATACGAGCACAACAGAGGAATGGCACAAGGAACCTGCAAAAACTCAACAGAGGTTTATAAAAATTCCTGGCTTCTCTCCCCTCTGAGTCACGTTCATCTCTTCCTGAAGAGGAGGAAGGAGGGTCCAAGTGGTCCAAAGACTGACTTCAGGGACTTAATAAAGAAAACAGAGGGGAAGCAAGGTAATGTGAAGTGTTCAGTGTTTGGTGTTTGTTTTTCATACTGGTGTCTTTTTCAATGCAAGGCAACTTTAAAAAAAGAAAAGAATATCAAGATAGATGGTTCTGACAAGCTGTTAGCTTCTCTGCTTTCAGTGAAGCTCGGTGCTGCTAGTCCTTTAAGAGTAAGCTAATGCTTAGTTGTAATGTCAAATTGAAAAATTACAGATGACATAAGTGCATCTAGCTGTGCTTCTGGAACACACCAGATGTTTCTCAATTGTTTGGCTTCCAGCTTTCACTTCTGGTGACACATTCAGGCTGATATGTTTTGCTGAAAGCAGAACGTAAACTACTACACTGATTTTTAAGCCATTCTAAAAATATTTGTAGGTTGTGTTCCTCCTTCCATCTTAGTTTCATGGACCAAGCAATAGCAAAGTGATCCCCGTTTTAAATACCACATGTGAACTTAATCTAGCTGATTCAGTGTATTTAAGGGAAAACTTCAGGGTGATTGATTTTCAAGGCAGCATTTTCCTCAGGATTTCTCTATCAAATTGTATTTTAAATTGGTTTTAGGTATTTTAAAACTCTCAAGCCAAACTACCAGTGGGACAGAATGCACAGAAATGCCTTCCAGTGGTCACTTCAGGAGTTTTATTGCTCTTCAGACTTGCAGTGGAGAGACTTCTATGCAAATATTGCTTGGTCCGGAGTAACATCTACCCCCCCACACACACACCCTACCCTGCTCTGAATTTGGCAATAAATTTTAACTTTAATGAGAATGCTGCGGTGATAGTATTGGGTGCACAGTCACCCACTTAAACGTTTCTATGAAATTTAAATCAATTGCCTTTATACGTTTCTGCTTTTAAGGCCGGTATTAGTAGAAGTCTCCAGACTTTAAAAGAAATTTGGGTGCTCTTGAGAATTTAACTTTCACTAGTTTTGCTTCAGCTGCCATGGTGAAAACAGTACAGCTCTTACCATAGAAAAATGAGAGAAAATGGGAAGAAAAATAAAAGTATAATTCCTCCACAAGATTAAGTCTCTTAACTGTTTTTTAAAATCCTAGTTAATTAGCTGTGCAACTGTTAGAACAGCCTGGTTAAGAACAACTCTTTTCCATTTCGTCTTTTCATAGGGTAAAAAAAGAAAACTGTATGTGATAACCACCTGTTAGGTACCTTTGGGAGCCTCAGAGGGAATCTGGTTTGCTCTTCAGCGTTTTCATATTTGCTTTACAAGTGTAAGGGAACTGGATGCGTGACCTCGCTTCTTGCCTCCCATTTGGTTTGCAAGGTAGCTACTTCTGCTTTTGTTGCCATTTCTAGGTTGAGCTTTAGCAACAACCAACAGGGTAGGCAAAGTAAGTGTAGTCATGTAGTACTGCTCTTCCTTTAATTCCCTTACAATAAGGGGAAGACTTGCTTCTCTAATTTTGGAGTTTGTGGGTTTTTTGCTGAATTTAAAAAGAGGAATAGTGCCTACAGCCATGCAAAACCCGCAAGCTAAATAATATGAGCTATAGGAGAAGGTGTGTAAAATAGAAAAGTTATTTATCTTATGGAAGCTGGAGGTAGTGAGTCAGGATAGCTGTTCAAGAGTAATATTAAAACAAGCAAGCAAGCAAAAAAGCCTCCTTCAGCTAGTCTTCCCTAGGACATTTTACCTAGCTTCTTTCTTGCCAAGCAGATGTGTCTCTTCATAAAAACAGTAAAGGGACTATGAGTTGACTTCTATTTCCTGGCCTTATCCAAAGTGGGATAATACTGACCAGTGTAATTAAGGTGTAGCTGGTTGGGTTTCAAGTTCCAATTTCAACTCAGCAGTTCCCAGACAAATGGGCTTGCTCTGGCTGCACTGAAGCCAAAGCAGGGCTCCTATTCATAAGCTCATTGCTTATTTTGGATTAGCAATAGAGTAAATAAAGTGAATAACATTGTTCTTTCATTTGTCTGCTTCACTATTTAATGGATTTAGTTTTGTGTAGGAACAGCAAATGCTGGAACAGTATGACAACTTGCTTGCCTCTCTAACTTAGAGGATATAAAACTGCTTCAGCAAAAGGCTGTTATTTTATTTTTTTACTTGTAATTTCTCAGTAGATTATGTAAGAATTGCATTTAAACTCTTTCAGGGAAGTCAGTGTTTCCTTCGTTTGAGGATGACAGCATGACTGCTTTTTCCAGGGACTGTTGTGGCAAAGATTTCTAGCAAATTTCTTTGTAGCAAAAGTTTCTGTGGCAAAACCATTTCTAGGTTGCTGGATACCACCTTCTGCTTGCTTTTTCTGAGAACGGAGATGCTAAACCCCGTATTATTTTCTATTCTGTGGGCTTGGCATGCTGATTTATCTTTTGGTCAAGTACGTGGGGTGAGAAGGAATATGTGGTGCAGGGGCATGATGGGTGTTATGCACAGCCCTGATGGTCTCTGTTGCTGTTGTGAAAACAAATGCCGGTGAGCTTGTGGGAGATGGGGCAGAAATTGCAAGAGTGTTTGGAAAGGCTGTAAAGAGCAAGACCTACTTGGTCGTTATTCATAAGCTGAGCCTATGTAGGCTCAGTCTCATGATGGATGAACTCCACTATTAAAATGAAGCCCTGCTCTTTCCTGTTTTCTTCTTAAAGAAAGTTAGGATAAAGCATGCTGCTTCAGTTGCATCTCCTGAAAAGATGCAATTAATAAACAGCATCTGATCCTGGCAAAAGGCAGAATATGTTATCGATAAGAATTTGTTATCGATAAAATCTCTCTCTAGCGTTGAGAGCGAGTTGATCTATTGCATGCAACAAGGGAGATAAGAAACCCCGAGTATCTTCGCTGTGTACTGAAGTCTCAAATGTGACAGCGGAAACTTGTGGAGGGCTAGTCGTAATTTTATTTTGGAGCACAGCATTTCTGCTGGCAAAAACACAATGTTGCTTTTGTAAAATAAACCATTTGCATAGGGAATATTTTTTTTGAGTAATAAATCCTGTGATTGTTGTTACCTGTCACTGCAGTAACTCCCGTGCCTGAACTGTTCCTGGTGTACTGTGGAGTACTACCATGATCCTTGTGCCAAAGGCAGGATTTTTTTTCCCTTCCCATTTAGAACTAAACAAATGTCTGAAGTTACCTATTGCAGATACGCTCCAGCACTTTATAATTCATCACAGGCTGTCCCTAATGTATACAGTAGTTCTTGTGTTGACTGTGTGGTGGTTTGTTCCCCCCCTGCCCCCCCCCCCCCCCATGTCTTGAACTGAAAATGAAGACACTCGGTGATCAGTATGCAGTCATCGTTGTCCCCCCGCTGCCCCGTGGGACTCTGGTTTGGCAGTGTTTACCAGTGGGAGTTTATAACAAAGGAAGCAGAGGGAGACAAAAAGCCCCAGACCTGTGAGTGCGTAGGAGCAGAGCTGAGCGGGCGGGTCAGCGTTCTCCTGGGCTGTTTGCTGTGAGCAGCCAGGGCAGGCTGGCCGCAGTAACGCGGGTGGCTGCATGGCTGGTACTGCTTGGCGGCTGCAGCGTGTCCGGTGGCCATGAGCCTCATGCAGCCGTTTTTCTTATTTATCAGCCAAATGGAGCTGATAAGCTTACAAGAATCACAGATTTTTTGGGTAGTTAGGTCTGCTGGAGAGCTGATTCTGTCACCTACTCTCCCGAGGCAGATGTCTTGTTTTGGGTTTTTTAACTCTTGGGCTTCTGATGTAGATCCACAATGTCTGCAGAAGTAGCTTTCTGCAGGAATGGCTCTGTCCTGCTGAGAAGCGCTGGTGTGTGCTCCTGCAGGTTCGGTCCTATCCAGTATTGCCCACGTGAGCTCACCAAGGCAGTGTGCCGTGTGGTGGGAATGCCGGGAAGGTACAGAGGACGACATGAGGAAATTTTAATGAAAATCTTAAGAGGTAGCCAGAAGAAAAATTCACTTTAGTGTGTTCTTGGATAATGTTATTACAAATCAAATGTGAATGTTGGGATGGATTGGAACGGTGCATTATGCTCTAAGTTTTCAAAAAGTTGAAAATAAGCTGCAGCTTGTGCCCGATGCAGTTGCTTTACAGCGGGCAGTGGTTGCAATGTGTATAGGCAGAACTTCCAAATTCCTCAGGATTGATTATTAAACTGGTAAGGTCTAAAATACTTTTTGGTTTTGTTTTTACTTTCCTCCTGTTTTTCTTGAATGTAGATCTTCTTTCCATAAATTGATAGTGGCTTTCAACTGCTCTCCTGTCTAGCAGTGTGTATGTGTGTGTACGCACGTGTGCTTGGGAGGCAGAACTGTGGCTGAAAGCAAATCACATGGTGAAATTGTGGTAAAAACATGTTAGGTAAGTCAGTCCAGCGAGGGTGAGATACTAGACAGAAGATTATTTTTCTGTGGGAAGTGAGAACCACGGCCCTTAACTGTTCTCGTGGTTATTTTTTTTTTCTTCTTTGCTTTTCCCTTTCTATTAACCTTCCCAACAGCTGAAAAATCTGACTTTGGTACTCATTTGACTAGAATTGTATAATAAAGCCCTGAACAAATTTCTTTGTGTCTTTTCTGAGGCTATAGCTCAGGGGACTGCCTAAGCAGAGGTGATGATGTGTTTCTGTGTACTTAAGGTGTAGTTTGAGGTTTCTGACTCTAGGGCTTATGCAAAGATTGTCTGTGACAGCACAGACGGCTGGCTTGCCTCGTGTTCGTTTCAGCAAGTGAGAAAATAGCTGCCTGCACGGTGTTTCTCTATGTTCACAAGGAATTTTGTCAGAATAAGAAGGAATATTCAAGGGATGATATTGGGCCTTAGGTTTTCATCGTGTAACTCTCCAAGGAGAGGAGCATGTGTGTGTGGAGGGGGTTTAAGACAGTGAATATCCGTGGCATCTGGGTGAAACGATGAACAATAAAATAACTATGAAAATCAGCTGGAATTTCATAAGCAGCTAAACTATGACCATCTAGGGCAAGCTGAAGGAAAAGGAGATGCTGGAAGCAGAACATGCTAAAATGAGGAATGTCTGTAGTCTGGCATGGAGCCAGGTGCATACTGAATTAGGTCACTGCTTTAAGTGTGAATGTTTCCCCTCTTTAGAAAGATGTACTCATCCTTTGCAACAAAGAACCAAAACAGAATGCTAATACAATAAAAACAAATTTAAAAGCATTTTCAATTAGCATGCTGGTCTATTCCTGTGTGCTTAGAGAATCAATGAGCTCTTTTGTAAGGAGCAGAAACATTTCCATAGTTGAATATACATAAGGCCCTGGAAATGCAGAAAGAATAACAACCAGTTGCTTCTGGAAAACTTGCAAATCTTTGTAAGCATTGTATAAGTCTGAGAAGTCTTGTTCTTTGGAGGTCATAGGGAATGTTGCAAATAGACTCGTTTCGAAGGATTAAAATAAAGTGAAATACCAGTATATGCAATTTAAAGGTTTGGAACTTGATCTTTAAACACTAAAACGCTGATCCCAGGGACTTCGGTGTGATTACTTATTGCCAGGTAATCTTATTGTTCTTTTTTATAAACTGCAGAACGTATCATGTGAAACTGAATTGATTTTCTTATTGTGATTCCTGGGATCCTGTGTGCTTTTGCTAATTCTGGGGTTTCACAGCCTGCTTTCTCTTGTCATCTTCTACAGCCTGGGAGTATTTACTAGAATTCCTAAAATAGTGCTGTGCCAGACCTAATTCATATAACATTTGGGTTGCAAATATGCAAAACTAGTGCTTTTCTGAAAAGGGAGGCTACTGAAATAGAGGGCTCGTAAACCCTTCTTTTCTGATAGCATGAGAATTAAGGTTTTTAATTGCTTCACTCACTCCTTGAAGGATGCGAGATTAAATCTGTGTCTGACTCCTTTATGATGACTCTTCTCAGCAGAAATAATGCTGGTGGGGGAAAAAAAAAGTCTAAATGGACTCAGTCGCCGCTGCTTTACCAAAGTAACTTACCCCTTCAGCCCTCTGTGTGCAATTTATAATTTTAACATTGTGTAACGGAGCTGGTTGCACGAACACCCCTTGCCTTTAAGGGCCCCAAGGAAGCTGTAGTGAGAGAAATGACTGTTCTTTACGGTGTCGCTCAAAAACTGCCAAGCAGGCAAGGCCTATCTCTGTGCAGAAAGGCTGTCTTGTTAATAAGGTTGTCACTAGCTCACTAGAAAAGGGTTTCAACTAATGAGGGAATAATTAGAGCCTAGTAGGAAAAGCACCAGGAGCTCTCTACAGCCCACCACGTGTAGTTTCCATTGCTTCAGAAGCGGCTTATTGTTCCTGTTCCCTAAGCACCCCTTGAAGGCAGTGCTCCACAAAACAGCCTGCTGGTGTAAATAGGTGAAGTGCCAGTAGGAAGGCTCAGAAATCTGCAGTTATTCATAAATCTGTTGTTCTTGCCTTGGTGATGCAGTGCGAGCGGCGAGTCCCTGCGGAGGCATGCTGACTTTCTTAATCCGTGCTTACCATGGCGATGTACATTTGGCCACGGTTAAGAAAGTTATTAGGAACAGAGTTGTTCTTTCATTGCCCCCTGCTATTGTCTGGGGGAATCTTAATCTCCCTGTACATTGTGTCCTCTTGACACCACATTAGGAAATCTGTTGTCACTTGCTTCTAAGACGTGAATGAGACCTAAAGCAACTTAGTGACTCATCAAAGTTGAACACAGGGCGATTTATTGGTAGAGCGAGGATTGAATCAAGGCTTGCTAGGCTAATGTCCCAGCTTCGGGGGTGTCTGTTTGTCACTTAACAACAGTTACTGATTGTGTAAAGCCCATGGTGGTAGGAGGTTGTGTGACGTAGTCGCCTTTAAGTTACAGGTTCAGTGGGAACCAAATCTGGCCGTGGTTTACAGCTGCTTGCACTGCCCGTTACAAACTGTACCATGGTAGCCCAAATAATCTCTTAAGACAGTCTTAACTAGAATTATTAACTCCTGCTTTCTAGTTCATGCTTCATTTTCTTTCTCTATCCTGCAACAGGGGGGAGAAAGGTAAAGGAAAACCACAAAGCTCTCTTCCTTGTGCCCTGCTGAGCTGTAAGGCTTAGCCGTGTTCCCTGCCCTGTCCCCGGTACCATTCCTGCCCTGTCCTCTGTACCAAAAGCATCTCATCAAAACTTGAAAGGCTGATTTCTGTAGTGGTACAGTAGCTGTGTTTGTGTATGCAGCAATGCAAAAGTGCTGCTGTTCTTGACAGCAGTAGTAAGATGTGAAATAAGGAGTGAAAAATAGATGGGACTGGATTTATCAATATTTTATACAAGTCAGGTAGTTTGATCATTTTTCAATATGCCTTGACTGATCTAAGATGTGCCAGCATTCTGCAAGGAATGGCTTTAGTACACTCTAGCATTTGTCTAAGTTTAAAGAAACGTATGGTTCTTTACGTTATTAATTGTGGCTTAACCTCTTGCGGTCTTAACAGAACAAGAAATCAGGAAGCAATGTGAAAAAACATTGGGCAACTTTGTTCTAAAGAAAGCTGGGGGTGGCATTACATCATTTCTGTGAACTGGTTTTATCCTCTACATTGTTTTTTCTTCTGTCTCCCTTGATTCACCACATCTGGACCCTGGTCAATAGTCTGAGAATACATCTGGTGTTGATCGCTCTTCGTAGGCATTTAACTTGCATTTATATAATGTGTTTGTGCAGTGAGGAGTGACTAACTGCTGTCTTATTTGGGCTTAAAAAGATGTCCTCTAGAATTCAGTTGATAAAACTGTTACTCATTTTGTACCAAAGTGTCTGGTAGCTTTATGTGAGTTTGAAAAGCCTGAGTTTTGGGTAACTTATTGCCTTTAAGCTGCATATATATCTAATTTATTTGGTAACTGGGTCATAGGCAGGGACTTCAGCACTAGGAGTACTAGTAACTGCTTCAGGCAGTCCTGTAGACTTCAGCTGGACAACTCCAAGGTGTGCAGCTCTTGCAAAACTTAGTGTGCATGACTTGCGTGCAAGCTTCGGATCAGCGATCGCAGGCTCTGGTGTTGGTGAATAAATTACATTGTCTTTCAGGCCTCGTAATTGGAGCTTTTTTGCAAATGAGGATGCTGAATGTTATGATACCACTGATACGTGCTGCCTGGTTCTTATTAAAGCAAAATCCCGATGCTGGAAGCCAAATGGGAAAGGAGAAATGCCCCAAGGACATAGGGGAGAAACACTGCAAGGTGTTTGTAAACATGTGGAGTGCATCGTGGCACTGTGACTTGTTTGCAAGGAACAGGGGAAGATGGGGTTTGGGGCTGCTGGCAATGTTGGATAACAATCTTTCCCAGCATATATGAAGAGTATCGAAGTGGGCAGTTTTTTTTCTAATCTCCTAAGCATACTGGAACTAAATTGAAGCTACTCGGGTCCCACAACTTCCCCTGGACAATAATGACACAACACAGTCAAGATGGATGTAGAGATAGTACATCCCTGGATTGGATAAATGTTAATGAGCTTTGCTTGTTTTAGACAACCAAGTTTTAAAGAGAAATATTTTATTAATGTTTGAAAGTGGCCTAGCATGCATTGAGCTTATCTCTTAGCTCTTTTTGCTGTCATTGAAGAGGGCCGCTAGCAATTTAGTGGGCTCATTGCTGGGTAGGATTGCTGCTGTCCCCCATCTCACGGAACTGTGGCCTTTTTCCCTGGGCTTTTCCTCGGAGCCGGTTTGGCCAGCGGTGTGAGAGGGTGAGCCGTGCAGACGGGCTTCGCCTCTTCACGCTAGCCCAACCAAACCAAGACGTGGAAATGTTAGTGAATGGCTAGTCTGAGGCTCCCTTTCATCAGTTGCAAATTGGGATTTGAATTTAAATTTCTGTTGAATTTGACCTATTCTGAAATGCTGTTCCTGTGAACTTTAAATCTGCAATACTTTATTTGTGCGTGAATAATTATTGCCTAAAAGATATTTACTTAAAGCAAATGGAAACGCAAGCTGCTGCTGCTTCAGAGTGGTTCTTGGAATATTTTTTTTTTAGTTCAGAGGAGTAGGAAGGGCATGGGTTTTGTTGGTGTGTTTTTCCTCCCACAGAGGAAAACAAAACAAAACAAAAAAAACCCCAAGAAGGAATGGGGGAGTTAAAGCAAATAAAACTTGATGAGGCTAGAAGAGCCCTTACTGCTTTAGCTAGCGATGTGAAAAATGGATTTCATTAGACTGTCCATATTGCTATTTTCCAGACACTGTATCAAAGGGAATCACTGGTGGGTAATGCAATGGAAAGGAACAATGTTTTCTCTTTCTCATTTCCCACCCCTTCCCCCAGAAGTCTTTTGCATCCATGTGTTATGACTTTGTTCCTGTATTTTCCAAATGACTGGCTGCTTTGTAGTTCTAATGTGCACCTTTCTTTTAATTTTAGGTTCTGTCTTCATTTTGCTGACTCAAACCGCAGATTCCAAGGAAAGGAGGGGAAGTGGAATAAAATACTCAAGTGCCAAAGGAGAAGCCAGACTAGTCGATGAAAGTTACTGTTACTAAGCTGTAGACTGCTCTCACTTACACATAGTGGGGGGGAAAAAAATTGCTGTTGGTTCAAAGCTTATAAAATTACTTTTGCAGACTTTCCTCACTGAACTTCAAACAGGCAAAACCCCTTCAACTGGGGCTGAATTAGGAAATGGAAATATGACTCCTTCCTGGTGTCTTCCATCTTCCTCTCCCTCTGCAGGGTTTTTTGTTTGGGGTAGGAAATCCTGAACAAATTGTATGGCGTCAACCAAACTTGTAGTTGATGGTTATGGATGACCTAGGAACTTCAGATTTGTGTCTCTGCAATGACACCCGAGTAAGGCAAAGGTTGAAAACTGCTCATCAGCTACTTTATCAAAACCTGTAGTAACTATTACAGTCATGCTTTCGCGCTCTTTCTAACTTTTGAACTCTGGGGTGATGCTCCCTGGAAGGGATGTGCAGATAAGTCACCTTTTTGGGTTGGAAACAGCAGTAATTTGAGAATGCCCAGAAGAGGCTTAGTAATTCAAGCCAGGACTCGTTGGCTCTTAGTGGGCCTTGCTTTACTATTCAGTTTAGTCTTGCTCATGTATTTGCTTGAGTGTGCTCCACAAACAGATGGTAATGGATCTCTACCGGGTGTCGTAGGAGAAAACATGGGTAAAGAATACTATCAAGCTCTCTTGCAGGAACAAGAAGAGCACTATCAAAATCGAGCTACTAGTCTGAAACGTCAGATTGCCCAGTTAAAGCAAGAACTTCAGGAAATGAGTGACAAATTGAAATCCCTGCAGGAAAAAAAGAGCCCCAAGGTCAATGGTATGAACTACCAGGGCACCAAAGAACAAGCACCCAATGATCTCCTAGAGTTTCTTCATTCCCAGATTGACAAAGCTGAGGTGAGCATGGGGGCCAAACTGCCTAGTGAATATGGCGTCATTCCTTTTGAAAGCTTTACGTCCATGAAAGTATTCCAGCTGGAGATGGGGCTCACTCGGCATCCGGAAGAGAAACCCGTTAGAAAAGATAAGCGCGATGAATTGGTGGAAGTTATTGAGGCTGGCCTAGAAGTTATCAATAATCCAGATGAAGAAGATGGACAAGATGAAGATGATGGAGTAGGAGAGAGGCAGCTGTATAGTGAAAATGATTTCATAGAAGGTATGTGTATTACATGCTTTCCAGCCCATTAACGGAATGTCACAGCAGGCATTTAATGATGTTTGTATTTTTAGGAGTTTTACCTACTTGAATATAGCCTTGAACAGTAATTACACAGTAAGAACTTTTGTTTCTAATGATGAGAATATTACTGTTTCATTATTTTACGTTTTGAGTGAGGAGCAAGAAATCCATTTCAGAAGAAGGGCTTAGCAAAAGAAGTGGACGGGGGAAGCTGTATCCGCTTAAAATGCTGAGGCATTCATAATTGATTGTAGCTGAATTCAGTGTGACACAACTGCTTGTGGTACTAAATAACTGAAAGACTTCCAGTGGAACTGGTGGCAGCGGGAGGCAGAAATCGATTCATGCCTCTTGTTCCAGTGTGGTTAAGCTATTCAGTATGAAGCTACAGGTTTTTTCTTCACTCATTTCTATGCCACTTTTAGTTCATATTCAGGCTTTTGACTCTTTTTTTTTTTTTAAGAGTTGGCATGCTCAAGTCAGAGGGAGAGCGTTGGTAGGCTAACGTGTTCTGGTCACATCAGCTGAAGAACTTGGTGTCCTGAATAGACCCTTCGTGGTGTATTAGTTATGGGGTCCTCTAAGCTGTGTGACCTTGAACTGTTCTCTTGTTCTCTCTCAGTGCGTGTAAGTCGAATAGCAGAACACAGATTACTATAAAAGCAAATATAGCAGTTACGCTTTCAGCACTTAGTGACACCCTTAGAAGATGCATTTCCTATAGAAGCTGGCTTTCAAGGTAGAGCGTAATGCTGATGGAGATAAGTATTATAAAAAATGGCTCTAGTACCTCTCTTGTGTTTACAGTATTAAAAACAGTTCATGCTGCCATAAAAACCCAACCAAACAAACCAAAAAACCACCGCAAACAAACCCCAACAAAACAAAACAAAAGTTGGACCGTATTATAAGAACATTACTGTAAAAGGGATCCTGGATCTCAGCAGTACTGATGTCTGCACTATTAAGCAAACATGCTGGAGAGAGGTACTGTTGGCCTTGAAATAATCCGTTCTTTCAGTCTAAGATGATGTCATTGGTCTGTAGTGCAAAAAGTCTCCGCTTTTAACAGCTACTGTGTTTAAAGTTTAATGCAGGGACTCTTCTTCCTTCCAGAAGGTGGGGTGGGGAATCCACTCAGCTGTGTCTGTGTAACACAGTCAGCGCAGTGTTAGGCTGTTCCTGCAGTTTTCACGTAAAACTATCCTGTTTTATCTGGAGGTGGTCATTCTTGCAGTCCTCTTACTGATTTCTTTGTATATTAATTGTGCAGCTGCTTTTCCTTTGTTTTAGGTACTGCTTTACGCTGTAGTGGATTTTTACCATTACTAAAATAGCAGTTTATTGTTCTTAGTGGATTGCCTGTAATGACTGAACACCCCCAAGAAAGCAGGCACATTTGGGACTGTAGGACTGTACTTTGTAACTCTGCCTCTATTCACACCCAGTATATTGATAATTATTTTTGGAAATCAAACTCATTTCCTGTTGCTGTAAAGGCAGTCTCTTCAAGCATACGGTTACAGGAACTATAGAAAAAGTATTTTTATGCTGGTGCTTGTATGGGTATGTTAGCAGGAACCATACATAACCACCATAACATGGTATGTTAGCCATGGTGACACACATCAGTATCTTTTTTCAAACAGAGTTTGTGGGTTGTGTGGGTATTCTCTGTGTTTGTATGTGTGAATACTACTGGCTAACTTAAACACTAGGCTGGAAAAAAAAAAAAGGTTGCTTCTGAATATTAACACCTTTCTCCCCTGCCCCCCCCCCCCCCCTTGTTCCAAAACTCGAGGTGAGCAATGGCACCACTGGTGGTAGTACCTGCAGGTCACTTGCCCTACAGCACTGCGACTCTAGCACGCTGCCGCCATTGTCACTTTGTGCATCCTTGTTTTGATAGAAGTCCAGTTGGAAAGCTGAGGCGTTCCTATTTGGGAAATACTACTCCCTTAAGCTGTCATAAACTGGTGGATTCAGTTTCACAGTGGATTTGGTGTATCTATCGAAGCCCCAACAGGTCCTGCTACTGTCCTAAGAGCACAACTAAATTGTTTCAGATTAGCATTGCTCACTTAGAGAAACAGTTTGTTAAAGCTGGCTTGAGTTAAAGCAAATAGTTGAAGTTCTGTATCCTCTTCAATTGCTGATATTTTGTAATAAGTGATTTAGGACTAAGAGTAGAGTTTTCTGCCGTTTGAAACAGGAGGCTGAGAAACTTGGTGTGTGGATTATTTTTGTGGGTTCTAGGGCAAAAGAGAAAACATGATAATTAATATGTAACCATCATGTTTTACGCTTAATATAAACTGGCTTTGCTTTTGTTCTGACTTGCAGGAATTTTTTTCTCAAAACTAACGCATACCAATCTACAAAAAAACCACAAAACTGTGCCACAAGTACAAGCTAAACTAGAAAAAGGCATTTTTATTCTAGAAGTGTTCTAGCTTCCTACCTCAGCAGGCTAAATTTTCATGTAGGTGAATCACAGCACGGTCAGGGCTGGAAGGGACCTCTGGAGATCATCTAGCCCACCCCCCTGCCAAAGCAGGCTCACCTGGAGCAGGCTGCACAGGGTGGTGTCCAGGCGGGTTTGAGTGTCTCCAGAGAAGGAGACCCCACAGCCTCTCTGGGCAGCCTGTTCCAGGGCTCCGTCACCCTCAGGGGAAAGAAGTTCTTCCCCATATTCAGAAGGAACCGCCTGTGTTGGAAGATGTCTGGTTCTGGGAATTATGTCAGGTTTTTTTCCTAGACTTGTGAAGTGCTAGGCTAAACCTTGAGCTATCTAATCTTTCGTGGTATGTACTTCCAGGTGTATTGGGAAATCCTTAGAGAATTTGGAGTCCGTAGTAAGTTTAGAATCTCTTTTCATATAGGCAGTTTTACCTAATGGTATCTCTTCATGTCCACAGTTCTTCCCCAGCATTTATGTTGCTTCTGATGCCCATCAGTGAAATAGCACTGTTTTGTTCTGTAAAAGCATCATTGTGTTTTAGGATTTACCTGTATTGGAGTCACTTGTGACAACAAAGACTAAAAACATGAATTAAAAATTAATCTGCCTTCTGCCTATTTAAATTTGTTTTATAAATAGAAATCCGCTGAATAAACTTTTCTGAAAAAGTGCACTTAATTACACAATAATACATGGTAGTCTCATTCTACTGATTTATTTTTTTTTATTACTCTAGCACTGCCTAGGACCAAAGAACTTCAAAATACGTGCTGATGGATGCTAACTCCCTTGTTGCTGCTTTGTTTTTTTGGTCTGTGCCCTCAATTTAACTGTTCGTGCAGCTCCTTCACTGCACGCTCAGCCTCTGTGGTCTCTACATGAAGGAAGTCTGACTTCTCCCAGTGGTGCAAGGAAGCTGTAACCTGTTCAAGTGTTATCCAAACTGATGTCGTTTTTTTTAGTGTGGCAAGACAAAGTGATGATGCAAATCTGTTTTGGAATTGTCATTAGGCAGAGCTGCCACAGCCACACTGTGGCTATTGGCAGGTTTCAGGGAACAACACCAAGTAAAAAAAGTTAAAAAAAGAATTTGCAATGTAACTACAAGGATACTTTCTGAAAGCTCCACATTATTTTTCACAAGGCTCGTTTGGCTTGCCCTGCTGATGAAGAGAAAATCAGCAAGTTTCTCAGCTCTGTGGGGCTCTTTGCTGCATTGTTACCTTTCCTTGTTTTGCTGCAACCCAGAACGAAATTTCCAGAATTCTAATATTAACAGAACAAAAATCTGACCTTAAAAAGTCTTGTTCTGCAGTTGTTGTTTGAGAAGCACTTTGAAGTTTTTTTCTTAATATTTCCATTTGATCTAAGTGTATGAGAAACAGGAGTATGCTGTTCCCCTTGGATGAAAAATATCCCTGGAGAAGATAAAAGTTGCAATATTACATATTTTCACAAATGAAGGGGCCTAGGACTACAAACAATTAATCTAATTGCTGAATTGGGCATTCTAAAATAGCCCTGGATTAAAAATAGATCTCTTTGGGATCAGTGTTTGGTAATATAGAGAAAAAGAGGATAAGTAAGGTGGGAAGAATATAGTAGTATTGCCTCTGTCCGTCCTCTTTCTTCAGAAGCCTGTGATACAAAGTCTTGAATAGTGATGCAAAACTGCCTAAGGAGCCTTCATGGACATCTGTCTGTATGTTTCTATCAGTGTAACTGGTTTATTTGGGTTATGTTTATCAGTGTAATGGGTTCATTTTGTCAAGAGATTAAAAGTTCTTCCATTGGGTAGATATTTAACCTTTAGAAAACAGAGGCTTCCACATATTTTCAGCAGTTAATTATCAATTAGCTAATGAAAGTCTCATTATTGAATGTCTACCAGAATTCAAGTGCTGCTGTCTTGGGTCCATTTCTCCTGCTTCTGTGTTTCCGGTTGGAACTGGGCAAAGGCCAGAAACTATGTTTTGGTCTGAATCTCAAGGGAAGACTCCCCATCCATCCTTGGCGTGTTAAAATAGATTATCCCAATGCTGCGAGCTCAAACTCTTCGTGAGTCCTTGCCATCCACAGAACAGTGGGGGCTGTTTGGTATGCGATCAGCCCCTTTCAGATGTCCTGCATAATACAAACTGGTCAGTGTCCCAGGAACTTCAACAGGATTTTAATACACAAAAAAAATTAAAAAAAATATGGACATAGTCTTAAATTCCTTGGACACTTTATGGGTAGCTTTCTTGGTAGTTGTAAACAAGGTAAAAATATTTGAGTATAGGAGAACAGCTTTTTTGGCTTTGATAGCAATTGATCCCCAGTATTCCTAGATTTAATTTGCTTGGTGAGAAACAGAACTTCTGTGGGGGGAGTAAAGCTTCATGGACCAGGAGTAACAGCTGTTAAATTATTTCTGCTCCTTTTTACCTCCTTGCTTATAGAGCTCTGTTTTGGATGGCAGCCAGTGTATGCTAGCTGGAAGGTGAGATAGCAGCTTTTATTACGTGAGTCAGTCCCAAGTGTTAAAAACCTGAATACATGAAAAAGTAACGCAGATGTGGGTTCTTTTTCTGGCTGTTTTCAATTCTGGCTTCTGTGTATAGAAGCTTTAATCCTATAAAAGTGTTCAGATTAGTAGATTACCTGTGGAGGTTAGCTCATAGCAAGGAGAATGATTTGAGGAGCACATACTTAGTATTTTAAATAAGTGTGGTGCTGGTAGGATGTTGAGATTCAAGTTAGGAATCTTCTATTCCAGCAATTGAATGTTGGCAAGGCACTACTCAAATTTGGACTTGCATGTTAAGGCCTTTATGAAGCTACAGCAGTGTTTTTTTGTGTGGTTTTTTTTTTTTTAAAGTTACTTTAATCTAGAAATCTTGGTTCTATACTGCAACTTTCTGTTGTAGACTGACGTCTAAGCTTATCCTTTGATTAAAGATCAGCTATTGCCAACTATGACATGCTTTTTTGAAACTTCACTTGCATTATAAATGGTGTTTTTTGTCTGTAAACAGCTTTTGGATCCTAGATAAAGGGGTACAGTATGCAATACTGAATGTTACTTTACGCGGGAGTGCCGGTACCGGGTATTTGCTGTGCATTGCGTGCGAGTCGTCAGCTGCTGCCGTGACGCAAGAAGCTGTTTTCAGGCTGCAGCTCTGGACTGCGCAGCGCAAAGGCTCGGAGCGGGAAAGGACTGAGAGGGATTTTGGATCTTTTTCTGCTTCTAACAGGCCATGCTGCGGTCTTCCATTGTTGGAAATGCCCTTTTCATATGTGTAATTAATACTGATTAGAGACTGTTGTGCTTTTCCTGAGCATTAAAATGTGGTGCGTCTCTTACGCAGCTCTGTGCTCGCAAAGGAATAGATGTGGATTTCTCTCTCTTAAAGGAGTGCACCGCAGAACTTTGTTCTAAGGATAAAAAGCATTCCAGCTGGAAGGTTAGATTCAGTCACTGTTAACTTCCAGCGTGCCGGCACCAGGGTGGTGTGCTGCACCCCATCTCCCAGAGACCCCACATGGGAGTGGGTCCCCATGCGTGGCTCGCCCCGGGGACAGTGCCTGCTGGGGGGGTGGGAGCTCCCAGTGCCGGGGGCTGTGGGGCGGGAGGAGGGGGAACACCAGTGAACACAACTGGGTTTGGTTTGGAGATGGAGGCTGCGGCAGAGGGATGCGGAGGGTGTTGGGTAGATTTAGGGAAAAGGAGGCTTTGTAAAGGGAGCCTGGGGTGGGCAGGGGAAAAGTTGGGGCAAGGTGGTGTGTGCATCATGTTCCTTCTTGTGTTGGATGGGAGGGAGGGAGCATGGAGGAATATTTGCCTGGAGATAGGGAGAGAAGCAAAGCTGTAAGATCACTTCTTTCTAGTTCCTGAGATAGAGCAGCTTGGGTTTGTTTGTCCAAGTTTGAGGGCTGCTCCCTTCACGTATCTTGGCCCCCCTCGATTTCAGCTGTGAAAAAGACAACAGCAACAAGAAGGTCACTGTCAACAGTGGGCACAAAAGACAGTGCCTTGTGTCGGCAGAGCAGTGCTGCTGTGCTGAGCTCTGCTGCCTTGCTGGGTGGGAGGCTGGCAAGGATTTCGGCAGCTCTGGTGGCTGGCTGGCAGGAGCAGAGGCAGGGTCAGGTGCCTGGGAACGTGCTGGGAGCATGGTGCGCGGGCAGGGGTGTTCCTTGCCCTTGGGGATCCAGCTGTTCATAGCTCTCCCAGTAGCCTGCCTGGCCAGCTCCACTGGGAGCTGTTCAGTTGGCAGCCTAGTTACGTTTCTTCTGTAGAATATTCCCTTTCCTTGTGGCTGAGAGAGGAGAGCAGAGGTGGGATGAGTATAGGGCAGTTCTGTGGGAGGAATTTTCCTGTCATCACTTCATCCTCTCAGGTTAGCGTGGATAGGGGATGAACAGGGCAGAGCTCTGTTCAGTCGAAGCTATGGATGAGCCTTGGTCTTTTCCTTCGTGGTGTAAAATTAGAGAGGCTGTTGGCTCAACTTGCTTCCTTAACAGTCCTCAAAATCAAGGGACTGTGTTCTGAATGGGATGGATTTTCCTACCTGTTAGGAGTGAAATCTCTCTAAACAGGTAATCCTATTTACAGAGATCTGATACTGTTTTCTCAAAGTGCTACATCTATGTAGAAATGTCCTTAGAGGACGACAGCTGTAGTAAAACACCACTGTCTGTATTTATTGAATAGAAAGCACTGTAGCTAGTAGTCAGCAGTGTAAACAATGTTAAAGCATTCCAGCATTTATCACACATGGTATTTTTTTTAGATATCACATTTCAGATTTTGCAGGCTTTGTCAAGCGAGTTATTGTGTCGTTTGTTCTGCCCACAGCTTGTGTTGTGTTGATTGCTGGCCGGATGATCTCGGCTTGTACTGTGGGCTAGCTCACGGGAAGATGCTTACCGAAGGGCTTGACAGCAGGCAATATTAGATTTCAGCCATCCTTTTCCATAGCAAATACTTGGATTCCCTTTTTGTTGGGAAGACCCAACTCTTAATTCGGCCTCAGAAGTTGATGTAGGACCATAAAACCTGTTGTCGTCTCTAAGAAGCAGGGGAAGCTGGAGTTTGTTTGAGATGGTTTCTCAGGTCTGGTGTAAGAGGGTAGGAGGATGATTGTGATTGCTAATGGTTTGTGGATTTTTATTTATTTGTTTTTGAAAAAACCCAGAAGCTTTGCCCCCAAAGCTTTATTTTTCCCTTCTTTGTAGTTCTTAGGAAAAACAGTGTTTCTGAAATACAATTGCTGGGATCTTTGACTTTACGAATTACTTGTGTGACTTATTCTTCAGGTTACTATCGTACAGAAAGAGATAAGGGGACACAGTATGAGCTGTTTTATAAGAAGATGGATGGCATGGAATACAGACATGTCACCTTGTTCCGACCTTTTGGACCCCTCATGAAAGTGAAGAGTGAAACGGTCGATATTTCTAGATCAATCATTAACATTATTGTCCCTCTTGCTGGAAGAACTGAGGCATTTGCACAGTTTATGCAAAACTTTAGGTAGGTGCATGAGATTATATAGCGAGCTATGTTGCTGACTTTCAGTGTTTTGTTTCCTTTTTGAAATTAATTCCTGTTCTGGTGGATTTGCTACAGAACTAATGATTCCAACATTGTGTGCAACTGCCTTGGGATGTTTGCAATTGAACCTATTGTATGGAGAAAACATTCCTTCTAAAAGGATTTAAGAGGTTCTCAGTTTGCACCAAAACCCCTTTTAGACCAAATGCCAGGGGTGTTGTGAACCTGGACACAGATGATCTTGGACATAATTTTTGTATTTACATCAGCTTTTGAGCTCCTTCCTATAAAATAAGGTGTTGGAATGAGACACACAGTATTGGAACCTTCCAATTCAAACAGGATAGCTGTGGAAAGAAGAGGGAAAACATCTTTCCTTGTTTTCCTGAGAAGCTAGTTGAAGTCTGTCCAGAGTACTTAAATCTTCTAGTACTTTTAAATGCGATAGCTTTTAAGTACCTGAAGCTTCTGTTGTGTTGCAAGTAATTTTTTAATGTCAGCTTCTCTTTGTGCTTATAGGGATGTGTGTATTCATCAGGATAAGCGTGTTCACCTCACAGTGGTGTATTTTGGACAAGATGGGCTATCAGAAGTAAAAAGCATCCTAGAATCTGTAGCTAGGTAAGTGTCGATACAAGCAATATTAATTGGCATTTAAAATGGATTTAAAAAAGAATGAAATAACAGGAATTAACTTTATAGTCCATTGCAGGTTAACAGGAAAAGTAAACTTTATTCACAGTACGCTATTTTTTGGTTGGCATTTTGCAGCTTAAGTTGCTAAAGTCTGACAGAAGACTGCTGAAAATCAAGCTATAGGCCAAAAAAAGACTAATAGCAGTGGCTTTGAGGTTTCTATATGACAGTCCAAAAAAACAACAGGCGTGAGTTTTGCAGCGATTATTCAGTCTTGCTAACAGATTGATCAGAATTGAAGTTCTTTGAAACTGGGATGCGCATTTTGATAGTTCTTTCACTGGAGAATCAATTTTATTTAGTGAAAAGGAAGAGAATCCTGGTCAAAGTAGGCTGGTAGGCTGCTGAGTCTGAGAAGTTGAGCTTTGCCCTCTGTCCTCTAGGTAACTGGGCCGAAACTTGCCCTCTGCTGTAAAATGGCTTTAAATGCTTTTTCATCGTGGCGCGCTCAGCAGCAAATAGCATGACAGTAGTACGGGTGTGACATTCCCAGATGTTGCTTTTTTTTGCTCCAGAAGAACGGGACAGGTAATAGTACCTATAACCGTGTAGCAAGGGGACTCCTTCTGTGCCTGAGCTCCCCAGCTCGCCCCCGCGCTGGGAGCTGGTTCCCATTAGCCGGGAATAGGCTGGGCTCCCACCGGATCCCTGCCTCGCAGCGCTGCCCGAGGCTCTGCTCGGCGAGACGTATCAGGCAGAGGCTGTTGTGTCACTGGCTTAAAATGGGACGACGCGTGGGCCTGGCGTGTGTAGCATCTTGTAGGAAAGGAGGCGTGCTTCTGCTTCCTCCCGCAAAGCCTCCCAGCCCCAAGTTTCTGAGGCCGCCCTGCCGCGCTCCCTGCGGGATGCCCCTTCTCGTGGTGCTGTGAACCCACTGGGCTTTTGTCTGGCTCTTTATCTTCCTAGTGGTGCTGCTGCCCAGTGTCTTCGCTCTGTTCTCTGCAAGCATTGCCCTCTGAAGCATCTCCAAAGTAGATGCTTAACTTTGCTTGAAGATATTCCCTGGGTGCGTTTCCAGTCTCCCTTTGCTGCTCCTTCCCTCTTCTTCAGCAGGCGCGGGCATCTGTGCTGCCGTATGAAACAGCGAGGCGAAGCAAACCAACGGGGATGCGGTGGCATCCATGAGTTCCGTGATGCCGGATCTCTGGCTTTCCGTTTGCTCTCCCCTCTGACCTAGTGAAGACAGAGATACTGCTCTGGATTTCTTACAAGTCAGGACTTCTTTGTGGGGACAAATCTGAGATGGCATTGTAAATTCAGACAACACGGTAGTTCGTGTCAGTTGCCAAAAGGCCTTTTTAATCTGAACTATTAAATGCAAAGTGAAGTTATAAGATAAAAGACTGAGGTCCATCTTTTTACAGTGTCTCAATGTTTAAAATAGACAGCTAAGCGGAACAGGTATTTTTTTCTCATCCTCATGATGCAACTGCCTTTGAAAAAAAATTTCCGGAGTGAAGTTACTGTAAAATGCTGGAAAAGTATAAATGGTACCTTCTGCCCCCTCCACGGATTTATTTTGGGTTTGGCTCTGCTTTTCTTCTAGAGAAACTAACTTCCACAATTACACGCTTGTCTCTCTGAATGAGGAATTTAACCGAGGCAGAGGACTTGACATGGGCGCCAGAGCCTGGGAAAAAGGCGAGGTCCTGATGTTCTTCTGTGATGTTGATGTTTATTTCACAGCAGAGTTCCTCAACAGCTGTCGCTTAAATGCTGAGCCCGGTATGTTCCTTTACAGTTGCTGTAACAGAGTCTTGTGGTCTTGTTTGGCTTAAACTGACCTGTGTTGAGTATATAGACAACTATCTTGAGTGGTAGAGCTAATGCAACACCATGCACGTAGGAAAATGAAAAATACTCTGTGCACAAAACACCGTACTATTTAGACTGAGAAATAACTTTTGCCTTAGCATAGCATGTTTTAATAACACATTGTCTTTTTTTTGTACAGTAAGTACAGTTTTCACACTTTCTTAAGATCTGGCTGTCTAAAGGAAAGCTGGACAGTTTAATTGCTTTAACAATTAGAATGTATGTAAATTTGTCTAACAGAACTCAATGTAGCACTTAGGGTGGAAGATGACTTTTGTTACACTGCAATCTCTTGACAAGTTTGGTTTATGTCTTCTCGTGCTTGGGTAGCCAAGACACATCACATACGAATGGTTTCAGTAGAACTGCACACTGTGCTCCTTACAGAGACTGAGCTAATGTTCCACGTTTACATCCCAAGCTCTGAAATTTTCTGACCGTTTTTCTCAAGTTTGTATGAAGCTTGCCGGTTCTACAAGCTTCTGCCAGAAAGGATAAAGCTTTCTTCAGTTAACAAGTGTGCTAGTTAAGATCTTCTCCTGTCAAACATTTGTTTGGGTTCTTTTTTTAATGCTTACTCTTATTCCAAATTTGTTGCAGCCAGAAACCATTTCCTCCAAATGTCAATTTGGAATGAATAGATACTTTTTCTTCACATAATAAACAGGCAAGAAAATCTGCTATAAGCCAGATATTTGGGTTCTGTTTCTTGGCTTTTTCTTCCATTTTTGCCTGTCTCTGCACTTCGTGAAATGAAGTATGGAGTATTTATACGTTCATGAAATGAACGTATAAATAATTGGAAGAACTTTGGAGAGGAGGGCCGTGTGAGCTTTCACAAGGAAGGTAGTTTGAGAGGCTGCTTGATGATTCACACTAAGTTTATCACCTTTGCTTCAAGTGAGATCTGAAAATGCTTCTTGCACGTTCAAGTGTTCATGCCCAAATCAGGGTACTGAGTATTCTCGTAGATTGTCGTCAGTCCCTTTGCAGCACTGGCAGTGCAAGAGATCCTTGAAAAATGCTTGTCTTGTTTCTGTAATAGGTATAGACCTAGTGTCACAGCATGATCAGGGGATTTGTGATGCTTGATGCCCTTGCAGGACAATCCTGGATGTACACGCTTTTAAATCCTTGTGGAAAGAGGGAAGCCCATAAAACTGAAGCTTTGCAAGGTGTTACGTGGACGTGGTTATTTTTTAGCTTTATACCATTATTGCAAGGATTTGTCACTGTCGTCTTATGTGATACTGTGATATGTAATGTATATAAAAAAATTTTATATGTAAGTATCTATAACTATATATAAATATGTACCTATAACGTATGTATTAAGTGTGTGTACATATATTGTTTTTAATCCTGTGGGCTCTGCCCTACTAGATATTATGGGAAATCCTAGCAGTTAGACCTTATGTTTGTTTATTTTCACTAGATGGCTAATAGCTAATATTTTACATAAAGAGAATATTTCAAGTTTCCTGTTGCCTTCAGAAAGTATACCCACAGTGAGTAACAATTACCTTTTGATTTTCAGGGAAAAAGGTTTTTTATCCTGTGGTATTCAGCCTTTATAATCCTGCTATTGTCTATGCCAACCAAGATATACCACCCCCTGTGGAGCAACAATTGGTAAGCAGTGTGATTTATTCTGGATAGAATTAGTTGTGCTTTGTATTAAAACAAAATTAAGTGTAACTTAATCATCTGTTTGGGACATCTTACAACTTCGGCAGTGCGCATCTAAACACTTTTCTCCCTTATGGGCAAAGCACTTGGAAGAAAAGCTTATTAAACAGTACAAAATTCATCCTTAGATAAACTTGCAGTTCTACTTCCATTTTTTTTTTTTTTTTTTTTAAAGAATGCTATTAATCAAATGAAGTTGGTAGTTCTGATCTGTTGCTCAATTCTGGCTTGGAAAGCCAGTATTTTAGGATAGTGGCATAACATGGCAGCAGCTTTTGTCTTATGTTCCAGCAAACAAAGAAAGGCAAAAAACTGAACGGTGCTCGATAAGCTTCCCTTGTTATCAACTCTTTTTGCTAACTACCAAATGGTAGCTGCAGGAGGTGTGCTGTGTAACTCCAGGTGTGCTCAGGTGCTCAGTCTGTTCCTTTTTCATGCTGTGGACAGCTGTGCTGTGTGTCTTAACCTTTGCCATCCAGCATCTGCCAGAACCCTTGGCTGTTCCACTGCTAATTTCATCTTCATTTTGGAATGAGAAACATTGCTTCTAGGGAAGCTTGCAGTCAAAATAATAAGCAAATAAATCCCACCAAGAGAATAGTTTTAACGATAATTTGGGGCTCAGCAGAAGGAAGTGAGTACTGAATTTCTGGGGCTTTGTTGCCTGAAGATGGAATGGCTGCAGTCGGTGTCCAGCCTGACTCTCTTTCAAGAGACTGTGTAAATTAAAATTGTTTTTGCAGCTGGGACTTGTGAGGTAGGCAGGTTTGGAGGAGAGAAAGGAGCCACAGCCCTACTACAAGAAAAGCATAATAACCCTCACCCCCTACGCTGCTAGCAAGAGCCTGCTGAAATTAGGAGGGAAGTTTCTGCCTGTGGCCTCAGGTGGTCACAGCTGAGGGAGGAGAGAGCTCCTGCCTGACGGCTCTGCTCTTGGCTTTTTTGAATCAAACAACTTGACGGTTGCTGACTTCAATCACAAAACTTACTTTTCTTGTCATATCAGAACAAGAAGAGTCTAATGTCACCTTAGAAGCTGGGTAGGAATTAGAGTATTGGGAGCAGATGATTTGGTAATAAACTAAAAAAAAAATTACTGCTTGGTCTGAGCAGATAGATAGGAAATAGAGGTGATGTGGCGGAAAGGTAAAAGTGGAAACGTGAGCGTGAGCATTTGGCATCGGATGGCAAAGGGTGAAGTGAACAGCAGGTAATTAGGAAGCTCACATCTGTGCGTGACACAGAAATACTAGAAGTGTTATATGATGCACCCTGCACCGAGCAAACGATCGGAGGAGTTTAGCTTTCTACACCACCAAGTGCAATGGATCTCCTTCAATGTATTTTGCACTTAAAAATAATCCTGTTTTAAAATTGCAGGTACACAAGAAGGATTCTGGTTTCTGGCGGGATTTTGGCTTTGGGATGACTTGTCAATATCGGACAGACTTTCTGACTGTTGGTAAGATGAATCTCTAGAAAAAAATAATAATTGTGTGTTTAAAAAATGATTCTCTGTTCTTATCTAATGACAGAGAAGTAATGCATTTATTTCTATTATTTTCCCATGCCTAGCAGTCAGACTTGCTTGACCAGTTTGACCAATGAGATAAATAATTTTTTCTGGATTTTGATGTCCCATTTGATGAGGGAGTCACAGTATTTTTTTCATAGCAACATTCTGTTCTAGAACTTCTACAAATCTTTCATTTTTTTGTGTGCTTTGTGACTGTCTGAAGCAAGTTAGTCGTGTTAAAGAAATGTGCCCCTCAAGTAAGCAACTAACGTAGACAAGAAGCATTAAAGTTTGTTCTTGTAAATAACCTTGAGTAGTTGAATGTAGTTGTTCGAGGCTTTAGAAGTCTGCTTTGGCACCCTCTCGTGGCACGCTGTTAGAACGAAGAGCAGCTCGGGGCGCTGGAATGTGGAAGACTTGAGCGATGGTCTGCCAGAAGGTGTGGTGATAGAGCCCCGTGTGCTGCCCGGTGGCTTGAATACAGGCTGGCTTCTGAGAGCAGTCATTCTGCCGTGTGTGCGCTATACGCTAAATGAAGCCTTCATCATTCTAAAGTCTTGAAATTGCGCATGAGTCTGGGTCAGTATCCACTGTGGTCCTGGAAAGGCGAGAGAACTCCAAGTGGTGGAAAAGGTTCCTTTCCTTAATCTGGCTCTTTGAGCTGTGACCTGTGGAGTAATTGCTGGCATTTTTAGAGAGGGCTTTTCATATGGTGCATGACAGCTTCATTTTCCAGCTGCTAAAATCCATTATGATTGCTAAGAATAACCCACAAGCATAGCCAGTGAGGTTTGCCTGCAGTCTTCTGCAGCTGTCACATGGGATGTCATGCATAATACGATTTGGAGACGCTCTTCTAAGAGACTTTCTGACACCAACAATGCATGATCTGTGCCCTGGGCAGTTTCCACTGCAAAGGATGTGGAATGCTTGAAGCTCCTCTCCCTCAGTTTGGCACGTTTTGGCATGGAAAACTTAAAAGTGAATTGCTCCAGAATTTCTGGTATGTCGTACCAGATCGGGTAATGCATGACACAGGGACCGTCGTTCTTTGTGCCTTCCACCGAGCCTGCGTGCCGAAGTAACGTTTTTCTGATGTTGTCTTTATAGGGGGTTTTGACTTGGAAGTGAAAGGCTGGGGCGGTGAGGATGTTCACCTTTACAGAAAGTACTTGCACGGTGACCTTATTGTGATCAGGACACCGGTCCCTGGTCTCTTTCACCTCTGGCATGAGAAACATTGTGCAGACGAGCTCACTCCAGAGCAGTACCGCATGTGTATCCAGTCCAAAGCCATGAACGAGGCCTCTCACTCGCACCTTGGGATGCTGGTCTTCAGGGAGGAGATCGAGACTCACCTCCGTAAGCAGGCTTACAGGACTAACAGCGAAGCAGTGGGTTAAAATGTCAACCCCGTGACATTCGATGACTTCAAATTCACAGTGAACCAGCATCATTTTACAGCCTTAATTCAGCTTAAAAATGCAGTGCCTCTCTTTTTTCAGTGAAGAAGAGTTTAGAGGGTTTTTGGTTCTTGTATTTGTTTTCCGAGTAATTCTTTGACTGATACGCTATGACCTACATATCTTGCGAGTTCAAGCACCTCAAATAAATTGGAAAGCGTATGTATTTTGAGGAAAGTGTCTTCAGTATCAATTGGAAAAATCAGTGGAATGTACAACTCAACACTCTTCCACATGGTACATTTCCATTCTTATATTTGCATTATTTTAAAAATTAAATTAAGTAATCTTTTGTGTCTTGAGTATTTTCAGTCTGTATGGCTCACTGCACTGTGACTTGAAGGATACTACACTTACACCCCATTGTAGAAACAAGAGAAAGGTGTGAAAAAGACTCTCACCGTGGAAGGGATGCGGGGCGTGCTGGCTGGTGTGCCAGCTGTTCAGGTTGCTGATTGCACAGCAAGGGCTTGGCGCTGTGTTTCCTGTATTAACTGACATTTACATGGTTGAATATAGAATAAGTCATGGGGGGTGGGGGGGAATGAAAATCTTTTAAAGTGGAATTTTAGAGCATGTAATGTAATTTCACACTGCAAAAGAGACACCACCTTCTTATCTCAGTGGTGGTATCAGACAAGTTGGGAATGTTCCAGCTGGGTGTTTCTGGGTCGAGTCTTTTCCCACAGTAGATGCAACATCACAGAATCCCTTCTATAAACTGAGCAATGCTATTGAACTCATTCATGTAAAGATTTTTGCACTCCCCCCCCCCCCCCCCTTATTCAGAAGCCCTGCCTGTACATCTCATCCTTTACATTGAGGAGCCATCTTTTCATTCCCATATAAATTTACAAGCAGCCCATTTGCTATTATGCCAGTATTGTCCTTTTGGTTTCTTCTTCTCTTTCTGGCATTTTCCTGACATTTTTGGAAGGCAGTCATATATACTCTTAGCTGTTGTAGTGACCGAAAAAGCAAGTGCTATTACAGTCTTTCTTCATACAATGTCTCTGTTCCACTGATGATCCTAGTAGCCTTATTCTTCTTCACACTTTTTCAGTTTGAGGATGTTTTAGGGGGTTTGGGTTGTTGGTTGGGGTTTTTTTTTTTGGTGTTTTTTTGTTTGCTTGTCCGTTTGTTTTTTTGAGCATGCATAAGCAGAATTATGCTGTGGTCTCATTAGTGCCTTGTACAATGGCACTACTACTTCGCTACTTCCCTTTTGGGTATTTTGGAATGCATAAACAGTTTAAATGCAGGCAGGTCATTTTTCTCCATGTTGTCTTATATGCTACCATATGGCATGCCTCATTTTTAATACATTTCTTTATAGAATGAATGCTGAGAATGCTAATTCAGGGGTTAAGCCATTTGCATGGTCTCCACTGAATTTAGAAATTAGTTGAAAACCCTTCTTAAACCAGGTAATTAAGATCTGTTTATAAATCCAGTTTGCTTCAAGAATTCTGAAGGCAACTTAAGAATTAAATGGTGGATTTCTGAATAGCAGATACGCTGTGCAAATAGTTCTGGGCACTGATCCTTTTTATATGTATATAAAATTTGCCTTTATTGTAACTTATTGTGGAGAACAGTGTACTGTATTGTACTTAGAGTGAAGAGAATGCATTGCAAGACTTCTTGCAATTCTTATTCTCAATATAATAAATGGAATTTCTGCATTTCAGAAATTGTTTTAAGCTGTTTTTTTGAAATAAGTTTTTACAATAATATTTTGCAGTTTTTACGATAATATTTTTCAAGGCAGACGATGTGCCAGATTCAAGGAAGAGTATTTGCAGCAAGAAGTACAACCAGCTCATTTTTGCCTCTCAAGTGGGTATCTAGCCAGACCAGGTATGAAAGTGCAGAGTTAGTACCCTGGACAACTTAAACTTACACCAGATGTTACCTTAGGGTAAGGTATCTTGGTGGTTCCTAACAAAAATGTACCAGTGAGGAAAAGAGTAGCTACGTAGGTGTGGTGATTTGGGGTAAAGATGTAAGTGGGACCTTCTACTGAGACTCCAGCCCTTAAAACTTCAGCCTCTACTGCTCTGCTGCACAAGAATAAGCATCAAAAATGCCTCTGACTGCCACCGCTGCTGCTTGGCACAGGCTGCAGAGGATGCTGGGGTAGTGCGGAGGTGCTGAGTATTGCTGCAGCTCAGCTCTTGCCACTCAGCCGCTACCCCAGAAGGATCCAGTTGTCCCAGTTTCTGTGTTTTGGAAATGCAACAGACTACTGGTACTGGTAGCAGAAGGTGAGAGATCTGGCTGTTTGGGTGGTTGGGCTTATGGTCAGCAGCAAGGAAGGAGAACCATGTCAACTGTCTGCAACTGCGTGATCAAAAGCGGTTTGCGTTGTCGATGGTGGAAGGCATCCGCCTGGATGGAAATCTGGAGCTGAACTCGGTCAACAGGAACCACTTTTGAAAACTTATTTTCCATTCGTCATCCCCAAATGTGGAAGTGAATGCATTGGGGTTAAAAGGAAGTCAGGGCTCTTGGAAATAGTTACTGGCAGGGTTGGGTATTGACACGAGCGGTCCGAATGACTGATTCTTTGATGACTGAGTTTTCAGGGGCCCTTGGAGACCTGGTCTTTCTCTTGCTGCAGCTCAGCTCCCTGCGATAACTGCCTGCGTAAGAGCACGTTGCTGTGGCACACGTCGGCTGGGCCGCCTGGGGGTGTGTGGGCAGCCATCGCCTGTTGCAGCTGTCACCGAAGCCAGAACCTGGTACAGGCTGTGCGCTGTGGTAAGTCAGTGCAAGGTACTCGCAGCCCAGTGGCTGGAAGAACAAGAAGAATAATTTTAAGCATGCAATCTCCTGGGATATGTTTTGCTGCCGTGTGGTACTGGATTCGGTACACGCGCCTCGCTGCGTGCGTCTGCAGCGGAGATGGTTTTACCACCAACAGCCTGTAGAATGTTTACAGCAGGAAAATGCTCAGCTCTAATAGTACTTTACAGGTGGTGGGGCAGCTTGTTAGCAACTTTGACATCGGAAATTAAGCGTTCCTTTAATTAAAAGCTGTTATTCACGGTGTAAAATTTTGCACTTCCAGGGAATTATTACTCATGATGTACAGTTCGTGTTCCCTGATGATTTATCATTTTACCTACTCATTTGTTTCTAAATTATGATTTAATTGGTTGAGAAATTACAAACAACTATCTTAAATTTACAGCTTTTAATTCAGTCTTAAAATAGCTTTTATTATAACTCTCACGCATTTTTACTTTTGCTTTTGGGCTAGGCTATGAGCTTTGACTGTTTAGTTAAAAAAAGATATCTAAAATCATTACTTTAGATGATGATTGTCCCTTAATGGATTAATAAGTATTTTTTCTCAAAATAAGGTGCAGTGTTTTCCTGTAAGCAAGGCCTTCACTGAGCTAACTGATGAATATTACATGGGTGGATTATTTTGTCTATTTCAACAGGGATTCCCCAGAAGAGTACAGGATGCCTTGTATATTCCTAGTAATCCCAAAACAGACACAGAAAAGGCTGACGCCTGCGCATCACAGAGAGTATGATTCTGTTCAGTGTACTGCTCCGAAAGTTACTCGGATTTATGCAAATACATCATGAGATCACTGCGGGGTGACTGCTTTCCTGGTCTGTTCTACTTTTCATCATTCTTTGGGAGTTTTTCAGGCAAAAAGTCCTCTGGAAGCGCTTCACTTTTTCTTGCTTCTCCGCCACGGTCTCAGGGAAAGGCAGGGGTAGAGCCCATTTCAGGACTCCAGTTTTGCAGTTGTTAGCAGTTACTGCTGCATTACCCCAAGTGAACTGATTGAGTGTTTTCTGTGGGGCTGTGGGTGGCACTGACACTTAATTGTGCTCCTGAGCAGGGAACACAAAGCCGAGTCTCTGGCCCCGCATCAGACAGAAAAAAATTATCAATTTTTTTTTTATCACGTTTGCTTTGCCCAAGTCCTTAGCATACCTGAAAGAAGTTACATGAGCTGTATAAATAGATTATACCCTGAAGACTGCTATGGCTCTTTTCTTCACCGCTTTAAATCTCACATCGTGTTACTTGTACTGTGTTTCTTCTCCCTGCGTGTGCTGCCCTCCTTACTAACCCAGCCTGGTTTTCTTTTGATACGGCCTCTCTCTTATTTCTTCCAACTCTGTGCCTTAAAGCCTTCAGCCCCTTATCAGCTCCAGCCGCAGAGCTCCGGGAGGCAGGAGCTGGTGGGGCTGGGTGGAGATGCCTGGCAAGGGGATGCCCCAAAGGAAAACCCAGCGGCCGGACCCCGCAGCGGGATGGGAGCTGCCGGCCTCGGCAGGAGCTGCTCTCTGCTCTTTACCACTTCTGAGAAGTGGCTTCAAACCACAAAGTTTATGAACTCCGTGCTACGGATCAGGCTTATTCTTTTTATTTCTGTATTTGTCGTAATGTGTCAACGAAGTTCTTGGCAAAAAGCAGCAATTCAGAACGGTTCCCCATACCCAGTGTTTGATTGCACACCACTGCTTCTGCTCTCTCATGGAACTGGAACAGAAATAATGGATATGCCTTTATTATAAAGTGAGTTTACAAGTGACTTGCGTTCCTGGAGTATACTGACCCCCTCGGTGTGTTTTGGCACAGAGCGTGCGTGGTCGTATAGCCGCATGGCTGGTTTCTGCCTGCTGCCATGTGCTGTAACACTGGGAAGGTTTGCTCCTCCCCGGTAAAACTTGTAACTCTTCCTTGGGGGTGTTTCCTAACCTCATCCAAGAAAGGGAGGAGATTAGTCACGTTTCAAATACAAAAATCCTCTCTCTTGAATAATAAAATCTACTCTGCATGTTGCTTTAGGCATAGATCTGGCTAAATGGCTGGAAAATGTTGGTGAAGGGTCTGGTCCCAGGCTGGCGGCTGCGGGTGGTGCAGAGCTACAGCCACACGTCACCCCATGTCCAGGGTGCCAGAAACGGGTGTTTGCCACGCACAGACCATCGCTGGCTCGCCGGTGGAGACCTGCTCTCTCCTTTCCCAGGGCGTCCTCTGCCTGCAGAGGGACGATGCAGCCCGCACTGCTCAGCTGGGGCTGCTGCCGCTGGGGCTCTGCAAAGATAAATGAAGATATTACGCTTTGGAGTTGGAACCAACCATCTGCCCAGGGTCGGCGCTGGGGTTACGTGGCCAAGTGTTGGGCCACGGCTTTGTGTTTTGACAGATGCTGTTTCTATAATGCACTGTTCCCCTTTTATAAGCTGTGGGCCAAGTGTAAGAAGCCAGCTGTGTTTTCCTGGAGGAGTCACGGAGTTTTAGCATTAGAGTAGTAAATATAGTAACATCTGTTTAAATAGGAGCATGTTCTACTGAATTAGAGAAGTAATTATTATGTTTTTTTCAGCTGTTGCGTGCTAGCTGCATTAATTGTAGCTTTTCCTAAGGAACTTGCAGTCTGCCTAGGGAAGGGGAAGCATTCTTGATTAAGGGAAGTTAAAATGAGATTAGTTCAGGGCCCCCTTTCACGTTAGACCCTTTACAGGAATGGATTCAGGTTGTACTTTTGAAATCACAAACCTGATTTGGTTTAAAAATATGTCATTCGATGGAGCTAGCTGATATGGGTGGGGACAATCAGAAAACACAGATCAAAAGGTGGAAGAAGTACAAGGAAATACTTAGCTCTGGGTCCACTGCATCAAGAAGAAAATAGTGGCTTTTTTTTCCAGTTTCGTAAAGGCTTGTGAAATACACACACCTATGAAACTCAAAACTTCTTTGTAAAATGGATTTAAGACTGGAGAGTTGCGTAAGGAGGGGAAGAGAAGTGGTGGGTAAGCCCCTAACTACTTGTGTCTGAGCGCGGATGTATATTTAAATTGCAGTTTTTAGTGTATGCCAAAATATAAACTTCTCAATAAAATAAAACAACTTTTTGCTTTGTCACATTGGTCCATAAAAGGAAAAGAACTTCCAACAGCCTTAAAATGGTGATTCAGCATAAATGCGGTAACTTGTGGAGTGCTGCATCGGTGGAAGGATAAAAGCTTTCTGTGCAGCCCAGGTGGGTTTCGCTTCCGTTTCCCTGAGCTGCCCTTGCTGTGTGAGAGATCCCCAGCTACATCTGGGAGACGTGAGTCATTCTGGTTTTACTCGGCTGTGAAGTTAGGACAAGGAGCATGGGGCTATGGCTAAAGTCAAGCAGCGTTTGCTTCATGGCCCCATGATGCTTGTCTCCTTGTCCGGTCTGGCTGCTGGCAAACAGAAGGGCTCCACCGCTGTCTTCACTGGAAAAGCTTTACGGCAAAGGGTACTAGGATAAAATGCTGCTTTTTACATTTTTGTGGTTGCACCGGCTCTGCAGACCTCTGCTTTTATTGTTAGAGCATCAGTTTTTCTTAATGTGCCCTGGCAAGAGGTGCAGGGGAGCTGGCTGGCCGTTGCAGCCATCAGGGCGCACCTGGGAGTGGGCTGGTGCAAGCACCCCTCTGCCAGCACCCCCCAGCGGGCCGGTGCGAGCACCCCCCAGCTGGTTTCCGTTCCAGCATCATGATTGCCTCGGCCCCTTGCGAATTCGCTTCAGCTGGGCGGCGGGTCCCACAGCTCCTGTAGGAGCCTGGGGGGCAGGGCTGTCCCCCAGGCTGGAAGGGAGCTCCTTGGGTCACCCCCTGCCACCGCCGAGCGGGGCTACCTTGGCCACAGCTGGTGCTGTTTGTGGTAATGATGGCAGCTGTGTGCTTAATTAGGCCTTGTGGAGTAATTGGCCTCTCTCATTTGGCCCCCAAAGCTGGCAGAGAAAGGTTCTACTTCTTCCCCAAGTGACATGGTATCTCTCCTGGCTTAGAATAAGGTAAATGTTTTATTGATTTTTTCTGGGCTATGCTTCTCTGGGCTTGCACCAAGAAGGGAATGGCTTCCTTCTTTTTTTATTGGGATGCCTTGTGCGCTTCTTGCTGTGCAGGGTGTGAAGAGCAGCCGTCGTGGCTGGGAGCCGTACGGCAGTACCGTGCAGCAGCAGCACTTCTGGACTGAAGGGGGGATGTTAAATTCCTCTTACGCTGAAGCCTCAAAGTTTGTATAAGGCTGCATTAAAGTGCAGCCCTGTTTTGCTTAGCGTGGTCCTGGGGTAGGTGAAATAAGCCCCTCTGAACTTGAAATGCGGTGCCTAGACAGGCGCCTGGGGTGGTGTAGCTGGTTTGTTGGAGCTGCTGTAAGTTTGTACCTGGTGTGGTGAATTTTTCAGGAGTGTTTTTAACCCTGACAGTTTCGAGGCTGCCTTGTAGCCGCAGGACTTGTGCGTCTTGTGCGACTTGAGCCTCTTGGTCTGTATCCTCTCATCTTTTGCTCCAACTGCTGCAAAATCTTGCTGATGCAAGTTAACTTAGTTAAAGCCTGTTTGTAATCTCCTACCGTAGGCAGGATGCTTTGCAGTCAACTTGAATTGTGCATAAAAGCAGGTCTTAACTCATTGCTGCTGTGTGCCATGCTGGTGGCTTACCGAGCTCCTTTCGAGATGATCTTGTGTTTATGATTGTGGTGGTGTCTGATCTTAAAAATTCCAGCAACTAATTCTTTTTTTTTATTATTTTTTGCAATTGCTTTGGCATTTACGTGTCCGTGGGGGGCGCACGTGCTCTTTGCCGGCACCTGAGCGTTCTCAGACTCCTGCTGGAAGTGCTCTTTTAAAAAGAAATATATCTATCTCCGGAGTAAAATAAAATTTAACGTCGAGGCTATAAAACAGCCTTCGCAGATGTGGTGTACAGCCCGGCTGGCTCCCGCTGAAGGCGAGTGTGCTCGGGCAGCCGAGTTTCTCCTGCCAGCGGCAGCGGTGCGGGTTTGCGCAGCGTGGTGAAGGTGGGGGAGATGGGTGGTGGGAGCGGGAGCTGCTGGGGTCGACAGCGAGGGCTGTGGGACTGGGAGCTGCCGAGTGGTGGGAATGGTGGGACTGGGAGCTACTAGGCGGTGGGAGTGGTGGGACCAGGAGCTGCTGAGTGCAGTGGTGGCTTTGCCCCCTGGAGAGCCTGAGGTCTTGCCTGGCTTTCCTGTGGCTTTCTCAGACTACTTCGTTATGAGCCGTGGGGAAAACGATCATATTTAAGGGATAGCTTGAAGAAAAAAAAACCAACCAAAAAACACAACCCTTTGCAGTTTCTGGGTGCTCAGGTATGCTCTGGAGAGGAGCTTGGAGGTGGGTGGCAGCTCAGGCTGCCCCAGCGTGTGGGTCCGGGCCGTGCGGTCATCGGGGTCGGCTGGGATGGCGTTCAGTCTACCTGGTGCAGCCTGTGTAGAGCAGCTGTCGAGGGTTTTTTCTGTGTTTGTTTGCTTTTAAAATCTTGTCAAAGTGACTTTTTGGTTGCTGGGTTCTTGTGAAATTCTTCTTGGGGTACTGGGATGGTGTGAAATTTCTGAGAAGTAACATGAGATGAAGTGTCTAGGAAAAAAAATCAGATTTCCTTGGATTTATGGATTTACTCGTTACTTGGATTTTATGTTTTTGAAGCGTTTTAGGAGTGTGTGTGTTTGGTTTAAATTGAGATGAGTTCTTCAGCAGTGAACTGTAATGTCCGCAGGCTCAAATAGTTCGACGTTCCATTAAATCCCGCTAGTGCCGTAAGCGATGGGGACGTCGGTCAAACCAATCCCGTAGAGGTGTGCTGGCCCAGCGCCGGGGCACGCTCCTGCTGCAGCTGGTGATACATTGCACTCCTCTGTTCTAACGGATATTTGGGGAGGTGGGGTGTCGTCAGTAATATCTTATTTAAATTGAACGTAGACAACTGGATATTGTTCAAATATTTAAAAGGAAACTTCCAGTGTCGACGCTGATGGATAGCAGGATTCTTGGAATTCAAATGCCCTCGGAATTAGGAGAGGCCTTTAATTGAGACAGTGATTTAAAAGATATTAAGGACTTTTCTGTCTGTGTAATGAGATTCTGTTGCATCTCATTGGACCTCTGCCTCCAAGCAGAATTAATTAACGTTAATACCTGCTTAATCTGAAGAAGCTAGATAAGATTAGAAGTATCGGAAGCAAATTTCTGCGAAATTTAAAGCTACCTCTTCCTTGACGCGGCTCAGGTGGGGATGTGTGATGCTGGTGCTCGCGCTCGGCTCGCTTTCAAACCTGTGAAGCGCTTCCCGTGCCTTGTGTCGAGGTTGGGGTTTGACAGAAATCCCCTGCATGGCAACAGCCCTGGGTCTTGCGGGGGTTTTGTTTGCGTTTTGAGGGGGGGTTGGTAGTTTGTGGATTTTTTTGGTTTGGTTTTGTTCCCTTCTGGTAGGTGTTACGATCGGTTTCAAGTAACTGTATACTGGTTTTGCCAAATGCAAACTTGCAGAACTTTTTATATAGAAGTGCTATTTATTATTAGTTGTTAGAAGCCTAAGTATTCTTAATATAAACTAAGCATCCTAGTAGATTAGAAACAGTGTATTTATTGGCTTAGTATTTTTAATTAATGTTACATTTTCTGATGGTTTGAATTTCTTCCTCATCACACCTCTTGAGCAGAAGACAGAGTACCTGTCTGAGACTGTCAGTGCTCCCTGTGTGACATAGGTCTTGACTGCTTTTTAGTATTTCATTATGGAAATAAACTAATATCCCACCGTTATTTTGTACCAGTCTTAACTGCATCCATTTTCTGTGCCAAAGCTGAATGTGGTATCAAGAAGCCACAAAAACGCGGGTGTTAGAAATTGCTTGTAACGTTGGAAATATTGGAAACATTTAAATTCTTTGCCATTGTGAGTAGCATTACAGAACTGGTTACACTTTAGATTCTACCTGCAAACTACTGCAGAAATACACCCTCAAATGTCATTTCTGTGCTCCAAGGCCCGCTCTGGGGGCCAGTGGAGGAAGGCGAGCCTCTGTCGGAGGCTTGTGGGTATGTGCTGAGTCCCCAAAGCACACCTGGATCCCTCTGCCTCTCCAGGGACCAGCAAGGGAGGGAGAATTTGAAAGCAACTATTGCTAATACTTGCATGCTCACTGGCCTGGAAAATTCCTCGATAGCAGGCACTAAGGGTTTTTGATTAAGTCTTTCTGCAATGTGATTTTTTTGTTTAATTCAATTAAATTTTAATTATTTTTTTAAAAAAATAATAAATATTTGGTGTCTGCACAGCCCTATTTAAATGGCTGCAGAGAACTGTAGGACAAAACTGTGCTTCTGTATGCTTTTTGCAGGCTTCTCTGGTTAGTCAGGAAGCTGGGGTTGCCCTGATAAAACTATAAACGTTGCAGACTAAAGAGAGAAGATCTGTCTGCATGTCCTCAGAATTACTGATTTATCTCCAAAAGATGTGCTAATATCAATTGTCAGCTGGCTAGTCAGCTGAATTTTGCTACATGAATTATTTAGTGGAAGCCAGCTGTTTCTTGGGAACTATTAACTTGATAAATCAAGTTGCTGCTACTATAACTAAAGATATCTTACTGGCACTGAGTTACTGCTCTAATGGCAGTAAAGTGCCTGGAAAGCAATTTTATTGTTTACTCCGATTCCTCTGTAAATAGCTAATTTATCTTAATGACTGGATGGGACATAATTGGAAGTGAGTTTTCAAGGGTGTAATATGCATATTAATTATGAGTGTGAACTGGCCATCAGGAAGATTCTTGTCTGCTTGATCCTCTTAATGCTGGTAAACATCATTATCTTTTCTAATGAGCCATGATGACTGAAAGTAGCAGGGTTCTGCTCTGGGAGTCTGTTGTGGATGTCTGGCTACCAAAACAATTTGCCTGGAGAGTTTTTGACAGATTAGAGATGCTTTTGGGACCTGCAGAGCTCCAGCACTAATGGCTTTTTTAAGGCTTATATCCCTGAGAGGGGAGGTAGCGTGGGTAGCACCGGGGCAGCGCGTTAGGAAAGCTGGATTTTCCTCACAGCCCTGTGCTTGTCTAGTCCCTGTGTGACCTTGGAGAAGTGGCCCTGCTTCTGTAAAGTCAGGCATGAGAAAGGGTAGTGGTCGCAACCAAAAGTCTGGGAGCGTTGAAATGTCAACGGAGTCTTGCTACAGGAAAGCCTGTGGTGTGCTGCTGCCAGCAAATGTCTCTGTGCTTGCTTCTTAACAGGGATAAGTATGTGCAAGGATAAATATGTGCAAAAAAAAAAAAAAAAGAAACAAAAAAACCTCTTGGGACACACAAAATATTTCTACACAGTGAAACTGTTAATCGCTTTCACTGCGAAAATAAAAATACGCTGTAGCAGAGACCCGGTATCAAATACAAAAAATACTGTTACAGAGAGCACGTTAGAAGTGGCAGCATGTTGTTGGCTTAGTGTTGCTCTTACTTTATGAAATATTTAACGGTCTTCCAACAAAGGCATCTTTCTAAGTCAGTAACAAGTTGGCTCACTGGGACTATAGCTTAGTTGCTGCTGGTTTGTGGCTTGATCAGTATGCAAGTGCAAAATAACCATGGAAAAAGTTAAGCCAGTTATTTTCTTTTTTTTTTTTTTTTTATTAATGCAAGCACATCCAGTCAAACACGGAATATCCTGCTTTATGGTACAGCTTTATATTTAGCATTTCAGCTCAGAATAGCAAAACACAGTATTTAAGGAATGTATCAAACTGAGGGAGGAAAAAGAAAAGGAACCAATGTGGATACTGCATTGATTTCAAGTATATACGAGGACTGATTGACTGGTGAAGTGCACATTCATGTGAAAGCTTTTCTATACATTTACAGAAAGTGTTCTAAAATTGCATTTCAAATATATATTTTTTCTTAAATTTTAAGCATCCCTTTTAAATTTCAATTACATAAACAAAGCTGATATACAATCCTTCTTATAGTGTCCGACAATGTTACTAGCTAGAACATCTCTGAAAGTGCAAAACACTGTAATAATACAGTATAAATATTCTTACTCTAATCCATGGCTGAAGGTCAGTACTTCAGCACAGGAAAAATAGCAGCAGATCATAAGAATTATTCCTTCCCCCTTTCTGGGCTGTTTTTGTTAACAGTTAGTATTCTTCTGCTTCCTCCTTTGTGGCGTAACTTGCTTTTTCTCTTTGACGTCAATGCTATGGGAATAGCAAAATGTTGATTTTTCTCCCTCCCTTACCCCAACTTACTCTTCTAATTTTAAGTATTTGGCAAGGGGGGGAATGGAACAGGGAGAGAGGGAAGGCTCTTTAATTTTTCACCATACTGCAGGGCAAATACAATAAATAATATCTACTAAGTGATCGCAGATGCTACATGAAACGGTGGCACTGCTCTTGGTTGTAGGCACTCAGCGAGAAGAGTCTACTGGACTGGAATAAAGCAGACCCTCGGTCCAGCAAGTCTTGCCCCTTCTTCAACAGAAGGCAGAATAAGAAAAAAACCCACCATCTAACTTAAAGTTGATAATTTTTAAAGAAGCTTGTGCAGAGGTCCTCTGCAAGGCTCTAGAAGGGAGGCTGTAACCTCTGTAAACTCAAGGGCCTTGTATAAAAAGTAAAATACTAAAAAAAATAATTATCTAACTGTCTGGCTCAAGTCATATCTTTACAAATATCCAGTCCTCAACCCTGAAGAGAACAGCAACTGGAAAGGACAGCAGATATTCACGGGTAATAATTTGTTCATTAGATGAAAGAGGTTTTAATCCAAGTCTATTTTTTTTTTTTTTTTCATTCTTACTTTCTCACCTGATCTCTGCAATAAGTCTTGAAGTATGGTTTGGGGTGGTTTTTTTTTTTCCTGGAAATGAATACCTTGAGTCTTAACAGAAGCTCCTCAGGTGCTCGTTTGGATAGCCAAATTAGGTATGAACTCAAGACTAAAAGGAGAAATTAGAAATGGTAAGCACCAGCAGGTTTACAGATCACCTCTAATTTTGGTACTGACCTGGGTTCAAAGGTTTGACCAATTTCTTCTGGTGTTTTCCCCTTAGATTTCAATGGGTTCTGGCCCAGACAGTTAACCGTGGCTTGCAAAATACTAGAAGAAGCTTGCATCACCAGTTGGTCTTTGCTTTAATTGTCTGTAAGTGCAGACTAGCGTTTTCAAAGGAACCAAGAGAATTAAATGACCAGTTCAGTTGTAATGAACTCTTCTTAAGCTTCCTCAGAAGTCTTAGCCTTAACTTCAAATCGGACATCTGAGTTTACTTCCCTCTCCCTAGCTCAAATATGATTTTTATTTTCCAAAAAAACATATTGAGCCTGTTTTGCAGAGATAATCTAGGTTAGACATCCTTCTCTTAAACAAAACAACAAAAAAAATCCCTGATTTTAAGAAAGGAAAACACAAACTACTCTGACAGCCAGAATTTAAAGGATAGTTCCCAGAAGTATTAAAACTTAGACATGTGTGCATCTTCACACGTGCACGCACACATACTCACACACAAACGCACATCCCCCAGCAGTTACCCCATCTTACCTCTTCAAATCGTGTAACAAAAATATGTTTGCTGCACCATCAATGTTACAGGCAGGTATACTCTACTTCATGTGCCATATTCTCCGTTTTATTTAAAAAGTACATTGTAGCTGGTTTTGAGACATCCATATTTTTATTTTCTTTACTTCCAGTCCAGCGTAATAGAAGGTACACTAAACGGTATCAGTACCTTGTAAGGCACTATTTTCTGATGTAGGAGAGGAACGCGCTTACTGCAGCTGTCTAAGGCCTTGACTCTACAAACACTCGCTAACACGTGTGGGTGGCATCGCCGATTTGAAGGAGACCCTTCGCTTCAAAGCTAGAGAGACAAGTTGAGTGTTCTGTAGGATACTGGTCCAATGGAGTATTTAACCTGAACACTGGCTTTAGTTGGGATGTGTGTTTTAATTTTTATTTTGGTGGAAGTAATAAAAAATTAAAAATTTGGATGCTGATAGAATAAGATTTCCCCAGGGATACCATCTCCCGCAACACATTTCATCTCTGAGAACAGGGCCCTGCCCTTATATTTAAAATAAAAAACCAAAACCCTTCACTTAAGTGCCTTAAGGTTGACATGTGAAATATTTACCACATTTTATTTCATAAAAGTTACTGTATATACAAAACAGACCTCAGCCAGTGAGGTCTTTCTTAGCTCAGTCCAAGTCTTTCAGGTTGTAAAAACGTGTTCATTCAATGTGCTTCAAAGTCTGCGGATCAGATCCAAAATCCTCAGGCTCTATTAAGCAGAGTTGTCCTAGAATAAGAATTAATAAAATAATTATCTCTTCTATTGTAATAAAAAAAGTTTTACAGTTTTGGTGGAGGTTGGCAGTAGATCTCTCTCGCATTGTTAGCTGGAAGCCTTGCTTCAGGGATAGGTTTTTCAGCCGCTATAAACTGGGATGCATCTACAAATTCCAATAAAGATGCTGACTTAAAATGAAAATTCAATTTTTGTAACACTACTTCAGGTACTTAAGGTGTGCTGAAGCAAATTAATGTGTGTTTCTCTGTCACCCTAAACTATTGCTTGCTGAATAGCCTAGGATTTAACACAAGGTACATTGATGGTTGTTACAAGCCAAAAGCTTACGTGGGCTTCCTAAAAGTCATTGGGTTCACTGGGAAACGGCGTCCCATCAGGGACAATACAGTCATAATGTAGCTCAGCTGCAGCTCAGGACACATAGGCTTCATTCACTCTTTTATCTGGTAAAGATATGGCAAATCTAAGTGTTTAACGTGATTTACAAAGGTCTAAATCTCTCTTTCTGCAGCGGCCTCAGTATTAGAAGAAATCCCAGTTGAATTAATCGATCTCATCATGTACATGGAAGAGGTGCTCCCCCCTCTCGGAGGGAGGAGGAGTCACTGAGACTTTCTCCCTTAAGAGCAGGCTGAAAATTAAGAATATTGGTATAAACTTTTATCCTTTTATAAGATTTGGAAGTGCATAGGTATAATAAATGATAGCGCCTTCTTAGTATATCTATATATTTGTTTTCCTGAGAAAAGTGTGTCTGAAAACTGTCTAGGCTATCAAATAACAGTAAAAGAATCTACGTCTGTAGCAAAGCATATTCCCTTTCGTAGTCCCAGCAGTAGTCTCACAGCCTGAACTGATCTGGCTGGAAAAGCTGTATCAAAATCCAAGCCCTACTGAATGTTTTTCAAATTTGGATTTTGAAGAAGAAAAATTGATTCTATTTGGGCCAAAATGGACCTAAGCAAGTATGCAAAGAGGAGGGAGGAAGCTACTGATCACGTGCCTGCGTAGGTCTGCAAAAAGAGTCATGTTCTGAGGAAGCTTCGTACCTGAGTGTTTTCCAGCTGTCTTTTTCCATGTGGTTTTCTGGACCTTCACTCTCAAAGGATGCAATGAACAGAGCTAGTAAATAAAATTAGAACAATTAGATACATGGGTTCTTTAACTGGAAAAAAATAAAGTGCAATATAGCAGCTGTAACTTAGCAGACTTATAATGAAGTTTATTCTCATCAGAAGCCGATACAGAAGCAATACTTATAAATATTTTTTTTTTGCTTTTTTTTCCATCTGCATATTCTGTCTGCATTTCAACAAGAAGACTCGCTAGAACGTTCAATAAAGGATTTTACCTTCTTCACTATAAATGGGTGCTGTGAGTAGATAGCTCTGGATCTTTTTGTCTTTTTCAAAAGGGCACTCAACCTGCTTCCATGTCAGGAAATCATGAATCTGTCTTGAAATTTCCCAGAATTTCTGCATGAGGTAATTAAAGGAATATTATTAAAGTCATATTTGCCTTCTTTCAAATATGATGTTTTTTTCAATTTCTAAGCCTCTCGTACTTGTTCGTATTCGTGCTGCTTCTCTTAATATCCCTTACGTAGCCTTCGTCCTTGTTAGCCTTTCTTCTTACTGCTCCTTCATCTCCCGTTTTTGCTCCTAGTTCCTCATCTGTTAGTCTCTTTCCCTGATTTCTTCTGAACATAAGGCAGGGTGCAGGGCTAAGGAGTAGCAAATTTTTTGTCTGCCATCATACCTGGTACACTAAAATTCTTATGCTGCTTAATTTCAAGTTCTTTACTTTAAATGTTGGATGAGTACAATGTTCCTTAAAAAAATTCCCATTCCAATTAGCTAACAGTGGACTATCTCTGTATTACTTAACTAATTTTTAATGCTGGGGGTTTGGCTTCTGAAATTTTTTATTATCTTCTCAATCTTTTCATGCATCGGTTTTGGTAACAAATTAACGTTACTCCAATGAGTTCTGCTTATCTGAGTTTTATGTTTTTTTAGAGCATCTGTCCCATGAAAAAATATAAAAAATAACCTCTGTTTCAGTAGACTTTATAAATAACCGTCTAACTGAAGGCAATTACATTCCAGAAGTTTTATGTGATTCTTTTCTGTATATGCAGTTGTGGATTTGCTGGATATGTAATATAAAGATGGCGATGGCAAACACTAGCTTTCACAGAAATGGGTGACATCATTTCCCCTGGATAATGATACCTCTTTCTGTCTAAATCAGAACCGGCAAATGTTTGTAATGTTCAATGTTTAACTAGCATCACAATTTCTGTAATAGCAAAGTCCTACCTTGAAGTTTATCTGCCCGTTGGGCAAGCGGTTCGTGTGTATTTTGTGCAGAAAGTAGATGTCTTTAATAAACAGGTTGAAGACTGGGATGACTATTTTCTCTCGATTGCTGTTGGCAGTCTGAGATCGCTGTGCAGCTCCTTGCAGGGCTGTGCGGTAATTACAAAAGTTGCTGGATGGATCCATGTGATGCTGTTTTTATGACGGGGGGGGGAAAAAAGGCAGTCAAGTAATATGTTTTCCTAAAAACAGAAAGCTTTGATCTAACTATCAGAGAGTTCATTCTTTATGAATCCGTTGGGCCTCTTTTAGAACTTCCAAGACGGAGCACCTTACACTGATCAGGTCTTGTTTGAGAGGAGGGTTCTGTACTGGCTTTACATCTGTGCTTTGCTTCAATGGTTAATTGAAGGCTGAAAGGAAATAATAAATGACTGTTGCAACCCCCCCAACATTCTAACTTGCTGTCACCAATCTTTCTGATGACTATTCCGATGAAGTTTTGTTTTCATTCAGGTCTCCGCTAGATGGAGTACTCCAATTAGTTTTAGGGTAGCAAAACAGCATTTGCTTGGGTGAAAACTACCTTGATGTTGAATGGAAAAAATACATTAGAAAGAAACAACCTAAAGAAAACTTGCATCCACTTTTCTTTGCAGGCAAGTAGGGAGATTGAGATTCAGGAAATACTCTCCCTAATGTTTATATGTTGGTGACCGCTAACAGAGTCGCCTCTCTGGTCTCTGATATTGTCACAGCAAAGGTTTGGATAAAACTATTTGGGGGACTCCTATATAAGGTCTAAAATTTATACATACCTCTAAAACATCAAATTTGGCTGTTTTGACCTTGGACCAAGTTTTCTTTAGCCGTGCCACAGGACTCAGGTTCATGCCAGCTGAACGGAGGGTGAAGAGACAAAGAAAGAAATAACTGAGTTGAAAAAAAATGTAGGGCTACGTAACTCTGTGTGTGTTCCTGAGCACTATGCATCTCGGAAGGCAGTTCAGCCCGACAGACAAAAGTTGTAGATAACATTCACCCGCGCGCACATTAATCTGTTGCTGGTATGTTCTGCCCCGGTAGAAGCGTGTGTGCTGGTGTGGTCGGCCAATTTCGGGCAAGTATGAGTCTTGCCCGTCAGGTTGTGAAATGGAGTGTCTTCTGTCATCTGTGTTAAGGATACTCACAGATAATAGCCATCATTGAGTTGAAGTTTCCAATATTGAAGCATTCTCTTGCCACATCAATGAAGAACTCCACCATTCTTGTACGCTGCTTTTTCTTTACAACCTGAAAAAAACCCAAACTCGTGATCTGTTAAGACGGAGGGGATGGCCTGAATTTTTGGATGGGATGTTCTGTGAAAGGCATTGTAACAGATTGATTGACTAGATGTTTTAAGACTCTTATCCAGCTAAATCTCATGATGATACAGGCCTTGGGATGTTCTGTTAAGATTAATTTTTAATAAAATAACAGAAGTATTTGGGGCTACTACTATCAATTATTTGTCTAGTTGTGGGGGAACATACATTTTTGTTTATACGTGACGTTCAATGTCTTAGGGAATCTTGTATAAACAAGCGGGATGCTTTCAGCAATTTCCTGTTACTGGAAGAGGGAGATAACATGAAGGAAGAATATATGCAAAAAATGTCAACCTCTGAAGAAGGGAGGAAAGACTTAAGACCAGGGGCATGTACCCTGAATGCGAGAATGAGAAGATCAAGACTGGCAATTGTTCTTTTTACTGTGTATATTCTGAAATGACCTCTTGAGAGCAGGTAGTGCTGATCAACTATACAGATTCCCACCCATGCAAACGTGAAGGATCTAGCAAGTGATGCTGAACATCCGCTTTGCAGATTCCTTTAAAAATGGAAATGCAAAATTAATATCCAGCACTGTCTCCAGACTTTGTTTCTAAAAACCATCAATCTTTCTCCCCCTCTCTCTCTCTATATATATATATTTTTTTTTTCCCCCTAGATTACATTCATTCACCAAAATCTTCCCCATATTTAGATCTTTGGTCTGGCTTATCCAAAAATGGCTTCTGAGGGGTGACTGCAGACTACTTCACAAGGGAGTGCCCTTTTTCTTTTTCTTTTAAAAAAAAAAACAACAAACCAAACAAACATCTCTTACCTAAATACTTCAGTTTGTGTCATATCAAAAGAAAATGGTCCAGTAGTCAATGGCCTGGCTTAGCTCTTTTGTTTGGCTAGTTTACTAAATGTATTAGCCATACCAGACAGCTCTGGAAGATGTCTTGGTGTGTTTTTGTAATAAGTTTCTGTGAGAGCAGGAAATCTTAAAGAGATTAGGACTGATATATCTGACTTCATGAAAGTGCAGGAGGCATCTGGATTTCCACAGAAGGACTACTGACCAAAAAGAAATAGAGAGAAAATTTCCTACTTGCTAGAATTGGTGCATGTGAATAGGAAACTAGAAGGATTGACATATGCATGAAAAAAGAAAAAAAAAAAAAAAGAAAAAAAGTTTCTGGGGCAGTATAACTTCAATTTCTTTATTTATTATATTATAGAAGTTATTTTAATTTCTAATCAGGCTGTTCTCCCTCTTTTTTTTTTTTTAAAAAAAAAAACCTCTCCAGTAGTCTACTTTCTTTCCACACTTCTGAAGAAAGTTTATTTCTGATTTTTCTACAACAAAACCAAATAGGTGACAGTGCTAACAATCTCTAAATGCAGTGGAAGGACAGCTGCTTATTGGTAAATCTTTGCTCAAAGATGAGTCTCTTTTGAGAATTTACGGATTTTAAAACAAAAGAAACATCCAAAAGAGCTCATAACTCAAACTCCATACAAGTTCCATTTATTGTATGACTAATGCTGCTAGGGAAGCTGCACAGGATTCGACAATATATGCAAAGCCAAACACAGCCATGAACTCTTAATCATACAAGCATGCAAATAATGTAATGCTTGAGTAATGCCATTATCTTTAATTGCAGTGCTAATGTTTAAATCTCTATCGGACCACTGCCTGCCTTTTGTTCTTAAGGCCAGGATCACTTTGCTGTCTGGTTTCCTGTGAGTACTTACCCGACAAATCTCTGTAGCCACCAGCATGCTGAGACAATTGAACCAGTTGTCATAGGCCTCCAAGTTATAGGTTTTGGTCACATCGCCTCGGCACTGTAAGGGAACCGGCCACATGTTAATCCTATCCTGTGTCGTGATAAAGTCAGCATAACAAAGGATTAAGTTTATTTTCATGTCTTGATAAAATCTTGTTGGGCCTTTTTTAAGGCAAGAGCTTAAACAAGGTTAGAAAATGTCAGCCTTTTTTGCACAGGGTATACTCGAATTATGGAGGTTCTTTACCCTGGTTATTCTTTTTATTTCTTTTTCCCTCCGTACCCCTTCTTGTACCTTGTGATTATCCATGGAGTCCATGTGGCTGACAATCTGCATCAGATCCTCTGGGTAAATGTTGCTCACTCTTTCCTGTGTTTGGAGAGATGAGAGATTGTCACTGTGCAGACGAACAGGGATGTCAATGAAAAACACATCAATAAAGCCAAAGTTAGGAGAATGTTTTGGTAACTTTCATCTTCCGACAGTGTAGGTGCGTGAGGTGTTTTTAATCGCTGTGTCTAATTGGTCTTGTTTGTTACTTTGGTTGTTATTTGGTTAAAACATTGGAGGCTTTCAGTGAAGCCGTGGCAATATTCATGTTGGTAAGTATATTAATATTTAATAAATGGAAAATAATTAACACAAACTAGCATCTCACCAGTTCGATATAGGTCAGCTGCTGTGCCAGGATCAGAGGGTCACAGCACACGCTCAGGATGTCCTTCTGAGTTGACTGTGGCTTGGTTTTGAGGATGGTGCCTTTGTCGGTAACAGGTTGCCGGAATTTCTCTCTGATTTCCTGGTACTGGCTCCGTGTGGAGAGGGCCATCAGGAGATTCTGTGTCATCTGGCTAATGATCTTTTTCACTGTTCCATTTTCCTAAGCAAAAAGCAGAAACAATGACCTCTAGCTCTCGCAGACACAGATTGCTAAAGAATTTCTGACTGGGAAAAATAAATGCCTATTACTCATTTTCTTTTGTCTTATCTGAGCTGACCATCCCGTGACAAACGAACTTGTCCTGACTGCCCGCACAGCTCCCTGATGGCATCATTAGGGCAGCCTGCCTTCCCGGCTCTGTTCCACTTGCCTGGCTGGTCTGCTCCTTGCAGCATTTTTTGGCTAGTACCCCTTTCAAAGGCACCCATGTGAGCGGCTTAAAAGCGGATATACCGAAAGGTGGTTGAGTTGCTTGTCCAAGGCTTCTTGGATCCATGTGTACCAAGTGCCAAAATGCTCTCTTCTCATTCTGATCAGACTCGCTGATGATCTAGCCCAGGCAGAATCCAGGAAATTCACATTATGTCCAGGAATATACCTTGGCTTGACTTTGAACAACTACAGCATCCAAAGACTTCGGTAAAAGCCCAGTATACTTCGTGTTCTTGGACAAGTAAAATGCATTTCTGTTCATCAGATGCAGATTTTAAACATAGGATCTGTAAGGATACGTACTGGTAAAGCTAAGAAATATAATTCATCTGCTCAGTGTTTTGACAACTACAGCAAGCTGAATTCTTTCTGCCATTGATTGATTGTGTCCTATAGGCATTGCACTATGAGATCAATCCTGAAGTGCGAACTTGATTGCTTTCCTACTTCTCCATCCCTCCTGTTACTTCTTGAAATGACCCAGGTTCTCTGAGCATCTTCTTCATGCTGCTGAAAAAAACAACTCTACCAAAGACAGTCAGTCCATCTCCTCTTTCCTACACAACTATTATCTTGCTTTCATGCAAATTATTTCGCGTGAAGTTAGACACAAGGTGAACAGTTAAGTTTACAACCTGCTGTGCTGGTTTCTGCCAGCCAACTGGATGAACTAGAAAGAACTGCAATGAATCTATGATTGTTCAAACCACTAATATGCAGTGACTGAAATTCCATAGCAATGTGAGACACAATGACTACCAAATACTTGTATATTGCCTGCTGTAATTAAGCAATAATAGTGTCAGGATGTTGCTTTACAAGGCAATGATCTGACTCCCAGGAGAAATCAAATAAAAAGCTGAGGGCAGTGTAGCTCATCTTGAGGCAAGTGGGTTACTGCTGAACAGTAGCTGGCTGGAGCTATTTCTGATACTGTGCTACAAATATTCAGAAATGGCAAGGGTGAGTGGACTAATATAAAATGCTAATTTTGCTCTCTGGTACACTGAACTTGCAATTAGAAATTGTTTGACTTCAGCTGCTATGCCCAGTTTACTCGTGTGTCTGGGAGGAAACCGAGTTTCTAGATACGGGTCAGAGAGAACCAAACTTGAAGGCAGGTGGGAGTGTTGCAGGTATTATGTGACAGTGAACAAAGAAACTGCAGTGATGTCAAAACCTATGGCTTGCTTCAGCTACTGTGAATTTATTAGAGACTTAATACAAATGCCCTTAGAATTTTGGCAGCTTCCTTTCTTTCTTAGTCTTACCTTAAATTTTCTTGTCAGAAAATAAGTTAATGAGTGTACAATAATTTGTCCTTGTTTGAGTTTAAACAAGACATTTGTACTCCGCTTGGGGACAGTCCTGGTTGCAGCTATAGCTATTTGGCGTGCTGTCCGGTGCTACTAGGACAAGCACCTAACTGCTTTGTGAGAGTTCTCATTTGACTTTCTCTATCTTATTTATGGAGAGTAGTGTCCAAAGGGGATTTAGAAAAGCTTTTAAAATACGAAATAACCCCCCAAACCATTACAGTAATCCCTAGCTGAAGCACAGTATGGGTAATTTCTTGTGGTAACAAATACTGAGAGCAAGAGCTGCTTTCTGTCAGTGTCAAATCAGGTTTCCTAGGGGTCAGATGTGACATAGCTCTTCACGGATCAAACTTGACTCTTAGCCTTGTTAAGGGGAGAAAGACAGTGATGCTGTAATTAACGGATGCCATCAGATTTCTCGGACACAAGAGCACTAAGCCATTTCATGAAGATGTGTTTTTCTCAAACGACAATATATTCATACATAACAGAGTGGGAGGGAAGGGGAAGAGAAAGTAAGGCCACGACTTTGTTCTAGTTCAAAGTAACAGACAAATTAAATACTAAGATACAGATGCCAAATACAACCTCTGCTGAGTCTGCCTTCGCAGTAGTATCTCTGCCAACATACACGTCTTTGCCCTTGTCTAACAAAGGGAATAGAAGGCATGTTATGATCCCGTTTCCTTTTCCCCTCCTACTAAGGCACTGACATTTTCATAGTAGCATCCAGGTAAACAGCTTCGCTGATGCAACAAGTGACATACTTCCTTTTGACAACTCAGTAACACCTAATTGTATTGTGTCCTATCACCGATTCATGCAGTGCCGTCAAACCTGTTGTTCTTCATTTTTCTTAGACCTGAATCAACAAAAACACATAATAAAGTTGTCTTCCCACTTCCTGCTAATTGTTCTCAGAAAACATCTTGAAGTTGTGGGTTTAAAAACGAGGAGAAGCTTCTACTTCTGTAGAAGTAAGCCTTCACATTCATACAAATGCTTTACAATTAATTCCCTTGCAGTTCTTGATTACCAGCGGACAGAAGGAAGCCTATAGTTGCAGTCACTTTCTCCACGAGGAAAAAAGGGTAGGGTTTCAGTTCAGAGGAAAAAAACCCAAACAAACCAGTAACGCACAAAACAAAAACCAAACAGAAAACTAACAGCCCTTGTTTTATTTGAATTTGCTTTATCCGTTTGCTTTAGAAAAGTCTTTTTGAGGTCTAGTTTTCTTCATATGCTAGAAACTCAGAGCTGTAAGACTGGTGATTGACTAGCTAGCAGAGCTAGCCCCTTCTGCACCCCATCCATTTTTCATATCGTCATGACTGCTTTGTCTCTTCCTCTTGCACTTGATGATTGCATGTAGGCAGTTTCTGTTAATGCACCATTAAGTTCATCACTCAGCCCATGTCCTGCAGTTACACTGACAGCTTAGCAACAGCTGCTGTAGTCCATTTAGAAAATACTGCGTGCGGGAGCAAGGGTCGGTATACAATATGATAAACTATATATAAAGGCTGACAAATACTGCTTTACTACTAAATGTTTTTTCTCCCCCCCTTCCCCGACCCCTACCTCATCACATTGGGTGATCCTGTGAGCAATCTCCTTCAACTCTTTCATGGATTTCTCATCTTGGAAATCATAGGGGAAAGTTTCAGTCCATTCCTTCAGGAGCTGAATGATTTTGGCAGCGAAGGATTTTAGCTTTGCCTAGAAAGAAACAACGAGTTGATTACGGACCACAGATCTTCCTGACTGCAGAGTAAATTAGCTGATGAGGGCTCACATAAAACTAGAGACACCCTTGAAAACACTTTGCATTAGTAGTAGGTGAAGGGGATAAAAAAGAACGTATTTAGCTGTGAGCCAGCTTCCCAAATAGTATGATTTAGCTTCCTTTTGTGATAGCTTGGTAATGTCTCTTACCAAACACTTTGAAGATATTTTCAAGGTTAGTGGTATAAAGCCAGGAAGACGACAGAATAGTTTAAGTGACTTATTTGATTGAAGTCAATGGGACTTAAGCTGACTTATGCCACCTGAGGCAGCAGTACCTTATCGTTTGAATTCAAATGCATACAAACTGCAGCACTCTACCAAGCATCTTTCATGAGAAGTGTTCACAAAGATATTTTTTTTCTATAGAATTTATCGGGCCTTCCAGATTGAGCTGTGTTATTAAAATAAAAGAATAACAGGGAAGATGTGTGTGTTCTCTCTATGGCATCTAAATCAAAACAGATTTCAAAAATAAAAAGTATTGGCTCTTTCTCAAAAAGCTATCAACCACAGAAAGGGGAGGGAGAGCTATTGTCAAAGTTCTCCTGTCACCTGTGAATCTTCTAAGGCTTATCATCAGTTAGACCTGAACTGGATTCCCATTACTCCACTGATAGCAACAGGCAGCGGCATCAGTAAGTCCAAGGGAGCACACTTGTAAAATTGGGAGTGTGAGTGCTAAGAACACTTTTAATGAACAAGGAGACTCAAAACTTAACTCAGGTTATATCTACTTTCCCACCCAACTTGTGACGCGTGGAGGAAGAAGAGGAAGTTTTCATTTGTGTTTACCTCCCCGCCTGTGTAAGCTACAGCAGTTCCTGCTCCCCACAGACAGCATGCTTTCTGCACCGCACTCCCCGGCAGCATCTTAGGGGTTACAGAAGGTGACTTAGCATGTGGCTTCGCCACAGGAAATCAGTGTATTTTCTTTTAAGACAAAAAGAGAAGGTCTTCCAAGAATTGGTAGGAACTCCTGACAAAACATCCTCTGATCATAGTGTGTCCCCGTTTGGTTGACTTTTTTTGGTTTTGATTAAATAAACTAAGCTTCCCCCGCAACCCTTCCCCCCCCCTTTTTTTTAACATCTCACTGGTATGTAGCCAGTGGAAGTATTAATAAGGATTATTAATAAAAACTTTGAAGTTAAACCATGCACCCTTGAATCCTCAGTCTGAAAATGAGCCGGTGCTCCTTGTAAGTCTGAAGGGAACATTTTGCTTTTCTTTCAGAGCTGCAAACCTCACTCTGCTAGCTTGCTTCTCCTAGCTGTTTTTTATTGACAGCATTTAACTGATCCTGCTAGTGAGACAAGCACAGAATAATTGGATGGTGAGGGCAAAAAGAAAACATCCCCGTTCTCTTTGCCAGTAGTAGGCGTTCCTGCAAAGCGATCTCTGCTAGTGCCACTGCGGAGCCCAACTTCAATGTATTTCTAGACAGTGTAGGACAGAGCTCCAGATTTGCAGTTGTCTGTCCTCCAAACTCCTTTTGTCATCTGCCTTGGGGAAAAGACAATTTATGCTGCTTTGCTAGGAAATGCATGGAGCCTGACATTATTAAAAGAATAATCTGTAGGTGGTGATAGAAAATTAATTAGCCAGCTGGTGCCCTTCCGTTCAATTAAACTTAACAGGTACGTGCCTACTCCTGTAGCACCTTGTGGTAAACAAAACTGGTTGGTTTTTTAAATTATTATTTGTATTAATTATCCTGACTATCCTTTCTTAACTTTTGAAGCTGGAAAAGGAGGGATGGGGGCAGGAAACGTTCCAAAAATCTTTCCTTAGGCCATGGCAGCATCTCCATATGGACACTGACTTCTCATCTCATGTATCTACTCAAGTTGTTAGGGTTTGCTTCCTTCATGACTGAAAGCTAGGCATCTGTTGCAAGACAAACTGCAAACCACATCACTCTTCATGTAATTACTCTTCAGGTGTAAAAGAGCTTAGTGTTTTGTCAGAGGCTTCTAATGCTCATGGAAATAAGGTATGCCTCCTAAGAACAACGCTAAAAACCAGCGATACAGTGAACATGAGATTCCTGTTTCATGAGCACCTTGATGAAACCCAAAGCGGTGTGACAGGCTTGATGCACATAATTTGTGACAACCTAGATAGAAATCACACATGTAGGTGGGTAGCAGCACACATTTTCCTTTTTGTCATGGCTGCAATAAACCTACCGACCTACCGTAGTCCTACTCCAGATGTAAACCTGCCCTTGTGAGGCCTGACACGGAGTTCTCTGGAGTTTATGGCAATGCTTCTCCCATAAATATTTCTTTGAGAAGAAAAATATCTCTATTAATTTAAGTACTGTGGATCAGTCCTGTTCTGCATGAGACAAGACAGGCAGGACTGAGAAACAGCTACCAAGCAGGACGGAGGCAATAGCAGTATGTGCTTGCAGGAAAGGGAAAAGCAGTAAGTGCTTGTAGGAAAAATGACAGCGACCTGGTTAAGGGTATTGTGATTTTTGGTTTTAAAAAGGAGAACTTACTGGTGACAAAAACCAAAGAGAACTCATTATTTTTGAAGCGACTTACGCATTCCAAGACAGACAAGACAAGCTTAACAGAAATGAACTTATCTTTATTAATTTTTAAACTCTTGATTTAAAAAACACCCCCAAGCTGCAGAAATAATGCACCACAATTTTAACAACAGTTTTTTCCACTGAATAATACTATACAAGTGGTTTTTTTTTCTGTGACAATCTTGTTTGGGTCTTTCAAATCACTAATGCACTTACAGAGAGTTAAATCTTATCCTTTATGGTCAAGCTTAAATACTGCCCTGTATATTATAATTGATGTATTAAACTCTGCAGCCCGCCCTTTTGTGAGTGTCCAAAAGGACTCTGAGCAGGCTTCAAGGCGTCCCTGACTGTTTCGCTTTTTAATCCACTTTTCTCTGCGTTGTTTGCTATAGGAGTTTTTGGCTAGCCAGCTAGCCAGTAATGTCAAAAACAAAGAAATGATAAGTATTGTGGTGTGTAACCTCAAAACCTGGCTCCTTGCCACTTTTTCGGCTCGCACGCTATTCAGGCAACAAGTCAGCCAGCTTCTCGTCTTAAAAGATTTGCATAAGCAAACTATCAGAAATGATCAGAGCTGCTTTAACTGCTTTTGCCAGCTATTTCTCGCTACGGAGCCGCTTAATTAGAAGGTGTTGGTACCTGATGATACGTTAATGGGTTATGACTGTGAATACACAGTGTCTTGAGTTGAGAATTCCTATGCTGCGTGTGAATTGAGTTTTTATTTGTGGCCAGATAGAAAAACAAATGCTAGTGGCCAAACTGTTCTGTAAAACGTTCAGGTGCTTGCAGTAGAGGCCTGTAGAGTAGAGTCATTTGTTGAGAGGGATGTCAAAAGTTTGTGGTGTTTTCCAACAATTTTGTGTTTAGTGGGTGGGGAAAAAATTACAGTTTATATTAAGGGGGTAGGCAGGGATCAAGGGGCATAGTAGGAAAAGCAACCAGCAAAGCATGTACGTTAAAGCAGCCTCCCAAACACTCATGTTTTATTGTCACCCTGCTGCTTGTTGGTTTACCTGTAGGCCCGTTTCCAAACTGTCAGCACAAGGTGTGAGAGCGTGGGCGTTTAGAATATGAGCTTCTATATTTTATATCCTGTTGTTAGGATGTAATGCTATTTCATTTCAGTGTGGAAGCCATGATATCATCTTTTTTAACACATATGCTGAAAAGCCAGAATAATGCTACTTTAGAGCGAATATCTCGTGTTTTAACAGCCAGATGATTTAGTCCCCAGGTACTGTTTTCATTTAAAAATCTCCTAAGCGTATTGTTATCCACAAAAGTTACATCGTATATTTTTACATCTTATTTTTAAATCCAAGTATTTCATGCATGTATTTTGACACTAGCTACTGACAGCAGTCGTTGTCTTCATACGTCTATAGATCAGCTTTACTCAATCCATGTTGTGGGTGGTCCCAGCATCTCTTACAAGCCCCTACCTCTGTTGTTCAGTTAGGTGTTGCTGAGGAACCACTGCGATTTACAGAGCACCGGTTTGAGGTTGCTCAGTCACAAGCTAGTTCAGCAGTGGCCATGGGAATGGTTATCACCTCTGTGTGTAAAGCTGGATGCAGCAGTTCTTGCACCTGCTTTCCCTGACCCCTTGAACTCCCCAGCACCTACAGGATGAGTTGTATAGCTATTTGGTGAGTAGACTGGGGGACTGACCTGGATGAAAGTAATTTTGCACCAAGTGGTTAGTTTTTCCTGGGGAGTCATTTTGTGCTATAATAAGAGACTGCACCCCAGGAACAGTACAGGAGAAAGAAGCCCTTAGGGGTCAGCATTGCTGTCAAAACCCCTGTATTACCAAACCACAGGGTTACCTTTTGTGCTCCCCACTTGAGTCCTGATGCAACAAAGAGAAAGCGAGATGGGACTATCAACATGCTGAGATTAGGAATGTAAGTAACTCCTCACCATAGAAGAACGGATCCAAAACGTGCCCAGGATCTGAACAATTTAGGTCTTTAAATACTTGCTGATTTCATCCTTGTTTCTGATGTTCTTATTTGCATCCCAGCTTGGACTATTCTGGTACTTGAATTTCAGTCAAAAGTCCTTCAATACCACTTTCCACAATGGTAAGACTTAGATGGATTCAAGTGCAGATCACAAACTGACTCAGTTTGGCTTAATTGTTTGTTGTAAAACCACGTGGTCACATGTGTCAGTCAGCACAGGCTACCATTTTCAGTAGTGCACCCCTTAATTTTTGTGAGAGAGAACGTCCTGATTTGCTGTTACACCCCACCAGTAACCTACAGCAAAGCACTCAACCCTAATAGGATGGGGATGGTAAGGGTGACTGGAGAAAGGGGAATCGGATTCAAGGATGACCTAACTTGATGAAAGCCTGAAAGCGCAAAGCGACTTGCTGGGCAGGTTTCATGGCAGATCCGCATTGCTCTGGTGCACCGCACTGAGCTGCAGCTCATAAGCAAAGTTTTATTTCCAGCCGCTGTATCTGACTGGTAAGGTAGTACATACCCTGTGTCTGTGGCTAGCACAGCAGCAATGGTACTTCAAGGGAAAAGACCCAAATAAGAGAGCATCCAGTAACACATGCCAATTACAACTTCAATTTATTCTTTATCAATCTATTTAGACTTACAATGGGAAGGAGGAAGTGGGAAATAAATGGCAGTAGCGCAGCTAGTTGAAGGACATAATGGTTCATTTACCTTTTCTGCCTCAGTCCCCGCTTCTAGCTGCTGCTTCTGTTTAATGCAGATCTGCCCCACTTTAGCCAGGAGCTCGTGTGGGTGAATGAAGACTCGAGAGCTCAACAGGAAAGTGAAGATGTAAGTCCTCTGTGGAAATAGAGAGAGAAGAAAAAAAAAAAAGTGAATAACTTTAGGGAAAAAAAAAAAAGACTTCCTTTTGAAAAAACTATTCCATAAACCACAAATGTAACTTCTATTCACTTAAGACATTTTATAATTTTTCCTGTCTCCAGAGACGTGGTGGTCTTTTCTAGCTGTGTTAAAAGGAAATGCTGTAGGTTTCAAGGCTGTTAATGTGGTGTTTTCACATTGCCAAATCACTTCCCTTTAAAATGCCAAACTTAATATGCTAAACTAGTCATCACTCACCAAAAAGACAAATGAAATATGCCCAATGCAGGGCGTCACGCCTCTCCAGCACTACTATTTCTGCTGCTTTGTTTCTTTAAGAGTGATTGTTTTTCACTGAGCTGCAGAAAACCACTTCATGTGTATTCCAAACCACAGCTGTAATTTCTTTATGTACAGGGTTTTTTTGTTCCTTTTTCCCACAATCACTGACACAAGCTTTAGCTTAGATTGGGGCCATATGACAATAATTTAGTTTTAAGCTCGACTTTACTTATTTGGGGCCTGTTTCACAGTCTTGTGAGTAAAAACACTGCTAATAAATGCCAACAATTATTATTTCTCACAAGAAATAGCCTCTCCGTTTGTATTTTAAAAGCTGTAATGCATCCCATTCTGAATCGTACTCTGGACAGTTTAGTCGAGGTGAGAATGCCTTCATGTCTTAGTCTTGGTTCAGTGTTTGAAACTTGCCTTCTGCGTTTGAATGTGATTGCTGCAGTAATGACAGTAGCATCTCATAAGCACTTCTGTTTTTCCTCTAGGCTTTGTGACAAAATATGGAGTTAGGAAATAGCAGGGGATCTTCCTGACAATGGATTTCAATTAACCTTTGTTATGTTTGCAGTGTGCACTGTTACTTCACACTGTGGTTTTAGAAATGCGATGTGGTAGGCCATAGCCAAGTGTGCATATAAACAGTCAATGTGCGCATCTACCGCTTTGGACAGGGCAAGTAAATTGAGACATCTAAAAACCTGAGACCAGTTGTCTAAAATGTGGCATCTCTAGTATCAGCTATATCTGGCTAATCTACCGAATTCTGCTGCTTGCAGTCTCTAACAAACGCCCATCGTAAAATAATAATGGTATCTTTAGGACTCCAAAAAAGGTTATGGGGTTTATCTCTCTAATCACAACAAAACGTGCTATTAATGAAAAATGTTTCTACTTCTAAAGTACTCAGTGTGCTCTACAATATAAATTTAGCACTAAACTCCACTAAATATCAGAAGGGTAAAAAGGAATGTGTTTTTTGGTGGTTCTTTTTTTTAAAAAAAAACAAATTAACTAGAAGTCACAGGGTTCTGGAAGTGAGTGTAATAGATTAAGGATATATATATATATCTACTTAGCATCCAACTCTGTCCTGAGCTAATGAAAGAACAGAGTGAAGTGTGACACAGCACAGATATTTGAAATGCTCATTCTGATTTGAAGCTCTTATTAGCACGGTGGTTCATGTATTAAATTAGCAATAGCACTAATTCTGTACAATCAAACCTGGGGATAATCCATAGTCTTTGCCTTGCCTGTTGTTTATGAATAGAAGAAGAGAGGAGAAGGGTTAACTGGATGGACAGTTTGGGTCAGGTTCTTGAGTGGTGCTTCCACTGATGCCTACAGAAGATGGACAGCTGGGGCCACCTAACAATTGGGCTCTTGGTGACTTTGAGCAGGTGGCCAGGGCAGCGGCGGGATACCGACAGTGTGGCTTCTCTTCTTGATGGCATGGTTGCAAACATCCCACACAAGTGAACACTGGGAAAACTTAAGAAAATGGGCTTCTGTTTGGTATTTTGTTTATGTATGTCTCCAGAATTTCAGCATTTATATTTACATTTACAATGACAAAAAACTTGAAGTTCATTAATTTAAAAAAGATATTCAATGCAGCTCTTACACCTGCATCTGGAAACGGTTGATGACATAGTGTCAGCTTTGGAGAAGCCTTATAAAAATCTATAGTAGTGTGTGCGGTGTGTTATGGGCACTAGAACGAGGCTGAAGAGCTAACCTGATTCACAAAAGGGGACTTGGTTGTGTTATGGGAAAACACATCAGATCTTTTATTCTTACGTATGTGAGCACGATCCCTAAACTGGCACACTCCTCATTCAGAATGAAAGCAAAAGAATAGTGTTGGGTTGTGAGATTATTTTGTTTGTGTTTTAAACTATGGCTGGTTATGCCCTGTTACTTTTTGGAGACAGCTTCTGTGTTCATGTCTATCAGTGTTGTCCCTGAACTTAAAACTATGAGTCTGGATTATGAGGGAAAGGAATTTAGCTGCTGCGTATGTCAGCTGTCACTGGATTGTGTGAAAATTTCTGTTCTGGAAACATGAAGCACCTCTCACATCCCTTCGCCACGTTTTTTGGGGGGAGTTAAGTAATTGACTAGCAGGGAACCACAACTTGAGCCACACTGCCCTGCCAGTGACCTTTCCTCTGATAAGCTGGAACACATTTTTTTAAGGAAAGGTGTAATTTTGCTTCTCGTACTAATTCCAGCGTTGGTCTCCTTGGTGGAAGTTTGTGTGGTGTGGGACAGTGTTTTATCCAGAGTGACTCTGAGAAAGGCCCACTCAGAGTATTGTTTCCCTATTGTTATACTGTAAGAAAAGTGTGACATGGATGACCTGTGCTTTTATTTGGTTTCTTTGATAGTGTTTTATGTGATGTTCAGAAAAGTGCCAGACTGGCAAAATGCAGGAAGATACATGACCATAAAAGTACATACTCGCAGTTTCAGGCTTGCTGATGTGCCTCTGTAATCAGTAGTATCTGTACTGGACCAATGCAATGCTTTTCCAGGCAACACTGGACTACTAGGTTTTAGAAACAAATGACTGTTACTTCTGGAACCCATCTTCTGCATTGTTATTCTGTTTATTTGTTTGTTTTCAAAGTCACTTAACTGGAACTAGGTTCGGTACTTTGGAAAACGAAATTGTTCCATTATGGTCAATCAAGATACGCTGGTTTACGAGATACTGGTATCTAATTGGGGGGCGGTGTGGTGTGTTTTGATGCTTTTATTGCTTATAAACAAGGAATAATGCAATTAAGAACCAAATTAAAAATGATAGGTCTGACAGTAGTGTTGACCCCCCCCCATCTCCTTGCCTCTCTGCTAACAGCCGCTCCCTATCCAATAAAGAAAATTGTGGCTGAATGAAGCCATACATTTCAGCTTAGCAGTAAGTCTCAGGGGTTAGCAACACAGTTGTTTTGGATAAGAAATATTGCATACTAATGTCACATGCCTTATCTAAATCAAGGATTTCTGTGACTTATTGCACCTGTACTGCGATACACATACATGCTAAATGTTATAACTGTAAAAAACCTACACTGTCGCATAGGCCGTCCCCTAATCATGCAGACGATGGTTTGGAGAAGGAAATTTAGCTATGAAGCTAGCTGGTTTGACAAGGAACGATTAAAATATGCTTTCATAAGCTATGAGATTGAAAGTTAAGCTCCATTTATCCTACAAAAGTGACAGGTATTTGGGAGGGGAGGAGGAAAAAAAAAAATCCTTTCTGCACTTGGAACAACGTAAGCTGACACAAAAGGGGCTTGTGCTTACAAGAGAATAAGAAGCCAGATTCCTTTAATGCCTAAAGTTGTTGCTAAGAGATGAGCTGAATTATATTTAAGAAAAAAAAAAAAGTTGCAAGTGCACAAGACTAAAGAAGGAATTGTTACTCTCTGACCCAAGAATGCACTGATGTCTTCTCAAGGAGGGGGGAAAAAAAAATATTTTCTTTGTGTGCTTACTGCTCATTCTGTAACTTCTTGTTTATGAAATATTTTCTTGAAACATTTTCTTGCTTGGGCACAAGGGTTGCAGACTGGTACATTCCATTCCTAACCTTCCGAACTCCTCCGTCTCATGAGTATACATTTTCCTATGTGCTGAACAAGTCCCTGTACACAAACAAGCCTCAAAAGAGCAGTGCACAAACGTAGGCCCTTATCTTCCCTGTCCTCCCTTGCCTGTCTCATGTTCTGCCAACATGGCAAATTTGCCTTTGCAACCAGCACAGAAAGATACTCTGTGTTTGCTTTCTCCCCCACCCTCTTTTTCTTTCTTTTTTTTTTTCTTCTTCCCTGTCCAGAAGGTTGCTGTGATCTTTAGCTTAATGTCCACACAGACAGAAAGGCCTTCTAAGTGTTGTTGTCACATCCAAATGTTTGGATTAGTACTGCGACTTATAGATAGATCACTGAAACTAAGGTTATCTCTGCTAATGTTACCGATCGCTTCTCTTGGTGCCAATTAAGTGGTGATGCCTTACTCCCCTTCTTTGCATGTACAGGCAGAGTCCCAAGACTGAGAGGTGTTTATACCTTTCTCTTGAACATAGTGTTGGTGACTCTTCTGACAGGATATCAGTGTAAATGGTTATCACTCTAACCCTCTGTGTCAATCTTCCTAAAAATAGAAATGAGCATGAAATAAAGTATAAACACACAACTGAACCGCAATAGAAAACTCTGATCTGAAGATGACTCAAATCCAGTTCATTCTTTGTTGTTCAAAGCTTACTTATCTACTTATTTTATAATTAATCCTTTCAGCTAAATTGGGTGATCTGATTTAACTGAAAGAACGTGTCCTGCTGTAGAGGAGATGAATTTGATTTAATGCTGTTTTCCATCTCTTTTTCCCTGGAGTTCCCTTGATTGTTTCTGTTGCATAGCTCTCAGCTGTCAGCTCACTGTCTATTTAAACTGCAGCTTCCCAGGGCAGGGTCCATGACCGCTCGGTTTGTAGTGCTCCCTCGCACGGGGTATAGGATGGCGCCGTGGAAACTAGCAGCTAGTTCCGAAGCAAGCTGTAGACCCCTTAATTTATGCTCACTTTATGGAACCATTTTCAGAGTAGCTGTGTTATAAACAAAATAGCAGGTTACAAGTTACAATAAGGGATGTGTGATGTGTGTTAGCAGCTACTGCAAAAAATTAGCTATAGTTCAGCAATCCAGGCAGCAAGTAACTATATTCTAGTGTCACACAAAAGCCAAGGAAATGACTCCGTGGAAGCCTTAACTACAGTAGCCTAAAGCTATTCCACTGGTACGCCGCAACAGCCCTACCTGCTGCTTTCCTCTGCGCGTCTGTACTACAAGGTGTATTTGGGGGCAGGGAGCAGAGCTTTAATGTCTAATGATGGTTATCCCTGTGCCTTATAAAGGACTTGGTACTAAACATCTGTCAAAGGTAGTGCAGTTGTATGTTAGCTGTACTTCAATGCAAGGTTTAGGATTACTTTTGAACTAGAATATTAAAACATCCTGGGTTTGCTTTTCTTGATCTTCCACTGATGATCGTTGGCAATTCTGCTGCTTCTACCCACTGAACTGTCATATGGGGAGTCCCTTTTTTGTGCATGGCGATCATGAAGATGGGTGGTGTATGCGTGGGAGCTCGGAGCAACTTTATCATGACTGATGTGAAACCACAGTAAGAAGTTCCACATGAATTAGTGGGAAACATACAGCAAGATACAGCACAGCCCACTACTGCAAACATTAAGTTCAAGATACAAGTTAATAGCAATTGCAATTTCCCACCCCGTTGCTAGTCTTCACAAAGACCTGGGATGTTTCTGCCATAGCTGCCACTTTTTCAGAGCTCAGACAGAATATAGTATACAGCCTCTCTGATCTTTGGCAACTTGTTTAAATAACATCTTTCATTAATGGGTACAAGGGGTAATTTCAAGTGATAAAGTGATCTCTTAATAATATCCTAGGTTCAGAATCTTATTGCATGCCCTGGAGTTACAAGTAGTATTTACTTCAGAGGACTACACTGAGGATGTTTAATCAGTTGCAAAATCATTTTCAGGCTTGAGAACATATATTATTACAGTACTGGCCCATTAAAATGTCTTGAGAAAGAAAGCATTTTAATTAAAATCTATTTTTGGGGCTTTTTTTTTCCTTTTTTTTTTTTCTGATGGCCTAACTAGGAGATGCATAGAAAATTAAGGGGAAAAAATAATAATACTAGAGCTGATTTTGGGTCTGCTTCCCTAGGTAGAAGCTGGTTAGTAGTTAATCTTGGCTGCATTAGAGCTAAAGCAGCTTAAGAGGGATTGAAAATTCTGTGGCGAATGCTGCTTTTAATTGGTTCTTAAGGCACCCGTCTGGGTTCAACAGGGCTTCACCTTTCTAACAAGTGTTCTCGTTTAAAAACAGAAAGGAGAGCACCCCCATCGAGCAACATCTTCAGTGAATGAATATTGCAAGCAAAATGAATGCATGTTTCATTCCTGAATCAGATGGAAGTAGAATTTCTTGAGGAAGCACCAATCCAGATACTAATGCAGGAAAACCACCATGGGAAGAAAAAACCAACCCTTCAGTGGCTACTTACATCTGGATAATAGTCCATAGTGGGCACCAGGCGCTCTATCAAGGCCTCCAGTGATCCAGAAACAAGGTTCCCATCCTGATAAACAGGGTCCACACACCTTTCTCCCATATCTGGCTGCACTTGCCCACTACAACTGGAACCAAGCATGCTGGAAAATATTGGCGTCTGGGGCATAGTTTCCTGTAGAAGTGGAGAGAAAATAAAAGTAAAGAAAAAAAAAAAAAAAGAGAGGGTTAAGCTTTCTTTCAGGATGTCTTATGTGTGGGTTTTACAGAGGCATACATTAAACACAATTACATATTTGACTGAACGCAGCTTGGGTATTTGAACTGAGTTCTGAACCCGAGCAGTCACACATCTGTAAGCTGGCTTGGGGTTTGAAGTGCACTTTAAGCTATGTCACCAAGGCTGTAGATGCAGAAGCTGAAAGAATTTTCTTCGCTGTACTTGATTTCTCCTTTCTCGTCCGTTTTCCCCTGGCTTTTAATGCATAAAATCATACCAGGATGAAAATGCAAAATGCTCTCTGAGATAGTGAAGCAGTGCTTTACTGAACAAGCAAACAAATACTGTGCTGTAATGTCCCTCTTTTTACTCTTTTTGAAGTCAGATCTTTGGCTAAAATACTTCACTTGTGATGATAAATCCTTTACTGCTTCTGTAGCTAGACGTAATCCAGGTCTCGATAGAAGTGCATCTCCTGCACACAGATGCCACTGCTAACAGTGGGGGACATACCATCTGAACAAAACCGCCTTTTTTTTTGGTACACAAAACCATGAACTGGGTGGAACCGAATGCTGTGACATATAATATACAACGCCAATAACAGTCTCTTTGGAGATTTTTGCTTAAGAAACAAACCTGGTCTAGCAACACAAAAACCACGCAAAGGTTTGGGGTTTCCACCTCCCTTCCCTTGGCCACAAGCTCTCAGTAATACCCTAGTTACCAACTGTGAGTAAACTGTGGGGGTGGGTTGGTTGTTTTAAACTGGCTACAGTTTAAATATATGCAGAAGGCTAAACAAAACAATTTACTACTGCTTGCAAAGGTTGAAAATACTATTCTGCATCAGTATCAAAACAGTCCCCCCTTGCTGCTGAAACAGTTAAGACTGCTCAGAAGGTGCAGGGAAGAGAAGGCAGCCGTGATGCTTTAGCTGCTGTCTCACCCTCTATGCAACAAACATTGTCGTGCTCTGGAACGCACTTGTGTAGATGAAAACAGATTAGGCCGGTACCACTACCTTTAAACTTGACAGCTGGTCCTATCAGCACGCATGTCTTACACAAAAGTCCTTTCTTTCTGTTCAGTAATTTTCCAAAAACTAGTTTAAGAACTGAAAATCTTAAATGCTGTAAGGGGTTTTGTAGGTTTGGGGTTTTTTGGTTTTTTTTTTTTTTTTTTTTTTAATATTTTTAGGCAGCACTTGAAACAATTGCAGAACAAACCGGTACTTCGTATTCTTTTAACACAAGGCACGTCTTCCTCTCAAAGTTGCAAAAGTCATTGTTCATGTTTACAACCTGGGATACACATTTTTTTTCTGGTTTTAAGCTCAGATGAATCCTAGGTGTGCTGGTACGGAAAAAATGCCAGCATTAACAGTACTTGCTCATCAAGGTGACAGGCTTAGTTACACGTCAGGCTGGTAAACAGAACTGCTTGTGGCTTTAACCAGCAGAACTTTGTGTTAGTATGTTATACAGATACAAGGGAAGCGTAATTCCCTGTTAAGTTAAATTGTATCAGCTGTTTCACGGTGACCAAGGAGGCTGTTCTGAGGAGCAGAGTTCAGTTTCAGAAGTTCATGACATAGAGTCACGTAAAACAGAAAACGCAGGATCTAATAGTGTATCAAAAGCAATGAAAAATGGCAATGCCGCACGAACTGGCGTTGAGGCTACTCCGTACCTCACAGACCTATCTGTCAGGCCTGAGCTGCGCGGCGCCGTGACGAGCCGCTGGCGCACACGAAGCCGCCAGCTTTGCTATGCACACTATGTAACTCGCCAGTAATTTGGGTTTTTTTTCCCTTTTAAGGGCCATAGCGATAAAGCCGCTTCCCGGGCTGGACGGGCTGTGACGGGCGCTCCCGGCTCCTAACGGGGAGCTGCGCCGGGCTCTCGGGGAGGACAGCGGCCGGCGGAGCCCCCGCTGAAACGGTGCTTCACCCCGCCGGGGCCGCCGAGTGTTTGAACTCCTGTGAGCGGCTCACGGGCGCACCGGGTCTCCTTTCAAGACCCTGCTGGGAGCAGCCGCAGCGCTCCCCGCCGGTGCCGACCCCCCCCGTTGCCCCCGGGTCCCCCCCGCGCCGGGGATGCGCAGCCCCCCGGGGGTGGGCGCTCAGCACCGCCGGCGGCAGCCGCAGCGCTCCGGCCCCTGCGAACCCCCGCGTGTCTTGGGGACCCTCCGCACCGGCAGAGACCCCGGCTACTCGGCGGCGGCGCCCTCAGGCAGCACCTGCCCCCCCCCGGCGGCGGTGCCCAGCCGTGCCCGCGGCGCCGGGCATCCCCCGCCGGCCGCTCCCCGGCCCCGCCGCAGGGAAGTTGTGAGGCGAGCCCGCCCGTCCTTCGGACCGCGACGGGGGCTCCCCCGCACCGCCCCGCACCGCCGCCACCCCGGGGCTCTGCCCCGCCGCGCGCTCCCCGGGTCCGTGTTCCCCCCCCCCCCCCCCCCCCCCCCGCGGTGCCTGCGCACGCCGGGTGGGGTGCGCGTGTGTCGCGGCGGCAGCGACCGACCGACCCCCCGCGCTTACCCTCATTTTCCTGGGCGACGTGTACATGCGCGTGGGCAGGGCGGCAGCGCCGGCGGCCCCGCGGCTGTGACAGCTCTGCCCGCCCGTGCCCGCGCTGCCGCCCGCCGGCCCGCCCCGCGCCCGCCGCCCGTGACGTCACGGCCCAGCGCGGCGCCCCGTTGGCTGCGCGCGAGCGTGGCCGGTTCAAACGGAGCCGGGGCAACGGCGCGGGGGGCGCGTGCCTGCGGGGGGCGTCCCCGCCGGGGCGAGGGGAGCGGGGCCAGCGCTGCTCCGGGGGCTGCTGCTTGTAGCAAGGGCGGCTTGTTATTTTTAAAACACTTGATAGTTCAGGGGGGGTTGGTTGGTTTTGGTTGGTTTGTTTGTTTATTTTTTATTTGTATTGTTTCTGTTTGCTTGGGTTTTGGTTTGGGTTTTTTTTGTTTGGTTGGTTTGTTTTTTGGTTTTTTTTTTTTCCTTTGGTTTGTTTTTGGTTTTTTTTTTTTTTTTTCTTAAGTGGCCAGCCTGCTCGCTTTTTATGCCCCAAGCGCTCCGTGAATTTCCAAAAGCTCCTCGCCTGTGTGCGCTATTCCACCTGCCGTGGGGCCCCCCCTGCCATGCCGGAGGGACCCGGGCAGCGTGCCGTGGGGCAGGCAGCCGTGGGGCAGGCCGCCGTGGGGCAGGCAGCCAGCGGGTCCTGAGGGCCACGCTCCTCATGCGGCATGGCCTCGTGCGAGGCTGGGTGGGAGACGTGGCCCAAGAGGTTCGGGACACGATTCACCCTGTTAAACTGTTTGTGCCGGCACCCGTGGCAGCACCCGCTGTAATTACTGAGGGATGCCGCCCAACCCTCCCTGCTAATAATTGTTTATATTCTTCTTTCTGCTGGAGTTGTTTCTCTTTTCAAATAGCCCGAGCACAGTCATCTGGGCTGGTCCTGGACCCTGGGGCTGGCGCTGGACCAGCCCTGTTGTCCCACATGCAGGCTCAGGTGTGTATCTAGAGCCTGGTCTCCCATGGAAACGCCCGGTGGGTACATCTGCGTGTCCCACAAACCCCCTCGCATTTGCAGCCTTCCTGCATATTTTTCTCATTTTACTTCAATTGTTATGTTTTAGTATTTGCCCTGCTGTCTCCAGGCATTCATTAATTTTATTTTTTTATTAAACTTATTGATTTAATGGCTCTGAATATGCAGCAGAAGGCTTTGCTGGTTTCCATGGTGATTAATGTGGGAAAAGCCTTTTTGGAAGTAAATATGCCAGTCTAGGTAGGTGGGCAGGGCAAACCAATTTGGGAACGTGCACATACTCTAGAGCATAAGAAGAAATACATTTGTATTTGCTCACCGTGTGAAGACAAGCACTGTCATCCATCCTAAACACGCAGTAATTTTAAAAAGATTTGTAGCTACTCATAATCTTTACTGTTTGCCTACTAAATTCCTTCATCATTTCTTGATCATCTTGACAGATCAGCTAGAGAGTTTATTTTCGTGATCTTAAGTGAGCTTTTTCTCTTAAATGACAGCTCAAAAAGTCGGTCCTTTTCATCCCTGCTAAATCTGCTTTGCTCTTAATCTCACTCCCATATCTCAGCTGTGCACTACAACCTTTCGAGCGTGCAGGTGTTGTAGCAGATCTGATACCTGTTTACTCTGAGGCTCTCCCCAGTTAGAGCACGCTGCCTGCCTTGGGTACCAAGGAAGTCCCAGGAGGCATGAGCTCTGAATCCAGCCGTGGTCCGACCTGCTGCAGTACCCTATTGGGACGTTAGTGTGTAACGCTAGGGGAGCGTGAGGGACAAGTTTTGTTGAGTCTTGTTCAGACATCTTTAAGATCTTTGTAGGGTTATCGAAAGCAGGAGGTAGGAATTCACGGCCTAACACTGTATAATAAATATAATAATATTCCTTTCTCAAGGCTACAAACACCTCTTAATAACTCATCTAACGTTTGCTGCTAAGAACACCACCAGCAAGCCTACAGATTAAGTGTGCATGAAAAACAAGTATCAGATCTCATTCTGTTTCTGTACTAATCTGTTTTCCCACCTTACTCAAACATTTGCTGAGACTTGTAGAAGTGTATGTCCATTAATCTTAGCAAAACATACATAGGTAATTGAGCTCTAGCCACAGATCCAATCTGTTGTAAAAACAATCCCTGATCTTTTTGTTTGTTTGGGTTTTTGTTTTTTTTGATGTCAGTAATTAGATCTATCCTGTTACTGGAACTAAGAAACCTAGGACTTCAGAAACATTCTAATAGAATTAAGGAAAACTATAATAGTTAGGGATGCTTTCCACCCAGAGCCATATACCTGCACTCTGCTCTGTATGTAAAGGCCTGTTATACCACTGCACAATTAGCACCGTGAGGAGATCTAGGGTTTCGACCAAGGTTTGAAATAGCTGATGGACTGTACTTCTTCCTCAGAATACAGATGGCATAGGAACTGATTCTTGCCATAGTTGGATTAAAAAACCCAAAGTAATCTACGCAGAGGCAAATGGCTGAGACTTACCCTGTTCTCTACAGTTCCTTATGTTGTGCTTATTGGCACCATATCAAAGTGTTTTCCATAGTTCTTCATTCTGCAGTCCAGCATGTTCTATTTAGATTTTTTTTTTGTATGCATGTATAAGCAGAGGGGTATGCATATATATCGTTTATATACATACCTACGTATGTATATATAAATGATGGGGTGTGCATTAAAGAATGCAAATTCAGGGAAATGGATTTCTTTTCTAGCATACATGATGCTTAGTTTTGGGTTTGCTGTATTTAGTAGTGTTGCAATTTTGTTGGAAAGGCAACTTTTTGCCTTTTTTGACTTTAAAAGTCAAAGAAGCTAAAAACCTGAATTCAGTTGCTATAACAGATGAATCATGTTACCCTTTTATTTCCATTTCTCTTTCTGTAGAGTGTGGATGATGACATTTAGCTATCTATATTTCGAGTGTTGAAATCTGTTGATACAGAAACTCTTTAAGGTCCAATTGTTTTTGCAGTTATGTAAGTTCTCTTCCTCAACAAATTGCTTGCACTTTGGAGAGGTTTTCATTAGCCATTGCCACATTTACTGGTGGGTGGACCCTAGAGCAAGTTTAATCAGCAGAGCTTGTACTTGTTCTGTAGCTTTCTTTTGAGGCAACACTGCTGTGGTTCAATCAAGCTGGTCAGAGGAGGATCTTGCTGCAGAGTGAGTCAGCAGCAGTCACGTCATGACTGTCTCAGTCTTGAAGGTTGCTTCAGCCTCTCTTATACTGGCTATACATCAGTATAACATGTTCTGTTATCTTACGATTAATGAATTGGATTGGCTTTTGCAGTGTCTGGGTTCTATTCCTGCCTGCGCTACAGACTTGCTGGACAAATTGTTTAATCCCACTGTGCCTCAGTATTCATCTGTGAGATGTTGATAAGGATGTTTTCATGCTTTTGCACTTACTGTGTATGTTTTTATATTTGGACAGTAAGTTTTTGCTTTACTGTGTTTGAATTTAATTTCCTCATACATTTACATCTCCTCTTAAGTGGAAAGTTGCTGGCCAAAAACTTGGTAAAACTAAGGAATATTAGCAAAGAAAAATGGATGAAAGTGAAGGAGAAATCAATTTGAGAGAGATGTAAGAGTCAGGGAGGAAGAAATGAGATTTTTCCACTGGTCTTAGAAAACAACGTTTTGGATACAACTTACTCAAATGTGCTTGTGTGTATGTTTTGAATTGTAACTGTACTTAAGAAAAGCAAGTAATTACAGATGTCATCAATGCTGACCTGATGCTAAAAACTGCAAGTATAAAGGAACTCTCCTAAAAATGCTGTCTTAGGAGCTTTCGTTGTCAAGCTACTCAAATCACTTGTTGATCACCTTCCACATAGACCTGGTTATTATTAACATTTGGTTTCATTTAACAGAGTATGTCAACATGATTTAAAGTCCCAGTATCCGCAGCAAAGAGGGAGAAAAGCAGAGGAGTCAGCTTGGAAAGTGAACTTGATTGTGTTTGGCATTCCTCATAGTGTTGATTATATAACAAAATGGGAATTAAAATTGCAAATTATATTCATGGATTTTATTGATTGATGGCCTTGGTTACAGACCGGGCTATTATTATCTGGACCTGAAATAAATAATTTGTCCAGGAAATGCCATTTAACTCCACAAATAGTAACAACAGTGGCCTCAGATGAAGCTTTTGCATGGACACAAGCTAGTATGGACCATTTGTAAGAATTTCTAATTTAAGGAGTAGAATGTAGAGCTTTAAAGCCTCAGAGAAATATCTTTAGGGGATGTTAGGTTTTTGGTTTTATTTGTAGGGCTGCACAGATGTTCAAGGCTTCCTTGTTGCATACAAATTTTAAGATTTGAAAGCTGTTCTCAAACCACTTTCAGATTACTATGAAGATTTCTAAATTTCAGAGATTCATGCCACAGAATAACATGGTGGCACATTAATAACTTGTCAGCAGATGGGAGTGGGAGAAAAGAGTTTCAAATCGTGGTTCTGAACTGAGTAAAGCTTTTTAAGCTTGAGACTTGAAGTAAGGTTAAATGCACTAATCATCAGTCTGTGTTTATTATTGACCATGCCTTTGCTGCTGTCTCTGACCTGGGACACGATAGATCTTTCCACTTAATAGTTATGTCAGAGCCAATGAATGTTGTAGTTTGAAAATGGCATTTTCCATTTTTAAAATGTTTTGCTGATGAGGTCTTGACCAGGTCTACCACTGAGATATCCAGCAATTTTCAGAGCAAACCAAGCTGAAAATACAAGAACGACTTAAGATGTGGTTCACCACTATGTCTGTTTTCAGTTCTACCTGAAAGGGAGAATTACTTGTGAAAATTCCGTTACGTATCTCTGGAGCAAGCTATGTTTTCACTGGCATGTGGTCAGCCCTCTGACACCACTGATGATAACTGCTGAGCAGTGTGAAACTGATTTTTCACTGATGTTCAGTACTGTAGCTCCCCCTTGGATTGAAGGGAAAGCCCTTCCCCAGGATTTAGAGAGGATGTGGTGCTAATCCTCAGGTTTTTGTGTCTTTGCCAAAATAAGAGATTTAGCATAATCTGACACAAGTTGCCTATGATACTGGTGTGTGGCTGTTAGTTAGCGACTGAGATTTTAATGGGTTTTTTTTGGCACAGCTGCCTGAAGTTCACTTGTAGTCAGATTTGTTCCTGATTTTCATGGATAATTTGGTCACAGAATTCTGTAATTTTTAGGAGTGATGTTGCCTAGTAATTAAGATTTAAGGTAATCCAGTTGGGAAACAGCACTGCAGTAGACTGTGGATGTCCTTATTATATTCTCTATTGTTGTGGACAAATTAGCTTTGGGTGTTGTGTGTCTGGGTTGGTTTTTTTTGGTTTTTTTTTTTATTATTATTTAAAAAAAAACGAAATAAAAAGGGTACTCCTCATTTGAATCAATGATGTAACATCTTACAGGGGTCTGAGGACCTCAGATCATTTAAATGTGTAGGAGAGCTAGTCAGAGTGAATGAAATGAAAAGATCTTGGGAAGAGATCACTGGCTTAGCCTGTTCTGCTTAAAGGAACTGCTACAACTTGTCATGCATAAATGACAATTCAGGCAATCAGGCTGTAGTTAAACAGCTGCTTCTACTATAGTTTTAGATTCATTCCATTCTTATACGTGTTATATGTTTCTGGAGATGGAGTCTGCTCACTGTTTCTCATGTCCTGTTTTCCAAAAAAAGGGCAGAAAAAAAATCATTGAAAAGCTAGTTTCAATGTTTGTGATTCAGTCTGATTTTGAATATAATGTGGAAGAACAGAGGTATGTTAATGTAATATGCAGTCATTTTGTTAATTTTATTTAGGGTCTTTTTAAGCTGAATATTTAAAAGGAACCGATACTCTTTTAAATTGGGTTCAAGCCTGGGTTCAAGATGAAGGGGTTCTGGTCTTATCCCCGCTAGTGTGTCCTTCACTTGCATATTCGTGCTTGCTTTGACACCAGCTATTCCAAGAATATGCCACCTTGCAGAAAGTGAAAATCAATTATGCCAAGAAGGGAGCATGTACATACATCAGCAATTTGGTGCCCAGGGGAAGAAAAATCTGCGTGTCTGCTGATGTCAATCTTCTTGATATGGTATTTTTGTAAATGCACGTGGGTTGCTATTTCTTTTAACCAGCTCAACAAAAAATAGGTTTATTTTCAGTGTTATAAGCCTCAGGGCATCACAATTAGCAGATCAAAATTGCCAGTCTGACTGGTCAACCTTTTTGCTTTAGCAGAAACTATGACAACAACATTGTTAAGCATTCCCACAGGTATTTTTGAAGATACATTAAGGTCAGTGATGGAATCCATTTCTTTCTTTCTTTCTTTTTTTTCCTTTTTTTTTTTTCCTCCTTGTTTTCAATCTCTTTGGTTTTACAAATGTTATTTTACAGCTGATGGTGAGAAATGCTGAGCTCATTTGCAGTAACTCACTTGCAGCTGCACTAGTATACAAACAAATTTGTTAAACCTGTGATGTGTCTGTCTTACCTGAATTACTGCAAGTAATTCAGTTCCTGTACACATCTATTGCTTGGATTCTTTTTGCTGACACAGCCAAGTTCAGCAGCAATTATTAAGAAAGTTTTATAGCAGGCTAAAATCTGCTCGGTTTACAGGGCAGTTAACAGCTGGTTGGTTTAATTCTACTGACTGTATTTGGAATAGAAATCAAGATATGATAGCCTTAATATCTTGAGCGAAAAATATGGAGGAATGTTGAGAAAATGAAGTTAAATATGGTTTAATTTTAGCAAGGAGTCACCAAATTAAGTATTCAAAAATTGATGTATTTTTTAAAGCATTTTGATGAATAACGAGGTAGTGAGCAGAGGGATGATAAGCCTCCAAGCCTACTTCGAAATGTGCGTGTAGATGAGACCATCAGCTACAATGTTTCAGCATAGTTTGAGCTACTTGGGAAGGACTTGCACCATTGTATCACAGAGTGAATAAACAAATGTATATTGTATATACATTTATATTGAAAATATATACAGTTATATATACATTTGTATGCCTACATCTACAGTATATAAGTGTATATACATTATACAACATACACGTACTGTATATATACACGTATGTCTATAATTGTATAAATAATACAATATATGAATATATATACACAAATGTAAACGTATATTGAGTTGATGCTGAGTAGGACAGAATATAGGATGATGTCTGATGTGTATTTGTTTTATCTTATATCCTAGGACACAGCCTCAGATTACCAAGCATAAACTGTTGAACGTGAAACACTAAATATTATGACTCTATATGTATATAGCCAACTTTGCACTGGATTAAGCTGAGGACTAATCTGCAGGTGAACAAACTCCCTGCTATATACGCATAAATGGTGACAGTAACAACAACAAGTCAGTGAGTTACCTGTATGTTTCTGAAACTAACTGAAAAATTAATTAGTTTTCTGCTTTGCTAAAGCAAAACATAAATCAGTCAAAGGATTAACATGATTGAGCTACTTTAGCCCAGCCCTTTATGACAATATCTGTATAAGGAAATAAATGTAAGTGAACTACAAATAAAAAAGAATTTAGTGTCCTCTGGAGCTTTCATGTTCCCTGTGCTCTGTATTGATCAAGTCACAATTCAAATAACTGATGATGGAGAAAACAGTGTACCTTGAACATCTTTGGCTTTGCCATTTAGGACTGGCACTCATCTGAAACCTAGCTATATCACAGGATACCACGTTTCAATAATTTCTATTTGAATTTTTTTTTTTTTTTTTGGAACTTGGTTATTTTGATGTCGGTAGGATAATAAATATTGAATTTGTTGTCCTTTTCTCTGCCTTTTTCAAGTTAATTGCACTAATATTAATGATCATTTAGGAGGTTATTTTTATTTTACTTAACCATTACAATTCATATTCTTCCCTTTCCCACCTGAAGAAGAATCAAACAGTATAAAACAAATATAGTGAATTCAAGAGCTGGGTATGTTCTGATGTGTCTGGGTTTTCAACTTTACCACTGCTGTTTGCTTTGCTCTAGTGGCATGAAACAGATGTCACCTGAGCTAGGAAATTTGAAGGGGATTCCCCAGGCACCAACGTGTGGGAAATGTGAAGCTGATACTGTTTCCCCAGGGGAAGCTTGTTCCTTCTGGTGCTCACTTGTGTTTCCCCTTAGACTACCTTCTTGGGTGCAGAAAAGCTGTGCCTACAATGAGCAGAGCCAGTTTTACTCGTAGCTCAGGTTTGGAGACTTTTTTTAAAGCTTATCTCTGTTTACCTTTTTTATAAAAATTATTTTCGTTTGTGTGGGAATGCCAAAGCTTCCTAAAATAAAAAGTTATGTTGGTAAAGGATTTTTGAAACTAGAGCTCAGGAGTCTGTAATCTCTGCAGAATTCAGAGTGCTCCTGTAGTTGAATCTATTTTCCCTTTCCTATTTCCTGCTTTCCTAACTACCTTTTTCCTCCGGAGCTAGACAGCACAGAAATGGGTCCAGATGTAGGTATATTTGAGGAGAGAAGCTATAGAGACATATAGGATGGGTTTGTAAAATGGATAGTCATCTGTAAAAAAGGCTGCGATAAAAATTAACGAAGAATTATTAAGTGCTGTTCAGAAGAGTGGCCTTCGCTTGTCCAGGAAAATATAGCCAACTCTGTTATTTAGTTTTCTCTCTGTAAACTTTCGAAACAAACTGGCATGATTATGCATGCTCATGCTTATTTATATATACACACACATATTACATATAAATTAAAACACATAACAAAAATAATTCAATTACTTTGGATAGCAAGAGTGAAAGTGAATGTCTTCCCCCTGCCCAGTGCTGGTATATATCCTGAACACAGTTACCTACTGTCTGAGATTTGAACTGGTGGTTTAAAAGTAAAAGCTTTCTCCTATGTCATGGCAGATTTCCCGGGCAGTCTATTCATAATGCCCTTAACTTTCCTAATTATATAGGAGTTTTGATCAGGTACTACTCTTATATTTTTATAACATCTACATGCAGGAAAATAACTTCAAAGCGCCTTGCCTCAAATGCAGCCATTTAATAGTAATGGCTTAATAATATTGTAGTATTGATGGATAATTTTGAGAAGGTTCACTTTTTTTTCTTGTGTAGGAGACCAATTCTTTATGAGCATTACATAAGTTCCTTTTTTGTCATTAGCAGCTCCCACGGAACATGTGCACAGCAAAGAGGAGCTAGAAATCCTAAATTTACAAGGCATCCCACGGGGAGTTAGTTGTGCTATAGATTTAACTGAAAGGAAATCAGGCTGGCTAATCCTGAAGTAAAAAAAAATACAGCTTGGTTGACATGAAGTGTTGCAAATGCATTAAGCTATTTAAATAACTATCTTTCAAATTCATTAATGAAGTCTAGCATAATTTAAATCTGTGAGATCTAAAAATGCTTTATTGTGTGTTTTCAACGTAAATGTTTTATAGACGTACATTAACCAGGAGAGTTCTCTACCTAACTGGAGACACTATATTCTATCATTTTATGTTGTTCCAATAATGAGCATAATATTAAACATTACAGACAAAATTATCCTGTGATTACACACCAGTCTGCATTGCATCGCTAAGTAGGCTGAGAAATGTCTTACTATGTTCTACTTTGTGCAAGACTAGTCTAGAAAAGGAGAAAAATCACAAGGTACCTACTGCCCTGTTTCTTATGGGATCTGCTGTTTCACTGGCATAAAAATTGGGTGATGCAGGAGAAATTTGAGATTACAGAGGTACTCAAGTGTTGGGATTTCAGATGTCTCTGTTGCAAATTGAGCAAAATCCTGCTGTATGCCCCTGGTAGATGAAGTCAAATGCCTATCCCCCCTACACCCATGTTTTTTCAAGTAAATAGGGGTTTGTTCAAATGAAGCAGTTGGTTCTAGGAAATGGAATTTAATTTTAAAGCAAGAAATGAAAAGCATAATATATGCTAATGCTTTTTATTGGTAGTTATTTTCTAAAGTAAATGAAAGCCTGGAATTGCCTTAGCATTGCATGACATAAAAGATAATAATTCATAATAGCTAGTACATTAATTAACTTCTATAACATATGTTCTGTGTATTTGTTGAAATATGTGCTCTATTGTTTTGTAGTTCCTAGTGAGTCTATTGAGTGAGACAATTTTTTGTTGCTGCTGAAGCTTGTTTACTGCTACTAGAAGTCTAGAGAGTATTGTTTAATGTAGTCACTTCATTTTTATGGTTTGCAAAATACTAGCAAACTTCAACGGAAGTCAGTGAAGGAAGGCAGAACAGGATTTTGGCAACGGCATCTGTAAATAACAATACAAATAACTTCACGCACAAACCATGAAAAATAATTTCTGGCCTGCTGTCAGTTACCCTTGTCAAAACTGTCAATAACAAGGCACTGAGCCCTGAGCGCCAGCCATTGCTTAACCAGAAAGGTTTACTTCAGGTTGCACACAGTGGCAAAGGGCTGGGAAGATATTGGGTATGTAACGGAAAACAGGTCTCCGAAAAGAGTGCAAAAAAAATCTTAAGAAGTAGAAGCAGCCTTATGTATCTTCTTGTTCTTATGATCTGCACTATCATGATCATCTTCTGAGATCAGTTTGGTGGTTTGTTTTTTTTTTTTTTTCCCCACAAAATCCACAAAGTAAAGTAGAATTGCAGGAATATAAGGCAATATAACCCACTGGACATCTTTCTCTGGAATGTAACATAGACATCCAAGCAAGAACAGCTTACCCAACTAGAAGCATGACTACCTGCAAGTCGTTTATTCCTTAATTCAAAAGCTATATTTTCAGGAAATTGGAAAGCTTTTTGAAATGAATGGACACAGATTGCTTGATTGCTTAGCACCCTTTGAGGATCTGAGCTAGTGTGTTGGCTAATGAACCTTCCAAGATACATCTTTTGACCAGGAACCAAGTCCTAGGCTACTATGGCAAATGACAATGGTTTTGACACGGTTATTTCTCCTAAAAAGCTTCACGTTGAAGTTAGAGGAAATTTCACCAAAAACTTGGGCTTCCTATATTATCCTGAAAACATCATAACTGCATCTAAAGGCCAATTTATAGTCTGTCACAAAACTGTTTTGACATATGTTTTGTTAATTGAACTTTGGAGGATGTGCAATTCCAGCTTGTCTGTTTAAGGAAGCAGTGTTGCTTACCTGTTTCAGGTATCCACAGCTAAGCTAAACTCTCATCTTTATTCTGCTCAGCATTGCTGTTTCTATTAAAATCTAATACATTATGCATAACTGTTTCTAATTTTGGCCTAACTTTGAACTGGAGATATTTGGAATGTCTCCAATTGTCTTATATGTTCACACATCAAAGAGCATCAAATCAGCACTCAGCATTGTTCTTGTGGTATATGTATGCAGGTGTTTTAAAGAGTGGGGAGATACTGTTTTGCTATTGATAATGTGATATTCCCCATTTTTCTTTCAAAAGTAAATGATGATAAATTCATAATGGTCTTGCAGAAGGTCTTTCATAAGTTATCATGTCCAATGCCACAGATCTGGGTCTTAGAACAAAACTTATTGGAGGCAACAGTACTTGTCTGAGTGACTTCAGCAAGTTTTAGGTAAAGTGCTGAAAGACCGTTATGCAGAAATCATCACTTCCAGGTAGCCTAGGTACCCTTGATTTTCTTTTCTTCTACTCGTACCTTTTTCCTCTTTTCCCCCTCCAAACTCAACCCAAATTCAGGTGGCACTGGTGAGGAGTGCAGGAAAAGTCAGAAGATGCTTGTTCTTCAGGTAGTGGGGTTTGCTGGGTAGGTTTGAGTACTGCTTGGGAGGATGCAGTGTGCAAGGTCCTGCTTTGCGGAATTGGCCTTTGGTGCACAACAAGCTTATGGCTTGAAATGACGCCTGTTTCTTGAGAAACAGAATGTAGTAAGACACGTGGGTTGTTCTGCAGGAATAGGAGAGTTGCTGAGTATCTGAGACTTTGATGAAGATGAGGAGAGCAGGGGTTAGATCGGTTAAAGCATGCTGCAGGAGCTGCTTTGCATTTCAGCTGGTTTGAATCTGATCACATCAAATGAAGGAAACTTGCACAGGTTCAAGTACATCATGTGCCTAATTCCTGCATGAAATTTTGCAACTATCTCATGATACCTACAGTTGTTTAAACCTTCATGCAACCTCACAAATGTTACAGTGCCTTTTTCTCCCTGCAAGCTAGATGCAATTACAAACAGCCTTTCACTAGCTTATGTTTATAGAGATTTGCAGTGTATAAAATGATGAAAACTATTTTTTTTGGATTAACATGTTAAGCACTGAAGTTCTTTACTGTATAATTTGCAATAAGCCATATTGCCTTTTTCTACAATCACAAGTCACTGTTTTCATTACTGATCTAAATCGCCTCATCTGTTTTTATTACTGTTTTTCCTTATAATCCTTTCCTCCTTATTGTGATGATACACTTGACTTTCAAAGTCAGATTGTGCATGTGTATTGTGTTTTAAACACAGATAGAAGTTGTCTCATTAACATGCCTAGCAAGAGCAAAACCCAAAAGATTTTGTTAATGTTTTTTCTTAAGTCTGGTTATACTATCTCCATCAAAGTGACTATTAATATTCTACACACCTAGGAGCTCCACCAGATTGAGATTGTAGCACTCCAAATGTTACAGCAGTGAAGTTACGCACCAAGTCAATACGCGTAGGTAGTACTTAGATTTATCTTGAAGATGCTCTTTCAGTTTCCTACCAAAATTTCTACTCAGTTTAGAAGATAACCAAAGTTCTTACAGACTGCAAATGGTTGATCTATCTATCCTGGCAACAGGTAAAAACTAGCAAAATACAGTTCGGACTGGATTCAGGCATCCATAGACAAAAGCAAGAGTAGTACCTATAATGGAAAAGCTAGTCTCTTGCTTTATAAATAGATAGCAGTTGTTTTCTGTGCCTTTCAATTTTCCTTTTCATATTGTTGATAAATAAATGGTAGTGATGTTGATTAAAAAACAATAAATAAATTCTCCCTCCCAAAGAATGATTTATACCGTGCCTGTTGGGCAGCCAGGTAGTTTTAGAAAGTAATTATTAGGTGGGTTTGTTTATTCCTTTTTAGTACTTTGATTTTATATTTTGACCAAAATGAGTTCTTTTGCAATTGATTTCCGAAACAATGAAGTATTTAAAACCGAAAAGGAAAGATGTTTAACAAGTACATTACGCTCAAATGCTCCCAAGCATAGTTTTGAGGGCGATAGCTCTAATTTTTCTGTGATGTTGTTTGCATTTGCATAAATTAGGTGTCATCTTGGGTTTTATCAGACTTTGGGCTGTATCCTGAACACGCATGCATCTGTATGGCCAGAGAGTTCTGGTAATTAATAGTTTGGATTTTATGTGAAAGTCTTGTCTGAGAGGATGCTGCAAGTCAGTGTGCTGCTGTGTGCTAACTGGGGAGGTTACAGGTAAATTCATGCCTGATTTTTCAGAATACAAATGAAATTGTACCCTCAGTTGGGTGTGTGAACTCTGGTCTGAGAATCTGTATGGAATGTCACAGTAGAATAAAAGAATCTGAGTTTGCCTTTGAGGAACAAAATAGCCGTTCCCAGAAGTTACAGCTGTGGATTGTTCCAAACAGTGAAACAGATAAAGCCTTCTTGCTTCAGCAAATTTGGCTACAAGGAACGAGTTTAAAGTATTTGCTGTAACTACATTGTTTTTGAAAGATTTAGATACTAATTCAACTACTAATAATAGTCTGTCTTTTAAAACCATCAATCAAGTCTTTCAAATTTGGTATTTTACAATTGACTTTACAAAGGAAGTGCACTTACTCTGCTGCTATAATAATTATAATGATATTTCACATTTTAAAAGTTTTTTTTATGCTTAAATATCTTCAAATTCAGTAAAGGCTCTAATATCCAGATTGTTTGAACAGAAGTTTAGATTCTGTCCCTTTAAAGTACGTGCCAAGTCTTAGACACACTGTTGCTGTGTTGCCCTTTACCTACAAGCAGGTACTTATCATGGGCATTTGCAATTTGTGGATTTCTTTCAAGTGTATTTTTCATCTGGGTTGTGGTTGGGTTTTTGTTGTTGTTGTTGGGTTTTGGTGATTTTTTTTTTTTAATAGAAAAAGTTAAGCTTTAACAGAAACAGCTAGCTGGCAATACAGTCCTCAAACCCGAGCTAAGTAATCTGTTCACACTTCTGATCACTTTGAGGAGTGTTCCTATATAGTTACGGCAAATGTCCCAACATCATCTTTCATATGCTTTTAGTGGTCATCTGTGTTCAGCTTTCAGCCACAAAGGGCTAAAAGAACATTTCAAGCCCACACAGAGGCCGACGAGAGCTCATGGCTGTGTACAATTTGCAACAACAAGCTGCGTGTTCCCTGTTGCAGCAGTGAAGATGATTGGGATTTTATTTTTAAATATTTTTAGCATTATTCAAATACTACCAATAACCACCAGAAAAAAAAATTGGAAATCAGCAATTTTTTTAGTTCCAGGCTAGTAGAATAAATGATTTGGTAAGTCTATGAGAAAGTAGGAGGGTAATGGTGGACTGAAGATGCAGAGTTTTATTCTTAACATATTGGTGAACAACAAGGAAAGAAAAGTCAGCCCATGAAAGGCATGGCTTACCTTGTAAGCTTTTAATCTTTTCCCAAAGGCATGTCCTGCAAATCCCTTGAAGTCTGACATTCAGTGTTTTTTGCTACCCCATCTTTTCCTTCCCCTCCTCCAGCCATCTTCTTCCCCCTTCCCCCAACTTCCTATTAAAAGGAAAGCTACCAAGAGCTCGTAAGTAACAGGCTCATGCTTTCAATCAAAGGAGAGAGCTGAATAGCCTTCCACTCGAAGTGAGTTCAGCGGATCTAGAGTCAGGGCCCCTTCATTAATGAGAAAGGAATCTGTTCACCTTCTGAAATCTTTCAGCGCTGCCTGAACCACACAACTTGCATTTCTCAAATTTCTCGGCTGCACCCACACTTCCATTTCTCTCTTTCTTTCCGTCATCTCTTGAAAACCAAACATGCAAAGGTAATTTTCCTGCTCTCGCACGAGTAGATCCTGAGGTTCCTGAGCTTTATTTGCTCATTAGGAGATGCCATTTCAAATTAATTCCCTTCTTTCCCTGGACCCCAAAACCTTGGTTTCAGTGAAAAAAATTAGTTGGGCTTAGAATTATATGTGAGGAAAACTAGCATTTGTGTCAGGCTTGCAGGCGTGTGTTAAGTGCAGGTCCAAACATTGGTTTTGATTCTTAGGCTCAGAGGTTTCCACTCGGTTTTTTCACTCAAACCTCTTGTTTCGGTTCACACCAGCTGAGTTTTGTTTTGAGTTTGTAGGGGTTAGAACGAGCCCTGGAAACTCAAATGCAAAGCTCCGCTGAACAGCTGCTGTTCTCTCTCTTTGTCCGAACTATGTTATCACCTAAAATGCTAAAATAATCATCCTTACCTCCTGAAACTTAGCTTGGGTTTGGTGAAAACCTCATTAACCTAGCATGATACCTGCTTGGTTTGGGAGATTTTATTAGCTTTTTTTTTTTTAAAAAAAAAAAAACCACCCAAAACCTAAATTCTATATCATAAATATTAATATCACCTCAACACCCCACCACATCAAGTATTGTATATTTTCATACCACATGTTGTCAGAAATAGAAAGGCATTCTTTGTCATTATTTCAAAAATGAACATTTTTATTGTCTGTATCTGTGCTATGTCTATAATGGTAAAGGAATTGTTACTGTCAATGGAGAGTATAAACCAGTGAAGAAAGACATCATATATGACTTCTACTGGATGGCTCCCAAGCTGGCACAGAATAAGTATCCAGTTGTTATTCTATGGATGGTGTCACATGTAATACTTTGGTCTAGGGACCGATGTTTGGTAGCACTCCTGCTACGATCACATATGTAAATATAAATGACTTTGCTTGTTACAAGTATAGGGGGAAAATGTTTTGTGTGTGGGAATGTGAATTGAAAAGGAATAGGAATTGATAAGAAATTCATGCTTTATAGATTCAATGTAGCTGAGCACTGGTTTTGGTTTTGATAGTATCTTTGACACCAGGCAGTTTCAGTTCTCATTAAAATATGCAACGGTTATTGTCAAAATTCAGACTAAATTGGTCAAATTTAGACTTCTGTTGGTCTTTAGATCCATTCCGCTTCAGGAGTTACCTTTTTCTACTAAGGCATAACTGACAGTGAAAAAATTTCTGTTAATTTCCCTGGTGGAATTGGGAGAAAAAGTCATAATACATAAGAAAGAGGAAATAATTTTTTGGTGTTTGAGCTGTTTATTATTTTATGTTTATAGTACGTACACCTTGAGGATATAGTGACTAAATGAAACTGAAAATCTGAGTGAAAAGTACCTAGAATTCTTGAATAAAAAAGACATAACTTGTCAAAACAAGCCCTGTGCAATAAAGATTTCTATGGGAGAAAAGAATGACTAGAGAATGCACAACTGGAGTGCCGTGTATGTGATGTTAATTGCTGTGGGTGCTGATTGCTTGCTAATTTAAATAGATATTGTGAGTGCTCAAAACCAGGGTATGAAGTGCTGGCAGTAGCTTTCTCTCCCTGGCAATCATGTAAAAGAATGCTTTGTGATTAGAATCACAGATACAGCTGTAAGATTGTAGGCATGACCAACTATGTTTCCATCTTCTCCCTTTCCAGTGTTGGGTTTTTTTCCCCCATGCCTAAAGTAACTTAATTGAGAGTTGAAAATAATTGGATCAGAATATAGAGATGAAGTGGAGGTCAGTAGTAATGTAGCAGTAAATTCAGATGCTGGTGCATTGCAAAGCACGTCACTGCAGCAAGCGACTATAAAATCTACCAGCGTGCCAGTTTGTTGTGACTCAGTCACTGGCACACGAACAGCCGATCAATTGTGCCTGGTGTCAGTGGTGAATATCCTTAAGGCTACATATTTGTGCTCCTGCCTGTGCCTACTCTTCCAGCTGTTCAGCGGCAGTGCCTGCTGGCACGTTCCGTAGCTGCCTATGCAGCAGAGGGGAAGTATTTGCTTTTGCTCTCGGGGCTTGTTTTTGTGCTAGCGAACATTTCTTGCCTCGCCATCATTTCTAACCAGGGAAGGGAGCGGAGCTGCTGCTTGCCAGGACTGTGCTCAGGGTGTGCCCCCCGACTGCTCCTGTAACCAGGCTCCTGGGGTGGCTGGTGTGCTCCTCTTGCCTGCCTGGGGAGCTCAGCCTCCCTGCCCAGCCTTGCGCCACAGCGCTTCCCAGCCAGCTGTGCAGCATCGCAGTCCTGCTTGCTACTCCCTGCCCTTTCAAAAATTAAGAAATCAAAGCTTTTAAAGCACAAACCTCCTCCTTTCTCGTTGCTTGGCTCTAGCATTGCTTTGAAATGTAGCTAGTGTTCCCTTGTACTTCAAACAAGCACTGAAACTCTGGGTTAATTCTCACAACACGCCTATCACCAACTGATTTGTGTGCGTGCACGTGCACTTGCAGGAGTGCCTTGAGGCCCCATCGTGCAGCTGTGCCAAAGCAAGGCAGCAGAGAGGCATCAGGGCGGCAGTCCCTGGCCTCCCGGTGTTGCGGTGTTGCATGTGGAGAAGCTGAGCAAGGCAGACGTGGAAGTAGCTGGCCTGGGTCACGCACTAGATGAATCGTGGGGCTGGAAGGAGAGCTGGGGTGGCCTGGACCTTTCACCAGTTGCCACCTTCTTCCCAAGCCCCAGGTTTCATCTGAGCATTTGACTTCCAGTTTGCAGCCTTGTTTGATCTTCCCCCTCTGTAAAGCACAGCAATCGTTCAAGCCCCTGTGGTGCAATGACCTTCTTTTTTTTCAGGGTTTTTCCAGTTAGGCTCACTGTGAAAAACAAAACTCCTAGGCATAGCTGAAGCTCCTTGCAGTGATTAAAACTGTGCTGCACCCACGGCAAATGGCATGAGAATATTTCAAGGACTGCTGATCATGAACTGTTCTCTGCAGCTGTGCCCAGAAGAAGTTTATTTAAAACTTGTGCTCCTATTTCAGTTTTCTGAGAGGAGTGTTCAAGCTCTTTTAAATTCTGCCCAATAGAAACTAAATTAAATCATACTGTCATCTATCTTCTATATCCTTACTGTTTTAGAATCGATTAAAAGCTTGTTTACTGTTACGTGGGTTGCTCTGGATTTTCAGGTAGGCAAAGAATGTGGTCCTCTGAATTATTTAAGGTTGTGTTGGAACAGTTACCTATTTACTTTTATATTGCTACTAGATTTCAGAAAAGGCTAAAGAGGGTAAAGAAGGCCTGTGTTTATTCACACAAACAACTCTGCAAATCCAGCGTTGCCACACAGGAAGGTCTGTCCTTAAACCAATTTAAAATTTGGGGCTGTGTGAGCCTTTGCCTTCTGTTTTGTTATTGCTGAGGTTAATGAGTCAAGGGTCAGGGCATTAATCGGTGACTATGGTGCAGAAAAGAGTTGCTAAACTTGTGGTGAAATAGGAGCTTGCTGTCATGGGAACAGAATGGGAAAGGCAGCCTTTGGGAAGAGCCAGTCGTACCAAGCCTGGGTGAGGGGGAGAGCCTGGAGAGGGCATCTCCGCCTGGAGCACTGATCTAGTGCTGATTCGCATCCACGTGTGTGTGTAGTCTGTATTTAGCTTTCATTTTTATGGAATTTTCTGGATCCTTTAACAAGGCAGTAGCTTGCTAGAGTCTGTTCCCTTAAAATCAAGGTCAGCCGTCAAATGCTTGATTATTGTTGCTTGGTCTGAATGGTGAGAAAGTACCAAGGAGTTAGGGTGAACTCGCAACCCCAACAGCATCTGAGGTGTTGTCTTTGCCCAGCAGTGACTGAAGCTCTAAATCCTGCTTTACTCAGTCTGCTGACAAGTTTGCTTTAGCACAAATAGCCTTTAAGAAAGGAGCTGTTAGCAGTGTGTACAACTCCTACAGCACAGGTCTGAGTGACGATACTGGAAGGTGCTGAGCAGTTGTAATGCCCGTCAATTTGTTGTTATTAATTGCAAGCGAGGACTGCTTCATGCAGGTTCTCCCCTTTCATGCACTCAGCCTGACTTCTTTATTTCCTTTTTTCTTGTTTAATATGTGATCAAAACAGGAAGATGATGATGCTTTTGTAAAGAGATCTATCTAAATTAAGAGATTATTATTTATTATTCTAGAATACGCAAATCAAATTTCATGTTCTCATTCAAAGCAGAGACTCTTTTCTCCTGAGTATCACCAGTCTACAGGGAAAGCTATTGCACTTTAATATAATTCCTGAACCATTAATCACACTGACTGTAGTTCTGCAAGAGGCAAAGCTTTTAGTTGCTTACAGTCCATTCTTTAAACTTAAGCTATTTATTTTCTCTGCACCCTCAGTCCTCCCTTAAGACCTTCAGAAATGAAAAATGTAAGGGGATACCAGTTCCTTCTCTCATTTAAGTATGCAAACACTGTTTTCAAAGCTTTTTTTTTTTTTTTTTTTTTTTTTCTGTGGCAAAAGCAAGGTCAAAAGATGTGGCAGAAGGTAATATAAAATAATGTGTCCAAACTAGATTCTGGTTAGAATGTAGAAGCTTTCACTATGCCATCTGTTTTGTAGTCCTGAAACACATACAGATGCCCCGTAGCACAAGTCAGAGAAACTGGACAATTGCTCTAATTTGTCCATAGTCTCTGTGGCTCCCAGGGACCTGGGCACAATCAGAGATAAATGGGGTCTGGTTGTACCCCACCTCAGCTTTGGCTGCTGCTTTGCTGTCCTAACTTGCCCATCTCCCTTCTCTACAGGTCCTTCTCTACAGGTAGTGCAGACTTACTCTTCTCATTTCAAATGATATCAAAGCTAGCAGCAGATGTTATTCAGTGTTACCTCTGCAGACATCATCTGCACATGAGGTAAATAATGCTACACCTCAAGGTGTTAACGGCTGTTCTAGTTTATTCTCAAAAATCCAGTTTGGCTAAAACGGTTGTGTGTATTACTGAGCAGCTTACAGTACCAGCTTTAGGATTCAGTTACTCTGTGTTGTAAGACAGTCTATGACTTGGATTAAAAAAAAAAAAAAGAAGTAACATTCCTTTCTGTTATTGCTTGGTGGCAAAAGCTGTAATGGGATGCCTATTGCTGATGATAAACATGTACAGTCCCTGAAAGCAAATGAAATTTTGGCCAGACTATTCCTAGCCTGTATTTTCCTAACTTTTTGCCCTTTGGTGGCTAAATTGTATCGGTGTTGCTTCTGCAGGTTATTTCTTTGTAAGAACTGTTTCTCATTTTAAAAAAAAAGAATTACAACTTCTACCAGAAAATCAGACTTATTTTCAATCTGTTATTTTTCACTGTCAGTTTCCTAACCTATTTCCTTCCTCAAGGGACTTAAATATATTTAACTCCTAAATACAGAGATAGGCAGTTTTTCTTCTGTTTCTTTCCAGGATTTTTTTTTTTGTAGTGGTGTTTTTTTCATGGGTTTTTTGTTTGTTTGTTTGTTTTTGTGGTTTTTTTTTGTTTGTTTGTTTGGTTGGTTGGTTTTTTTAGTGCCTGTGAGGCTGGAGCCCTGGAGATTTCAAACTTCTTTCATCCTCCAAAATGTCAGAAATTTCAAAGAAGTGGGTTCCTGTACACCTCTTTTTACCTGCTCTACAGTACTCTTCAAATTTGTCTGGCAAGCTCTTTCTCTGCAGGTGAGAAGGGAGTGCAGGCAGGGGACACATTTATACCTTAGGCTCTGGCTGAAAGAGTCACTGGGGAGAGGAAAGCACCCCAGCACAAGCAAGCAATGCGTAATCCAAAAGAATGAGATTGCTTTTTGCATTGCCACCTTCTTTTTGTGACCTCCTTCTGAAGTTTGCAAAGTACCAAACTCATGCAGCTGAGAGCCAGCGTTAGGATGCCTTAGCTTTCTGCTGTTGTAGTGGAAAGAGACATTAGAAACCATCAAACAAAATCAGCTATGTCAAGTCTGTTTCTGTTGCAATCTGTGATCTATCTAGTACAAGAACTCTTAACCTTCAGCCAATGTTTCTTCTTTCTGAGTTACAAACCACCAGGTGACAGAGCTGGAGATTCTTGAAGGCTTGTGTGTGTGGGTCTAACATGTCTCTTTGTTTAGACCAGAAGATGATGGGGGGGTGAAGGGAAGCAGGGAATGGGAATAAATCCTACTCCTGGTAATGAAACCCAGCAGTGGTAATGAAGAGGCCAGCAATTGATAGGAGAGGAATGTAATTAAGAATGCTACAAAGGACAGCTGGGCCACATCACCAGATTAGTACGGAGAAGGGAACAAGGCAGAGAGCAGGTATGTGCTGGGGGGACAGTGGGAGATGTGGATGAGCTGGGAAAGTTAGTACCTGGAAGGGGGAATGCAGAGAAGAGGATGAAGAGATAGAAACAAAGTAGTGGGGCAAGACCGAGTAAGGTGTGCAGTAATCTTTGACCTTAAAGCATTAAAGCTATTTAAAACTTGTCAAAAGTTATTTTCTCCACAAGTGGGTACTGCATATTACTTTCTTAGAGGAAGAAGGAAAGGTTCATGTTAATATGAACACAGAGTTCCAAGGCAAATGTCCTTCTAGATTTGTGCGATCTATTCTGGTTGAAAATAAATGGCTGTGTTTAAAACCAAAATATTTGTGTGCAACTAAATTGCTTATTTAATTTTTCAGTTGAACATTATATTGAGGAACAATAATTTTTTTCCCTTTTGGCCTGTGCTCAGGATTTTCTTATTTTATAATGTGTTGAGGGGTGCAGCTCTTGTACCACTTTTATTTTAATGTTGCTATGAGCAAGGGCATGGATGTAACCCACTAGAGAATATTGTTTGAAATCCAGGAAAGGACCTTTTAGATATTTTTCTCTGGGAGACGATGTCTACCATTCCAAGGAAAAGATCTTCTAATTCTGGCTGAAACCTCCCCCTGCAGATTTTTCAGCCCTTAGAGTATAAAAAACCCCAATCTCCTATTCTTGAGCAATCCTAAGATCATCAGCTCTTTCACGTTCTCAAGGTGCAAACCATAGGTTTTGGGTGTAAAGGCTGTTATTCAATCTTAATTGAAGTCTGCAGGGTAATAACCTACAGAAGAGATTCTGTAAAGCATGAAGGTACATTGTTTGAGCTTCTTGAAGCTTGGAGTAATCTTTATCGCTATAGATAGGTGAATCTCTTTCAACGTAAGTATCCTAGAGTGTATTTAAGGCAAGTTTAATAAAACTGACTCCATAATCAGTTATTGTTCTTCCCTTGCTCCCCTTTCATTTTTAAAGTCTTTTTCAATGGAATGTTAATTACCCTGTTGAATCTTGCAGTAATATACAATAAGTTTCTTAAAAACCAAAACCAAAACTCTAGGATTATATTAAAAGAAATTCTACTCCTTTTTTTCTGTGTGAAAAGAAGCGTGACTTATTTAAGAACAAGGTGAAAGGAGCTCTTGGACTTAATTTTGAAGAAAAGTTCAGCAGTTGTGAAAAGGATCAAAGTGTAGCAACTTGGAATATGTATTTTCATAGTTACATATAGGTAATGTGATAAACGCAGTCATGATTCATGTCAAAAATAGAATGTACTGTGATAGGTGTAATTGTTGTACCCTGTGTAAATCTGGGACCTGTATCACAGTTGTGGTGAGTGGGCATGTGTGGTTCTCCTTTAAGACAATGTGATGGCTTCCCCTTCCCCTGAGGCAATCGAGGCTTGGAAAAGCCCTCCAAAGGAGATAAGGAAAGCGAAACCACACCAGGGAAGGCCCGAAACCATGCCGGAGAAGGCCCGCCAAAGGAGACAAAGACCTTGAGATTTGAAAAAGCACGCCAAAGGAGAGCCAATAGGAGGAGAAGGCGTACCCTAACGACCCAGTGGGGAAAGAGCAGGACGAACGTCCGGCTAGAAGAGATTGGTCAAGATCCAGGGATAAAAGATGCTGCTTTTAGGACTCAGGTGTGCGTGTGGTGGAACTAATTGAGTTCTCCGCCCACCCAGCGCTGTTTGTGCTTATTGTTTCTCAACCTAAATTGATTGAACCCCAAATACAATTGTTTTAATTGTTATCGTTTATAACAGTAATAACATTTATATAGAAGAAAATCCTAGGTTTCTTTTTTCTTTCTTTTTTTTTTCTTGATACATTTTTTTCTACTCCCAGTGAAATAAAGTAAATACAGGATCTAGTGCTCTATTATGCCAAACTGGAATGAAATACACAATTCTTGTTCTGCTTCATGTTGCTGTATCCTTGAAAACATGCAAAAAAACTAATGTGGAAGCTCATGTTTTATGAGAGCTTGTGGTTCCTAGGCTATCACAGAGTGTGTCATCTTGTCTCAGGTGGTGTTACTGAGTGTGACAGATGTAGTACAATTTCCCTATGGCAAATAGGAATGTTTATTTTACTTATAGGATGCTAATTGCGTAGCTGTTGTATTTTCCAAAGCTGTGTGAAGATAAGGAGGAGGAGGGAATGCTTGGCAGAAAGGAAGAATCAAACTATAGTTTTGGTACTGTCAGAGGAGTGGGAGTTGTATGTGGGAGGTAAAGGCGTACGGAAAATGAGTGACATTACTGAACTTATTGCTCAGGCTCCTTGTAGATCAAATGTGCCTGCTGATGGTATTTGTAGAGTAGCCCATGTGTGAAAGAAAAAAAAAAAAATGACCTTATACTTAAAATGGGTGGGTGGGGAATTTCTAGCCTCCATTCTGTCTAAAAAAACGCATACTTAGAAACTCAGAGTAATCCTTTGTGCCTTCAGAACTGTCAGTTCTGTGACACAGAAAAGCTGCACCAGTGAAGGGCATGTATTACGGCAGAAGTGTTTAATGCCAATAAGTAAAGCCTGTTGAAAGTGTAAGAACAGGTATAGGGGTCTTTAGCTATTGAATGCTACAATTAGCTGAATGCCATACAGCTCAGTTACACAGTTCTCTGAATTGTAACATCATCAGCTATTCTGCATGAGTGTAATATCTAAACCCAAACATACCGCAGAAGACAATTGATAGAGGCTCCACAAGGAGCAAACCTACCCGCTTTTTTATTTACTCTAAATTTTTGGTGGGTAAGATGGGCTAGGTGGTACTTTGACCATGCTGTTACTTACTCCAGTGAAACAAATAAAAGTATTTGATGTGTTATTTTCGTGTTACGAAGCTCCTAAAGGCTAACTACTGTGAAGAAGATAATATAATATTTAGTTGTCAAGTTTGGGATTAATGGATTAGGATGCATAGTTAGCAAAAATCAGCACTTGTCACATCTATGTGAGTCCCATGAGCTATAACCATCTTGAACACCTCTATTGTGCCAGTCATTTTCAATTTTGTTTCCTACTCTGCAGAATTTCCCAGGAGATGTGATGGGTCGGTAGCAGGCCAAAGAAGGGCTTCAGACCTAATCTAATCAATATTGTGACAAACGTAACCTAAGAGGATATGTCACCTTGGAATCCCAGAACATTTTATCAGCTGTGCTCCTAATGGGATGTGACAGTGAGTTTGAGCTGTCTACTTAGGATAGAAGAGAAGTTGTGCAAGGGCTTGTGCAAGGTTAGCTGTGTGACGAAGAGTAATCTAACTCCATGGCAATTGCAGTTAAAGGTTGAAACTAGAGGTCCTTACTTATACATCAAACAGAGTTACTTTAATAACCTTCATTTTCAAGTGAACCGTTTATGCACTTTGTTACATTTTTCGGCTCCTCTAATGTCATCTATATTAAAAGAGATGGTACCTTTTTCTGTTAGAGTGGGAAGATTCTGAAACCGGTTTCAGAAGCTGGAAAGCAGTAGTCACTGGCTTTAGATGTTATTCCAAGCAAAGCACTTTCACTTCAGTCCTCTGTAATGGTTCTGTATTTTATTTTGAATTGCCACTTTTTGCAATCACATATAACTAGATCACCTGTTTCACCAGTACATGACATTCCTATGAGACTAAAATAAATGACTTTTACTTCTTCTGTCCTGTACTTTGCTCCTTTAGTACTTGGTCCTAAATTTAGCTGCTATCTTGGTAGTCTTCACTGTTCCATTCTGGTGTGCAATCTCAAATTTTTGTGCTATACTAGTTTTGAGATGGCAGCTTTGCTAAAGATTATTTTTATGATAACTTCATCTTCTGCGCTCAGGATTGCAGATATCATTACCAAACTCAACAGTCTCTGTGCTTAGTTCTAATCACTCTAGTTTCTCTCCCCAGCTGAGATCATTGAGACCATTCATGTTTTGACTTATCTGTTGTCTTTATAGTTTCTCTCTTCTGAAGTGTTCTCCACATACCGAGATGCTACCTCTACCAGGTTACTCTCAAGGCATTTGCTTGCTCTGCCGCTTTAGCCTTTACTTTCCACATCAGGATGAGTGGCAATTACTATCAAAATGTTTTCGTGCATAGAAATCCTCACTATCATTTCAATACTGGAAACTTGCAGAGATGTTACTATCCTAACTATCAACGTTGGTCAAGAAGCTCTTGTATCTTACTCCTTCTCCTTGGGGAGATAACCTTTACATTATCTTGTGAAAAATTACCAGTTTCTTCTCTACTCATAATATTTTAATATAAAAAATTATATTGCTTGTAATTTAAGAGCAATTTTTTTCTGAATTTCATTTTCAATTCTTAAAGTTTTATTTATGAGGATTTCCATAAATTGCCTTGATATGTAAATAGCGGGGCAAAGATGCCTTATACTTTTTGTTAATCCTGCAATTACATTCTGTAGGGCCTTTTTACTTTCCTTAATATGAAACTAAACCCTCCTCTCACCTACTCCTTTACATAACCAATGCAGTAAGAATTATGAACCTGACAGCTAAATCCAACTTTTAAATCCCAGGCATAGTGGCTATGTGCTGTTGCTGCTCACTGTTTCTTTCTAATAAGCTGTAAGCAGTGCAATATCTTATTAGTTAATTTGAAAATTGTTTCTCAAGGGATTGCATGGCTTATGTGCATCAGGTCCCTAACAATCTACTTAAAGCTTAAATTCACCAGACTGAGAAATTCAGTGTGGGATTGGATCTTATTTGCTGCAGCAAAAACATTAATTTCTCTGTAAAGTACCAGGACAGCTTTTTTGATCTAGCAGAAGCTGTACTGAAAACACACCTGAACCACATTTCCTGGAGATGGCAAATCCCATGTTTCTGAAAACAAGAATTCTCACATTGTAATTGTTTTTATTTGTAATATACCAGATCCTGCTGTTTTATCAAGCTTACAGAAAACATTTTTTTATTCTGTTGAGTAAGCTAACAGAAGGTGTATGTTGCAATTCAAATGCCCTGTTGCTCTGGACATTTCAGTGTTCTTACTCTTTGCTTGTTTAATTAACTTGGAGGAAAGGGGACCGAGAACAAAATCTTTGAGACAAAATACTGACCTTTGACTCAAATATCTGCAACATGATTATTGATGTCGAGGGGAGCACCACCTGAGTCTGGGATGGGCTGACCCCAAATTCAAACATCCCTGGAGAGTTAACTGTGTTTAGGGCTTCTTGGTGTACTGCAATCACTTTAAACCTGACTGCACAATACTGAAACCAACTTACGTGGTGAATATTCATTCAAATCGATGTGTGTCTCTTCTAGTATTCCATCCAAGAGGAAAAAAAAAAATGTGTACCAAAATAACATGAAATATCAGCCTGTTTCCATTTCTCCACAACAGCATTATATAAAGCCACCACCACGTAATCTTCTTTGTGAATGGTACCAATTCATTATATACGATCCAAGTATGACATAAAACATGGAATAAACAGTGAATTTATAAACTGCATCATACTTTTAGATGTGCTTTCTCTGTAATGTAGTATTAAATTACTTTGACTGAACCATGCATGGCTAGATGTCTCTTGATGGCTGAACTGTGCCATCACTGCAGTAGCAATACCTAGCAGAGAGATGCTCTCGCTGTAGTTTGCCCAGAGGCATATATGCCTCCTAAACCACAAGTAGCGCATGGGAACAGGGCACAGCACTGTGCAGAACTTACCGAGGTCTCAAGGATCATGTCTTCTCACAGCTGGGGCACCCTGCACGCTGGAGTGCGTCCCTGCTTTGTGCTGCTGTGGAAGCGAAGAGCTGCTTCACACCTCCTCTTACACGTCTACGTTCAGGCGAAGCGTGCTGTGGACTGTGGTGAGCCCTGTGTTTTCCGCTACAATTATACCCCAGAAAAACTGAAAGTACTGCGGAAGGTAGTGCACAAGAGGAAATTCTGAGTCTCAGCCTTCCACTACGTAGGTGTCATGTGCTGAGCTGCCGGGTGGGGACTGGGAACTTCCACTCCTTGAGCTACAGCGAAACCAAGGCTGTTTTGCTGTTTTCTCTACATATAGGGTTATAGGAATTGACATGCTAGTTAAGACCAGTGTACAGATATTGCAAAGGAAAGGAAGTAGGTTTTGGACATTTCTAACTGGCTAAAGCTTTTAGCATTTTTTAATAATCTTTTTAAATCTTTTATATCTTTAATAATCTTTTTTAGCATTTAGCACTGCTGCTAAAATTTCTCCAAAATTCTGGTTTTGATTTGGTATGATTTTTAGACGAGCATCTCTCAAATGTCTTAATTTGATTATATATATATATATATATATTTAATATAAAATTCCTACAAAGTCACCTGGAAATTGTTTACAATGTTTTCTATGAAAATCTGACAGCAAGGAACCAACATGCTGGAATTTAGCTTGTAACTTCTTTTTTTTAAAGGTCAGTTTTCATTAAACCATTCTTTGTACTTGTTTTTTGCACAGTAATGTCCACAGTATACCAAACATTCTTCAGAAGCTCAGTTAAATCATACAGCAAAAATACTAGACGTATTCTGGTTGGAAACCTGAATTGGTTTCCCAAGTGGTATTATATCCTCAATAAATAAAATAATAAGGAAGAAAGAATTCTCTCTATTCCATATATGTCTACAGTGTGAAATCTTCTAAGAGAGGCAAATAAGGAAAAAGCAAAAGGAATTTTCCATGTAGGTAATGTTAGTTTGTAGTTAATGAAGACAGCGTGGCAGTGGTGAGGTGATTTTTATATTGGGTTTTCTATAAAAATACAGAAATTTAAATAAGGATGTAGAAAAAGGAGACTAGGGAAACTAGGCAATTGGCAAAGGTAATGAAGAAAAGCATAAAGGGGGTTGCAAAAAGCAATCGCGTATGTTTATGGAAATGGAGCTGGCATTTTCAGAGCGGAAATGTGGAGGAATAGTTTAGAAAAGGAAGGTAACACGACATGGATGTGATTATCCGCTAGTAAAATACATTTGGAAGAGGTTAGTGGAATACATCTAATTTGTTCTTGCATGGGGCATGGCACCCAAAATGAACAATAGTAAAGGATAGGAAGGACTTGGCTTTTATAAGTGATGTGTCTTTTTAGGTGAGGTCTGAGAAGTAGATGACTGAGGAGCACATAATGAGCTCTTTAATCAGAGATTTCTCTGAAGTAATGGAGGGAAAGGATGGTGTGTGTTTTTTTTGGGGGGGGGGGGAGAGTAAGAGGGTTTTGAAAGCAAATATCAAAAATATTGAATTTTAAGATGAACTGTTGCCACTGTTCATTGTCTTTTCCTGCATTTCCACACGTGCTTACAGAGTCTTCTAATGTCTGAACTAAGTTTTATTCAAGTCTAAGGCTGCTCAGTATGATTTCTGAACAATGTAAATCTCTAACTATAAATTATCCTACATCAGTGCTTTCAAATAAAAAAGAAACTTTCCCATAAGAATCATAAAAAGTAAAATAATACTTACTTTGCATTTCTTTACAGCAGCATTACCCAGTGGTTCTGCCATCCAGCCTTTCCCAGTGGGTGGACTTCCAGCTATTTCACTCTATGATTTTTGTCATGTGTCTTGCCTCCTTCCCCTTAAAATGAGGGGTGCAATGGATTACTATTCAGAACACACTGTTGTTTTCCACTGAAAATGCATTATAGTATCAGAATAAAATTTGACGTGCATAGTTTTAGAGAGGGGAGGGTCATAAGAAGGCAAAAATAGCACAAACTACAGTATTATAAAAAGGGGAAAAAGGCAGAATTTTAAATACTAGGTACAAGGGCAATGGGAAAGGAGTTGGAAAGGTTAAGCACCCCACCCCAGTCCCCCAATGACAGTAGTTTTGTAAAAGTCATTAAGAAGCAATATCTAGGTAAGATATCAACATTTTTTGCGTTGCTAAATTGACTGGGTATTAAACTGCGTGCTGAAAACAGTTTAACAAAAGCCTTGGAATTTAGAATTTTTTTTCCTTAGTGCAGTTATGGTGATAAAAGAATAATACATTTTCTTTTCTTCTTGAGAGTATTATGGTAGTATAAAGGAAAGTGACAGCACATTTATATCTCACCCAAATGATGGATAAATCATTAAACTTATATGTTTAATACCTACTAAACTGTCTTAAATGTGACATAAAAATAAAGAATATAGAGAAACTGGCAACCATTCTGTTGACACCTAAGATAAAAAGTGTTGAAGAGGATCCAGGTTTGAGCTGTTTCAAGACACACTGTAGTTATGATTAATACAGAGATAATTCACCACAGACCTTCAAAACACTCTCACAGGCTTTTAGTAGTCCTTGGGGTTTTTCATTATTTTTTTTTTTCCGACAGAAAATTTACTGTTGCTGCATTACTAAGCTGAACTTTATGTTGCGATTAGTGCCACTGAGTTGGGTGCAGGTGTTCGTAATTTCAAGGCTTCTTTTTTCCCCTAAATATGAAATTAAGAGAGCTATGAGTGTGCTGGCTGGTGCCAGCCCCACAGTTCTGTTATAGCTGAAGCTCTTTTCCTTCAGTGATGGCACTAACCTGAGTCGTTCTTCTCTGAGCAGGTATTTCTTTAGCACCAAAACCTCTACCTTTTTCAGATTTGAATTCCTCACTGGAATTAAATATTGGAGGAGCTTGACAGACAAGTGGAATAAGCACACAAAGCTTGTTTCCCTTGAAAATCAGACTAAAAAATAACTCCTATTTGCACAAGAAATTGGTATGTGGCTAAATGTATAAATATTTTGTAATAGTTTACACCAAGCAGGTTAACAGTCAGTTATGAGGGCGATAATAACTTCCTGGCCATAAGGATTTAAGGACTAAAATCTTCATATGCTTGTACCTTCAAGTCTGAACTTTCCAAAGGGATTCAATGTCATCAATGAATCTGTTTTTCAGTTAGTGCTTGGTCAGTCTCTTGGTTTAAACCAACTTTTAAAAATCTTCTAGGGCTCCTGTGGTCTCAATTAACCTATGGGTTACTTTAAATCAAAGTAACTGTCTATTTTCAAAGCAAAATATAATTTCTTTGATTTTCATTATAGAAACAGAAGGAAACAGAAGAGGTAAGAAGAAACGTGAAAAGCAGTTTTGAGTTGGATGTACGCTGTTACTTTTATAGGACAGAAAGTTTTTCCATGTTAATATCAGTGAAGAAATGCTGCTTCACTTCCATGCTAACAGCTGCAGATTTTGCATGGAACTGAAGTGAAAATATTGTTTTGTTTGAAGGTGGTGTTATTTGGACTTTTGAGTGGTTGTTTGCTTTTTTTGTTTGTTTTTAAAATCAATAACCGTGTTCATGATTTAGGAGAGCTTCTCCAATGACTTTGAGGGTGAAGATGACTTTTCTATTTATAATTCAAAGACCTTCTGGCAGGCCTTCCAAGCTCTGTTGCAGATGCCATCAGAACGTAACACAGTAGAGGCATATAATTGTATTTAGATGGTATTATTGGTAAACACGGTTACTGGGAAGCCAGCTATGTTTATGCAGCTTTTTTGTAAGGATTTCTTCTTTGCAGTAAAGCCTAAAGTGCTCTAATGCCAAAGGTACAGATTTCCCATTGTAGGGCATCTCCTTTTGCTTCTCTGCCTACTTGTGAGGATGGCAAATAAGTCTACAGTGGGACACACATCATCTCTCCTGAGAATCAGAGAAAGCCTTTTAGTGCCATAGCCTAAATGTGATCCACGTGCAGTTACCCGGCAGTTTGTCTTGACCTTCAGCATTAGCAAGATGTGACCTTTTGTAGCTGCTGCACTATGGGTTAGGCATACGCATGGGTGCAATCAACACTTACTCCGTCACTTTTTATTCTGCTTCTTGTAACCACATGTCACACTTGAAAAGACTGAATGGGCTTGGTGGTGGCGGAAGGTGGATGTGCCCATATAGGGCTAGGCTAGGCTGTGACTTCAGAAAACCTGCAGGCAGCCAGCTTCCCTTTTTGTAAAAGGAGCAGCTTCCTGCTAGCGCTGCTGCTGCAATCTACCACTCTGTATGTGAAGTGGAAACCCCCATCCCCCTCAACATTTTATGTAGTGGAACCTACAGAAAGTGTAAAAACATAATAGGATGTTTATTTTTGGAGAAGTGGGGAAACTACTGTGGGACTAAAAACTTCTCATGTGTGGTTTTTTTTTTTTTTCCCATCATCAACCCAATTACTTGTATACAGTGGTTTAGAGGAAAAAACCCAAAAAGATAATAAAATCCCAAAGAAATCACTGAATTTTGTGGGGTAGTTTTGCAGAATTTGGTATTGGAGAATATATACTTGGCATTAGAGAATACAGCAGTGATGTGTCTTCTGCTGCATCTTGCTTGTGGAGATATTATGATAATACTAACATAATTCCCCCACTATAGTTTTTAAGTGTTAAGTGCTGTTTATTGTTGGACAGTAAGTTGAATAATACTGTTGAATAAGACAGTTGGTTTTTTTTCCTAATATAAACCCCCTATATATGCTGCAGGCTTAGAATTAGAAGCACTAATTTCTTAGTTTAATTTCTTTCCTTCCCAAGAAAGCCGTAAGAGCACTGTTGAACAAAAGACATGTCTTATGTGGGTGGATTGTGATTAATATTTTTAATTGTGAACGCAGACATAGTCGTCTTCTGTCATTGGAAGTCTCTGACTTTGGAAGGAGACAGTTTTCCTGCTCTATTTTTCATATGTGAAGATTGGTTCCAGCTGTTTGGCAGCAGAATCCATTTCTGAATGTTATTACTGCAGCTTAGCTTTGATGGAGTGTTACATCTAAGCAGTGCTAACGCTGCTGCAACACGTGAATATAGATTTAGATTTAATTTTAATTTTTTGCACCTGCATAGCAGCTTTTTTTTTTGACTTGCACTTCATTACGGTTCTAGAAGTTGTCTTGATGTCTCCCCTTGTGTGGTATGCTTTGTTATTATCATTCATCGGTGCCATTGATTGTGCTGCTAATGAGATGGAACTTTAGAAGAGGACAATGGGATATCCAGAGAGTTTAACAGTTTATCTCCAGTGAGTTGAGGACCTTGAGCAGTCGGACAGCAAAAGATATATTGTTTGCCAGGTAGGAAGTTGTCATAGTATGAATTCTTGGAAGTCCAGCAGGTTGGCTGGCATCTGAGGTCGAGTAGTCATGGAAAATAGTGCTGAGACCTTTTCAGCTGGCTGCCTCTCGGGGCTACCTGCTGCGTTTCAGTCCTGGGCCACAGGCGAGTAACCTCAGTGGTGTCAGCACTGTGGTGCTGATGGAGAAATTAGGCTTGTCTGGCACCTGGCTGCATCTGTGGCATTTTTGAGGCACTGGGGACTCTGCTGTAGTGACTGTTACGGGACCCTCTGGCAGAGCCATGGACAGTGACTGCTTTGGGGAAATAATGGCCTGGAACAGGAGCCATTACTGGATTTTCATTGTTTTGCCAAAGGGGAGAAGACGCTAGTCACGAGAGAAAATGCTGGGTGGTGTGGTCTGGTATGAGTTGGGTAGCTACTTGGTCTGGAAAAGGTGGTTATTAATCCACTATTCTATTACTCTAGGAAGGGATTTGCAAGCATTGCAGGGACTAAGCGTTTTTTTGATGTTGAAACTTATATTTTGAATATCAACTTGGAATAGTTAAAATGAAAGCGAAAAAGTGCAGTCATGATTTTTCAATATGCAAGAATTTTTACATTTTTTTATTTTAGGTCATTTATCGAGTAGTGAAGACTTTGAGGAAGTAGCTTTTTGAACTATTTCCTCATCTACTGTGAATAAAACTGTGTTCTCTTACAGTTTTATTTAAAGTAGGAAAGAGGAAGCGCTCTAAGAAAAGACCCAGAATATCATTGCATGATGCCTGATTTGTGGCTTTCTGAAGTTTGTCTTTGATTGCCCAATACAACTTGTTGTTGTTTAAGAGAGTGTTGGTGAGAAAGAGAAACTTGGTGCTTGAAACCAGCTTCCCTATTTGAAAGAAAGCCTCTTCATTTTTTCTGATAATCATGACAACAGGACGGAAGCTAGATTTGATTATGTTTTGTTTGCCAGTTAAACTTTGGAAATACAATAGACTTGGAAGTATGTCAGGAAAACATATAGATTATGACTGATACTATCTTCGATTTTTCCTTTAAAATGGAGATGAATTTCCCTTTAGCTATCCCTCACGTACCAGGCATTATGAATTATGACTTCTTTTGCCAGCCTTACAAGTCTTTAAGAGCATGCCTTCGCTGCGCAGTGGAGAATCAGGCAGATACACCCCAGGCTGTGCTGCCTTGGGTCGCTGCCGCATGTGGTGCAGATCAATGCTGTCAGAAGCGTGCGCTTACGTATGGCAGCAGTGCAGCGGCATTAGCCCAATACTGTGGCAAGGCTTTGCACCAGAGAGTGGGGCTTAGGTCTGTAGAGCTAATTGCAATGTTTAGACCCTTAGAAAATGGGCAGAACATACTGGACAAAACTCACTTCGTCGGTTATTTTATACGCATGTATCCTGCTTCTTTTGATGGTGCTTTGGAAAGTCATCCTGGGTTATTTTATTTTTAACCCCTGGGTTTACCCATAACTCTCGTTTCATGCAAAAAGCTGCTCGTAGACTCCCAGCCCTTGTTCCTCCCTGTGATACCGCTTCAATTACATACAGAATTTTTAATAAACATGGAGAGACACAGACCATAATAAAATGTTTGCTTCTGTATTGGTTTCACTGTGAGCAATTTTCTTTTGTTGTTAAGCAAAGACACTGTGTCAAGTCCATTCCCATAGCTTTTTCTGCAATCTGAAGAGATTCTTGTCGTACTGATGTAGATGGTATTAAATGGCTTTATTACAGTGAGAATACTTCTCAGAAGTACATCGTGTAAAATAAAGACGCAGACCTTAGGGCACAATCTGCATGGTCCCATCTCTGCCAGGGCCCAACAGGTATGAACCAAGCACAGCCATGCTACAAATAACTAGAGAGGTGCTATTTGTGAGGAGCTTTCAGGGTAACAATAAATGTTTTTGCCATCTGTGTAGGGAACAACGGTGTGCTACCTATGACAGAGTTTTACCCATATTGGCAGTGCTGTAAAGGCTACAGTCCCCTGTTCTCGAACTGTTGCAACAGATGACAGCAGAACGTTGGTCCTTTACAAAGAAATTCAGTGTTTTGCTACCCATTATATTTATAGAACGTGCAGTAAGAATATATGCACGCTGACAGTTTAGCTATATACCGGTACTATAATCCTGATTAAACCAATGTAGTATTTGGAGTGCCTGAAGACACACAAGTTAGGACAAAGTCCATTTGCTGGTTCTGCTGTAGATTGCTTTGTGAGCAAGTGTGTTAGCTCCCTTGTCTCCGTTTGATAATGACATGGCTATGTTGGTGTTGACTCTTGTTTTTCTGAAGCATTCTTGGAGAAGTGGAGGATCAAATATATATTTTTCCATTTCTTAATTCAAGTTTCATCTCCGTGTCCTAATGAACACTTTTACTTCAGTAACTCAAACTGGAAATGGGCAACTAGTTGGCAAAGGTTGCACTATGCCTTACTGTTTCATTGTGTAGAACTTTTTATGATGCTGAATGCAGGGCTTAAAGTACTTGTACTAACTCTGCTGCTTTTTTTGTTTAAGAGCATTTCTATTTGCAAGTCAGAAGGGGAACTTCTGGCTGTAGAATTGCTGCATGCTTTTCAGAAAATACGCTATTTACTGGGGATTTCCTTGGTGAAGCAGATTGCTTGGCATGGGCTCAAAACTTGCAAGTTATGAGCCAAAATTTCAGTGGCCTGTCTCCATTCCTGGACCCTTATCTCCATTTTTGATCATCTTTCTTAGCACAAATATTTATACTCAGATACTCACTGGAACATTGATTTCCTGTAAAAATAAGTGGATCACTTCATATTTGCATTAATGATGAACCATCCTTTGTCTCTAGTTACTGAACGCTCTCTGGTTGAAAAGTTGTGTTAAGATGTAGGGGGGTGGTGTTTGTTTTCTCTTGCTGTGGGGGCTGTGTTTTGCTTGCTTTATGTTCAAGTGGTTCTTCTTAGCTAGAACATTCAAGGAGAGCAATCAGTGTATGAGTTGATGCTTTCAGTTATTAACTGTTGCCACAGTCTTGTGTTTTCTGGCATCCCCCAGTGCATGTCCCAGAATAGAATGAGGATCCTCGGAAGAGTGTGAGGCCTCAGACAGTCACCACATGTGACCAAAGCAGAAGTTGTGGAAAAAGCAACTATTCTTAATTCTGAAAGGAAAAACCCAGTAGCTCATGTGGAAAAAAATCCAGCCTGGAAAGCACCAAACAGTTTCTCATATAAATCTTCAGCATTTTTCTTGTTTACAGGCAACTCCAAACTCTTTGATCTCAAAATGGATCATACAGTCACAATATGAAAATTTTTATAAAAGGTGTTTGAAAGTGATAATGTGGAAGAAGGTGGACAGGTTTGAGAAACAGGCTTTATTCCAAGAAAAAGGCAGTAAGAAAGAGGGTGCCAGAACACTTCTGGAAAGAAGGGGGGCTGGGGTTGCAGCCAGGATGTGTTTCGTTAGATTGAATTGAAAAAGAAGTGAAGAAAAACTTGGACTTTGCATACATTATGTAGCCATGAAAAGCCGGATATACATTAAGGGTTTGAAGTTCTCTGCTAATAAAATATTGCTATTATGGTAATGCAGGCTTACAAAATGAGTGTGGACACTTCAGGATCTGGGCTGAGGGCCAGCAGACAATGAACTCTGCTTCTAGCATGAATCACTATGTTGTTGTTTTTCTCAGTGACATGTTGTTTTCCTGGTGATGCAAAAGGCCACTCTATGGAAGATTGACTTGAATGAATAACTAAAGCTTGCTGTGACAAATGAGACACACAAAAAAAAAAAAAAAAAAAAAAAAAAAAAAAAAAGCAAGCCACATCTTGGTCACCATTCCACAGCACTCTACACAAAATGCACCACGAAAGCCTCAGCCAGCTAATTCCGATCTTATGGCTGTGTGCTACGTACAGAAGAAAGAGCACGATTCTCATATGTCAGGAGAAGGTAGTAAAAGAAAATGTAAGGCACATGGCTTCACAGTACTAAGGGGTTCATTTGGTTGGTCATATCACATTGAGCATTTGCTTGAGCATATTTTGCATGCATGTGCCTTGGCGTTCCTTTGTCACATAATTCTGGTAAAATCATCCCCTGCACATCCTCTGCCTCTTACAATTTATGTGTCTGGATAGAGTTTTCTTTGCTAAAGCTCAGGCAACATCTCCTTCTTTGGATTGTTTTAGTATCCCGCACTGTATTGCTGTGCTTTTATCTATCTGTGTACGTATTTATTTCAAACAAGTGAGTGGCAGGCTAAGCTCTAGCACTTTGGGAGCAAAACATCACACAGAGTGAAAAACGAGAGAATTAGAAACTCTGTGACCCACCATATTACATCTCTCATTTAGCTGGATAAAAGTATGGAAAAAGCATTGGAAACATGCTGTGCTGAGCATAGCCTGCAACTCATGAGAACTACATCACGTAGTGTAAAATCACTGATCATGTGCAGCTAATTCAGGGTAGTGAGAGGTTACTGATTCCTACTCATTGGACAACGTCTTCTGACAATCAACACCTTGCCTTCAAATTAGTTTAATGTTGGCTTTTTTTTTTTTTTTCCTACTGTTTAAAAGTATAATGGATACTGTCACAGGTTTCTATAAGCAGCTTAGGGATTTTATTGACAAAATTTAAAAAAAAAGTTTTAAAAATTATCTTCAAAAAAACCCAAACAAAAAATAGTCACCTTCCCTTCAAGCAGCTCTGCACCTCTTTACTCTCCTTTTCTCATAACCAGTGGGTGACAGAGTAGCATGTGATTTGATGCTGACTTTCTCGCAACACAAACGTCTTCATTCTAGTTTACAGTTTGAAAAACTGTCAGCATATATTTCTATTTCTTGGAAAACCTTCTTATTAGCACTATGTTCTTGCTGTTATAAGGAAAACACAACCAAGAAAGACACCCTTGATAATTACAGAAATGAGACAGTCATCACCACAAAGAGACACAGCAAAAAATCACTGTTGGGTGCTGGAAATTATTAAGACCTGTACTTCCGAGTCTCTCCTCTATTGTAGCAATTACCTTCTGCACCAGTCACCTGTGCTTATTAGCAGTTTTTTGCATTTAGTTTTTCCTGTCCTACAAGGTTTTGGGTTTTTGTTTGTTTGGTTTTGCTTTGTTCCTTTTTCTTTCATTTTCTTTTCTTTTTAGACATATTTTCCCTGCCGCTGATGATGTGGGAGGTGCATTCAGGTGTGGTGAGCACTTGGGTGCCCAGGGATGCTTCTCCCAACAACAGCAACAGAAGGAAAAGGCTCCTCAGAGCTAGGCCAACTTGCAGCACTGTGGACCACCTCCGTGCTGGTACATCCCTCTTGCCCTTCCATTCTTCAGGTTTCTACCTTGCTCAAGAGAATCGGCCTCGATCTGGCAGTAGCATGGTGAAGTTCAGAGACAAACAGGCACCCCAGTAGGTGTCACTGAGCTTGTTTAACGGAGCATAATATCTAGTCGTTGACATATGTTCATCTATGCTTCAGGGGAAAGACGTGTAGGCGTGACATGAGCAAATACAAGTTGAACTGATCAGGAATAAAGGTGAGAAATGCAATTTCTTTCCCACTTGATTTTTTTAGGTGTTTATTTTCATAAGTCTGTGTGTTGGTTTACGCTTGGTATTTTAGCATGAGGTTTATGACAGTGGTCTGTGTGTTCTGATCACACTGCTTCGAAAGCCAGTGTTGGTATTTAGCAGGAATTTAACCTGATCAGCTGCTTTTGGTGGCCATGATGAGCTGGCCACCAAAAATGCATCACTTGATTGATTTATTAATGCATGAGCTGATGTACCAGGTATATAATGTAGTTCAGGCCACTACTGTAGTCCCTGGAAAGTATCAGAGCCTAAAGCGTATCTAAATGCCAACTTTTGTAAGAGTAAACTTCAAAGTCACCATTAGAGATGACATTTCATTTTTAACTTTCAGGTCCAGAAGGTGACAATGTGCAAGATTCTCAGCCAAATTAATTGTTAATTCCATTAAAATCATTGTGTTGGCTGAAAATGAGGCTGAAAATACACTTTGACGTATGTAAATAGATGATGTCAGAGCCGTGTCCCACACTTTCGCCTGCCAGAAACCTGCAGCCTGAATCTCACTCAGGCACTGTCAATGTGTCCCCATGGAAGGGCACAGAGGAATTTGCTCTCTGTCAGCAGTCTGACTTGGTAATTCATGGAAAGTCCAGCCTGAGAGCCCTAGAGGTATTCTGATCTACCATTGTGCCCACAGAGTGACAGTTACATAGGCCAAGCATCATGTTCTAACGTTTTTGATCTGCAGATCCCAGGAGGCAGCTGCCATATACCCAGCTGGCTAAGAGACACTTGGCTTATCCTGCCCTGCTCACAGAGATACATGCTGTTTTTAATCCCCCGCCTCCGTCATATCCTCAGGGACTTGACCAATCCTTCTGTTTGTGTACATTCACCATTTTTCTTACGTGCCAAAACACGAGTTTTGTGTAAGTCCTTTTGTTTTTGAAATCAGTGTTAACTGTTTGTGAGACGTTTTTTGCCTAAGGACTCTAAAATGTTCTACAGACAACCACCAGCTGGTCTTTACTGTGGGGAGCTGGACTTTATTTTTGAGCAGCTAGGTTTGCTGACTACCAGGTGTTGAATGAGTTACTTAAAATAGGGTGCAAAGATGGAGGAGTGCCCCTTGCCTCTCAGGATAACAGTAATTTAGTACTCTTCCTTCACAGTCATTCAAAAAACATAAGCAGTACCGCTAACTTTATTTTTCCAATAAGGCAGTGGGTCCTCTGCTTAGTGATTTTTGTCTGGTGCCATTCTGAGTTAATGGCACAGCCAGGTAAACAATCCAGCTCCCATGACAGCCGGTCCTGTGACCCATTCATCTCATTTATTGGTACAAAACCCACAAAGAAACCCATAGCAATACTGTCTCTCTTTCTTTGACCTTTCATCATTCCTTTGTAGGTACGAGGGAGAATTCTTTTTCATGCAAATTTCCAGTAGAGATAATGCATAGTTTGTACAACTGAAGTAATTTCAAGCACCTCTTAGCTTTCCCTGAACTGAAAAGAGATTTCATTAAAAAAAAGTTTTGTAAAGCTTATTCATAATTAATCATAGCCTATGAAAGTGAGTTGCAATTTCTTATAGATAGTTAATGTAGGCGTATGATCTCCTGTGGAAAGCCCAATTAGTCTGCATTTAACACGCCTAATACAATTCCATCCACTGAGGTCAATGCCAGAGTGCCAAAATATTTTAAAATATTTTTTCTGAATCATCTTAAGTCCTTCCTTGTCATCATTATGTGATACTAAAGCACATCTTACTGATTTAGAAGAGAAGTATTATTACCCTTTTTATTTTCTCTGTGGCTGAAAAATGAGGTTTTCCTCAATTATGGGATGTTAAATCTCTGAACTAGAGTAAATTCTTCCCCCTCACCCCCCTTCTTTTTCCTTTTTTCCCGTTTCTCTGATTACTGTAGCATGTAGGGACACTAGGAGTGATTTCTCTCTTAACGTAAAGTTCTCTGATTTTTTTTTAAATTTATTTATTTTATGGTGCATGCTTCTCTTGAGAAGAATGTTAATACAGTTTAATTTTAGATTGGGTACAGATTAAGTAGGTTTTTCATTTCTTCTTAATTATATGGATTATCTCATTAAGTAGTTACCATTTGCAAGTTCATTGTGTAAACCTTTCTGCTTTTACATCTATTTTATCCAATGAAGACTTTCAGTGGTGGGGTTTGTTTTATCTTGTTGGAAATATTTCAGGAAGAACATCAGAGAAATGGGGCCTGGAACTGACCTGAGATATCACATAAATTCCACCCAAGATAAGGTGCGCAGTATTCTTGGCACATGGCTTTGAAATGTCTTTTTAAAGGTTTTAATGAAAGGTTTAGTTGTGTGTGTTGTGAACAAAGCAATTGCAGCCTTTTCCTGTAGGATATTTGCCATTATTTTTCATCTTTCTTGCTTTTCCCTGGGTGCTTCCTGGGTTTTTAAAGTTTGGAGCTCAAATTTGGCCACTATATTCCAGCTGGAGAGACACCAGCTTTGAAAAGAGTGGAACAGTTACTACCACTGCTTGTGTATAACATTTTTCTCGTCTCTTAAAATTATTTCTTAGCAGTCATACTGAGTTATATTATTGGCTCATATTGTGATCGGCTTCACCTCCTGCTTACTGAGTTCCTCTGGTGTGTGAGCGCGTTTGCTAGCCGTTCCCCGGGCTCATTGTGCGCGTGCCTAATTTGAACTTTGTCCAGTTATTTTTAAATTCTAATTTGCCAGGAACACTCTGAATTTAAATGCTGTCTTCCCAAGTACATCTCCTCCCACTTTGGTAACGTTCCTAAATTGCTCACGTGTAATTTATGTCATTGCTGATGTTGTTAATAAAATACTGAGTAGACTGGGCAGAATACAGACCCCGTATAATCCCACCGGAGGCAGCTTGCTAACACAGTAGCAAGCCACTGGTAACTATGGCTCCATTATGATTATCCAGCTGATTGTGGATCCTGTTTATGCTGATTCCCTGTGGAGGAAACTCTTTTTAAGGCTGCATTTGAGAATGCCCTCTGTGACAGACTGAGTAGCTTGAGCGTAGTTAAGAGATGTCACTCCTACTGCTGTGTCCTAGTCGCTAGGCCAGTTAACTTCCATATAATTTTTTTGTGTGTGTCTATAGTGTCCTTCTACGTAATACAGCGAGTCCCTCCTGGGTCCGCCGTTTCAAATGCTGCATTTATCTTCCTTCACTAATCTAGCATCTCCCCTTCCATGCTCTCTGCTGGTTACAAATCAGAACGTTATGGAATTGGCACAAATATCGGGAAGCTAATTACATATCGATTCTCAGGAGCTTCTCATCTGAATACTGCAGCTATTAGAGGATTAAATAGCTTGAACAAGCATCAGATAGCATCAGATGTTTACAGCTAACTGATTTTTTGGCTTTACATCATGCAGAATACCAGTATGCTAAATTTGGTGTGATTTTTGCACGCAGACTTCAAAAACAAATCCTTGGTACAGTACAGTTAGTTTACAGGACAGCTTTTGCTGGTTTTATACCAACATACTAACTGCCATGCTATACTGCCCTGTTCCAAATATATACTTCAGCCTGCTCAACAGCCTCTGAAAGAAGCATGTCTGCAATCCACTTCAACAGCTGTTGCTCAAATACATCCAAAGATCTTTGATGAAAATGGCTAACAACAGAAACTGATGCTGATCTATTTGCATTTCTCAGACCTAAAGATGCACAAAAAATGGAGCAAAACAGGGGTGTAACTGAAATTTCAGAATCCAGGGCTTTATTCCTTTTCCATATTTGCATCATCTGTGCAAAGCCTACGTTGCTGCACTCCATGTCCTTTCTCAGGTTCTGCTTTATAAAGAATGCATATAACTATTTAAAATTTGTTGTTGTTTCATTCAAGTTGAAGAGTTTATTCCTGTCTTAGCAGTAAGCATACTTGCAAGCAGTTGCAGGAATGTGCTTCCAGGAAATCTGCTACATTTCTTGCAAGTGTTATCACAAATTCAACTGTCGGCTTTTGAAAGAGCCAAACCCTTTGAGTCTTTTTGCACCCCTTCATGGTATCCTGCGTCATGAACGGGTAGGTCCTCTGACTGCCTCCTATCTATCAGCTGTGTTCTTCAACCCTCTAAAATAAAAACCTTCATTTATCTTAGGACTAGAGATTATGATAAATGACCCCCTGACTGCTTTAGTTTTAGTAAAAATATTAAGATAAGATATTCCCTGGATGCAGACTTCTTGGGTTACATTTGTAGAAAGAATTCATCTGTGTCATTTAATGTCAGCTCTATTTTAGAATTTAATTTGTAGACAGTTGCTATCAGTTTTCTTCCTAGCCCTTTACAAGCCTGCTGTGAAAAAGCTTGTCCTGAATAAAGACAAGTACAATTCATCATTTAGAACTTGTATTTTTAGGAGGCTCTGTCAACCAAAGAGACAAGGTCTGTTGTTTCCAGAGCTGACTATAACAAAGCATGACAACAAAGCATCTCATTCAGAAATATTAGTGAGTTATTCTGAGCTTTTGTCTCTTGGGTTTGGATTTGGCTTTCCTGGATATGATCTCCTTTTGAAGTTGGTAGGAGGATTTCTTTTGATATCAAAGGACACTTCGTCAGGTCTCTCATGAACAGATCCTGTTAAAAGTCACAAATTTAGCAGTGGGCTAAAGACCACCTAAATGCCATCAGCCTACTATAAATGGGGCTTCTACTGTGATTTAATCACAGTCTGTCTTCTGTTGATGAGCATTTTCCTATGCAAGGATAACAACCAGAACCATTAATAATGTGTGTGATGACTTGTGTGCAGAGCTTTTATAGTATTATTCCAATTTCTAGAGAGCAGAGGATCACAATTAAGGAAGCTTACTAGGGTACTAATGTATTTTTCAGTGTTAATAGAAAAATGCAGATATTAATCAGACTGCTGTGAAAATAATGATGAGCATGCTAGGAAGCAAGAATACCGCTGTGCGTTATTCCCCCCCACATTTATGGGCTGGTGCTTCACGAAACGTTCAAGGTAGGGTCGCCTGTAGAAGCCTGCAGAACTTGCAGAGCTACTACTTAAAATATTGTGTGTAAAGAAAGGAATTTTGTCCTTGGTGTTAAAAATAAGATTTTGTCTTTTAGAGTGTAAATTCATATTTGCTGACCTTTTGGAGCATTGCTTCAATTCACACTCCATCAGTTCTAAGTACAATTTTCTATATGTCCACCTCTAGATTTATTTCTTTGTGCGACACAGATTTTTGTAATTATGTAGTTAAATGTCTTGGTTTTGGGTTTTTTTTTGGTCAGCTTAGAAAAGAAGCATTTTTTATTTGGATAGGCTTGCAATGTTTTTTACCTCCATTTATTTAAATGTTATTCTTTCTGAAAATCACCTTTATAATTTGTTTCAGAAAAGTTAATTTGACAGTTACGAGTTTTCAATTTGCTAAATCAGCTGTAAACCTTACTCCTTCTGTGCTATAGTAATGATGACCTTTAAAGGTAAAAGTGAATAGCTCATAAAGAGATTTTTAATTTATTTTTAATTTATTTTTAATTTATTTTTAATTAGCTGTCTGATTTGGCCCACCAAGACAGTTTTGAGTTGTTTGGTTTTGGTTTGTTGGTGGGAGTTTTTTGTGTGTGTGTGGTTTATTTATTTATTTATTTATTTTAAACGTACGCATAATAGTATTTTTCTTGGTCACTCTCGGTAATTTTGTAGGTTTTGCATTGTTCAACCTGCTGAAGAAGTAATTGCTGAAACAGTTTGTACTTCAGAAAACAGAAGGTGACATGTACACGTCAATTCTCTCACTTAGGTCTCAGTTCACAAACTCATCTAAAGCACTGACATCCACTGAATTTAGGCATGTACTATTCTGAGCTGGGACAATAGGTTTATCTAAAATAATATGAAAACAGGTAATATATCTCAACTGGTAGTAAGAGTGCTGCGACAGCTTAGTGATACGGGATCTGAGAGTTAGAACTTTGAATTGGAAGCACTGTTGTAAAAGTACTATGTTCATGTGTTAAGCAAAATGTGCGGTATTTCAGTGCTTTGTTGTTAATATATATGCTTTTGGTAGAATAATAATTGAAAATAACACTGCTACAAACTAGTCTCTCCATCCATGTACCAGCAGCTGGTATCATCTTGATCCTGGCTTTACTATTCAACCAGAGGTTGCCCAGGCCACTGAATTGGGACGATGCCTTACTGTGTGCGATGGGTCGGTGTTAGAGTCTGGCTGGTGGTGTTATAATTGTGTGGATATTGATTTGTGTGTGTGTGTGTGCAAACACACACATATAATTGCATTATTTAGAAGGCTGCATAGTGCTTACCGTAATCTCAATTGTACTTCAGTGGTTTTACATGTGAAATGCTGATGGTGATCACAATAGAGGTGGAGAAAAGAGTAGGATGCGATAGCTACTGAAAAGTAGTTCGGATTGCCGTAGTCACTCAGAAATATAACTTGAGATGTATGTAATAACAATTGCTCAAATATCTGGTGATAAGTTAATCCTAAAGGACTATACAGAGTTTGAGCACTTGAAATAAACATCAGCTTTTTGTTGACTTGCTTTTTCCCCGCGGGCCTTTTACTGTTGTGAGGGAGGACAGGCTACAGACCTATCTTTCAGTCACAGCTGGTCTGTGGGAAGAAGTGCAGCAATGTTGCAGGCTAGGGTGTATGAAAAGTCACCGAACAGGGAAAGAGAAATGCCTTTGAAGCTGATCTTATTTGCCTTTTGAGGATTATCATACCATGGTGCTCTTAGCGGTCTCTGTAAGATTTCTGTCACGTTGATATGAAGTTGAATATATGAAATCTTTTTCTCTGCTACACATAGCAATGCGAAGGATCAATGAAGTCTCCAAATGGTATAGAGAAGAAATCTGCATCCAGAATTTGAGCTGGGGTAGTCAAGAACAGGGCTAATTATATTTGTGTTAAAGGAACGTTCTTTATTTATTCATTCATTCATTTATTTATTTTTCATTATCCCTATCTGACTTGGTAAACTCTTCCAGAAATGTGGAATTGGTTTCTAGAATGGTTGTTGTTTGTCCTTAAGTGCTGTTCTTTCTCTAGTTTTCCAAAGCAAAATTGATACTCTGTTTTTAGCATAGAGTACAAACTCAATCAGTTTGTTTTGTTAGGCTCTGTATTTCAATAATAAAGGTAAAAAACCCATGCTTTGGTCTTCCTATATATCAAGGAAGAGTGCTTTTTCTTTTTGTTGTGTGAGTATTTTGGTTCTTTAAAATGTATCACTAAAATATGTATTTTGATATTTTATAACAAATAACGAATGGCAGATATTGCTAAATGTGCATTGAGTTGCTCTTGGTTGCTGACTTGGGAAATATTTTATTTAATATTGTATGTAATATTTTTATGGTAAAAGCAGACTTAGTTCTGGGTTCATGTTCTGGGTAACGCCAAAAGAGAAACCTTCACTTCTAGGCTGCCTTCACACCTGACAAGATTCCTGTTACAGCTGCTTCTGAAAGTAAATACAATTTCTGCCTCTTTCCTCTGGTCCCTGCTGCTACTGGCTGGGCAGGAGAAAGGACATCCCCAGAAGCAATTCCAGCCCTTATTCCGGTCCCGTTCAGCATTCATAGTCATCACTAAGTGTTGTGAGAAAAGTATTTGCTTTTGGTAGTTTCATGAGATTCCTACTGACTTTGCACATTGAAATGGCTTGGTGAAAGATGCTGTCAATGGTGGGAATTGATGTGAAGGGAAGACCGAAAATATACCTGGCCAGGAGCGAATGGGTGCTGAGGCTGGGCTGGAGGGGCCAGCAATCAGGCAGGCTTGGGCTGCTGTGGAACTGCAGCCTCAGTGACTGCTGCAGGTATTCACCTCTCTGAAATTTGTTTTCCAAAATAAAACACCACCTTTGCTTCTTGTTCCTTAAATTCAGAGACCTCTACATGTTTTGGCCCAGGAGGCTCAATTAAAGTTGTACTGGAAAGCTGTAGAAGAATTGTAAGCATAAGTCTGTCTGTAAGCTGCAAGAGGTCTGCTGTGGCTTTCTTCCTGCTTTGCTCCCATTTACAAATTTCCAGAGGACTAGAAACAATCTGTCCCAGTTTTATTTTGTTTCTAGATGAGATTTTTTTTTTTTGTCTTCAGCTAGCAAAGAAATATTCTACAAGTTTTTTAATGAATATGCTAGCAACTAAGCATCTTGTGTAAAAGTGCTTTTTGACAAAGTGAATGCTGCAAGGTTTGCCAAAAAGTTTGGTATTCCTTAAAATTTGTCAGTTCAGTATGTGTCTGATAACCAACCATATTTAGGGGTCTTCCCTCAGCGTTATTTTTTGGCCATCATATGTCATGACTTGTGATAAAACAGTAATGGAATTTAACAATGAATCTCAAATTCCCAACTTGCCTAAATGTTCAGTACTGTTCCTGTTACATGTTCATCTAGATGTAGCTATAGGGGCGGTAAGACTGCAGTATAGAAATGCAGATAATGAATGTTGGTATTTCCAATTCTTTCCTAATGTTCCATTCATCTTTTAATCCTCAACAATTTTCTCTAGCTACTCTCAGTTATGCCTGTGTAATTCACCGGTATGTGTAATAATCCTAACAGATTATTGATTTCTTCTTACAGCTCCCTTTCTCACTTGTTAACTGTCACTGCAGTGATATTTTACTTGGAAACATATGAAAGTAAAACACCTGACTTTGCTGCTACTGATACCTGACTTTTGGGTGCCTAGTAGAACTGGCTGCAGTATTAATAGTTTTTCCTTCACATCAGCCTGATGAATGAGACATTATTACTTAGCATACTAAAAGAAGAAACTAAGAATTTTCGATTGATTTAAATTCATACAACTGTTTGCAAACAAAAAAAATTGTCTGGCTGCCATTTTGCATGAAACCAAAATAAAATATTGCATTGTTTTGCAGTGATGTGTTTTTGCATCCTGTGTTGGAAAGCCTGTTTGTCATCTGACGTGCGTTTCTACCCGCCTTTTCCATCTGAGCAGGTGGGGTTGGGGAGTAATGGATCCAGTCATCTGTGGGTGGAAATGTATCCCTGTCATAAAGAACAGAAGTAGAAGACCTTTGCTCATAGTCTTAGGGGAGAGGCCAAGGAGTAATTCTGCATAGGCTAGGATACCCTTTCAAATTTTCAGATCAGCAGGAGGGGCAGCATGTGTAAGGGAAACTTGTCCTTAGAATGCCTGTGCCATGTCTATCATTTAGATCAGGGGTCCTCAAACTACGGCCCACGGGCTGGATACGGCCCCCCCAGGGTCCTCAGTCCGGCCCCCGGTATTTACAGACCCCCCCGCCGGGGGTTGGGGGGGAAACCAAGCAGCCGCAGATGGCTGCCTGCCACTTCATCCGCGTGCTGGCCCCCTGGTTAAAAAGTTTGAGGACCCCTGATGTAGATAAACAGGCTGCTTTATTCACAGTAGCCATCATTTTGCTGTTTCCCATGCATCTTAAAATTCACCTTGAAATATAACCTTGATTTATAATATAATTCGTATCAGCTCTGGAAAAGCCCATAGGTGCAAAAGAAAGAAAAGTGCAAGAACAACTTATACATTATGCTTTTATTAAAGGATGTCATAGAATGACTTCTGATAATTTTAGGTATTGCATTTAATGAGAATTTCTAGTTAATGCGAAGTAAACTGACAAATTTATCCTTATGATAATTTTTGGTGCTCATTGCTCCACAAAGGCATTCCACAAGGTCATCTAAAAGGATTTTGTACAGAGCTGATAAGAACCTAGTCTGTAAACAGTCTCTTACTGAAAACATTATACTTAGCTTTTATTCATTATGAATTTCCCATAAACAACAGTATCTGTGGTTTTAATATTAAGCTCTGTGAAAAGAGCCGTAAAACTGATTGCACAATGATGGTGTGGGGACAGTTTAACCCCTTTTTCTTCCAGAGCTTTTAGAACCAGCAAAATTGGAAGATACTGCCAATTATTATAAATGATGTTTGCGATTTCAAGGAGTTGTGTTTTGGCAAGTTGTGTGAGTATGTACTGAAAACATAATGTGCTGGCTCAACCAAGCACTGCTCACTATATAATTTTAGCCTGGTGGATCATTGTGTTATGCTGAAAGCTTGCTACAATCTTATTGCTGTAAAGCATTAACACAATGTCTGTAGGCGTCCATCTCCATTAAGTCAAATTCCATTATAAACGCATCTCTAATGACATGTGTTCTGCTGTGGGCTAGTAAATGTTTTTTCCCCACCAAGCATTTCACTTCTACATGCAGGGCACTCTGTGGTAAATAAGGTTATGTGAATTAGTGAGATGTGCACGATACTTAAAAATCTATAACTGGATCTTCCCTCTTACTCCCGACACCAATGCTTTGATTGGAACCCTTACAGATTAATTCATTGAGTTTGGGAGCATATGGCAGTGACAAAGCCTAGCACATACCCTGCAAGTTGCACATGCAGCAGTAATTGGAAATGAGAGATAACGTGGAAGTCATAAATCTCGAAAACATAAACATGTGCTAAACCTCTACATAAAATGACTGTGTCCATATTCCAGGGTTCTGTTGTTTTCTCTCATATCATTTGTTCTTTTGAAAAGAAAATAAAAATGGAAAGGTGTAAAATATGTGTTAAAGCTAATACTGTTTGTTCAAGTAAATATGGAAAAGCTGCATGAAAACAGAAGCTCACAGACACTTTCTACAGAGTGATCTATTTAAAAATAGCTGCTGCAGAATAAAACAAGTACAGTAATACACAAGTGCTCGATACTGCATGTGATAAAAGATGCAGGTGAGAGAACTGTCAGTAGTATGTGCAGTTGTTATAATTTTTAGTGTCACAGTATATTAGAAAACTGTTTCAAACACCCACAGGAGGCAGCACATCAGTAGTAGTGAGCTGCCAAAAGTTGCACAAGGCTGCTCATAACAGGTACTCTCTGGTAGATCAAGCAGTAGCCTTATTCTTGGCATACTTGTTCTTCTCAGAGCTTCACTGAATCATTGCACAAGTTTTTCTGGGGAAAAAACCCCACCAGCCAAGGGATGCCACCCATTCGTTACCATTTCAGGAAGATGCGAGAGACAGCGATAGCTAAATTACCGGTACCACCTAGGGGTCCTGCATAGGAAATGAGGGAATGCCTCACATCCAGATTCACACTGTAAAGAGATTTGAAGTAGCGAAGGTGCAACTAGTTCCTTAAGAAGCTGAAGCAAACAACATTAATTAGCAGCCAGGAGCAAAAGCTCTGCTTCTCCAATTGCCCAGACCTTTAAAGACGTTAGACTGGAAGCCATCAAGGATCACTGAAATACTGGCCAGCAATTGCTTTGTTGAGGCGACAAGGTCATGGCTGTAGGCAATGAATTACTGTAATAATTACAAAGGGATTTGATTGGTATGGCTTTGAAATGCTGCACAGCATGAGACAGTCCTTAGGAAACACACCTGCCGGGAAACAGCTTACATGCAATCTATTTGGCATCTTCTGATATTTCTGTACTCAGAAGTTATTGGGAATTTGCAAAGACCCTAAATTTTTCTGCAAGCCCAGAATAAGCCAAAACACTAGAATAAGCCAAAACACTAGAATAAGCCAAAAAACTAGAATAAGCCAAAAAACTAGTTCGCTTTTGGTTTAAAATCCTTAGATCGTTGTTTTTGCTCAGGGTCAGGAGTAAAATTTAAGGCATACAAAAGACAAATATGTTAACCATAGTTGCTGCTTGACTGTCTTCTCTCTGAAATATTTATGTTTCAGAAGAAAACAAACCTAAATCCACATCAAGACCTTCATGTTACAGCAAGTTTCATTAGGAATTGAACCTCATTACTCTTTTCCTAATAATCTCAGTTAAAGCTGTGGTTTAGATACTATTATCCTATAAAAACTTGAAAATTAATTATTTCCTGCATCAAATAATAGAATAATAGGAAGGCTTCGTTCTCCTCAAGGGATTACCTAGTTCAGCACCCTATAGTGAGAGAGGATCAGATTTGTCTGAAGATTTCCCGGTGGATATTTTTTTCTGAACTATTTGCAAATATCAGGAAAGCACTGTACTAAGAAATATGTTAAATATTTTCATGTAACTAGGGGGTGTTTTCTGTAAGGAGCCTCTTCCCATTCCTCCATCCTCTTTCCCTTTTCATGGCCAGTGGAGGGTTCATTTCTGTATTCTGCAAAGCTTGCGCTTTTTTGTCAAACCATGACTCCATCAATACCCGCCCTGTTCAAGTGATTTGGTAAGAACAGGTCAACACTTTCACAATATAGAACATCAGTGCTTCTTGCTGCAAACAGAGATCTTTTCTTTGTGGTCTGCTTTTTCCTCCCCTTCCTAAGCCCCAAGGTACATGCGGCCCTGGAGAACAATTAATGCTGTTCACTTTATGGCAGGTTTTTACTTATCGAAAAATAAAGTTTGGTACTCTTTAAATAAAACGATCCAGTTGTATTTCTCAGACTGTATTTTCATTTCTGCTTCTCTCTATATCCTTTCCACTGTGAAGAATTCCAGTTTAAGCTCAGTATCCTATTTGAACGGATTGACGAGAAAGGCATGATTACCTCTCCTATCTTGCGGATAGCATATAATATTCCTGTCATTACCTACCAGGGTGGTTTTTATTTTTTCTGCAGCGTTACATAATTGACTCAACTATGATTCATATCAGCACTCTGGTAGTTTTCAGCATTGCTGCAGTGTAGGCTGACAAGTTCTCCCCCTTCACATTTTCAAAAGTTTTATTCTGTTCTTTAATCCACTAGATTTACTTTGTGCTTTCTGCATCCCAAGTTATCCTTTGGAAAACTCAGGCATTAAAGGTGTGTCTAGTTGTACATGCTAGTCTTTCAAGAGAAACAATTTGTAAGTACTAATGCTGAAGTGGTTAGTTTTAAGCTGTGTTGTAAAAGGAACGCAACCCCTTTTGTTGCTCCTCAGGTCAATGGTATATGTGAATATGAGGTCAGCTGAGTTGTTCCAAAGAGCCAGTTGTGGCTGAGCAGTGAGTGACTTTTTTCGCATGCAAAGCACTTGCTTGTAAGCCAAGTATAGAAGTGACTCTTACTGCCATTAAATATGTTAATGGTTGCATCAACTCATTTGAAAGGTTAGGAGTTCCATAGATGAACAAAACTGTTGTCTTTATCATAAGATTAGGCAGAGGAGGCAAAGATTTTGTTGACATTGAAATGGGGTTCTGTTACTATTTACAAAGATGATCCATTTAAGCTCATTCGTATTTATGTAACAAAGTACCTCATGTATCTCAGCTGCTGCCCAAGTATGTCTGGTCTTCTGCTTTCTTTAGGGAATTGTCTTGTTAGTAGCAAAATTACTAAGCAGGTGTCCTTTTTCTTTCTGCTTTCATTTCCTATTTTTGAATGTACGGAGCTTCTGCTTCATTGGAATTGCAGAAAAAAAGGCCTATTAAGTTTTACAATTTTTTGCTTTGAGGTTTATAAGCTATTGCTAACGTGAGTATATTCCATTAGCAACCACTTGACTAATTTTGCTGCTGAAATTGCTATGAAAATTGGTCCTAATACGCTTCATCTTGTTGCTTGCTTTCTCTTGAAATACCCAGTAGCCCAAATGTTATATGGCGTAGTGTATCAGCAAGTGACTTTGTGTTACACTGTTTGTTTGAGAAATGTCCTCTTAAGCGTCCGTCTGCATTAGTAAAACATAATTTATCTTGATTAGAGTACTAGTATTTCCTGCCCAAGGGATAAAATCACTTGGATCTTTGTACACCAGAGAAATTCCTATCCTTTCACGATTTCAGCTATGTAAATATATCTCCTCGGAGCTTCCAATATCTAAATATTTGTAAAGAAGTTCTGTGATTGCAATAAACAAAGAAAAGAAATATGTAAATTGTGCTGCCTTAAAGACAACTAGGGGCACTCTAGGACCAGACAGAGACCTCCAAAGAATTGTTCTAGTCTGATGGACTGTTTCTATCTTAGCTATTTATTTCAAATGCTTTTTTGGCTCACATACAGATAATTTTGCTGCACTGGCTCTTGTGGTTTTGTTCTCTCTATAGTTGATGCATACTGAAGAAATAAAATAAAGATCTTAAGGTGCCAAATCATCCCCAAGACAAAAGTCAGCATCCAAGATCAGGGAAAACCTGGTTTAGGAAAACAGTCTGCTTATGTTGCTGTCCTAGTTCAGGAACATTAACACACACATAAACACTAAACCGTTATAATGTGTACTAGGCAAAGAGAAACCAATGCTTACTTAATTTCAGTAGTCATGTCACCTGGTTACAATCCAGTGCGAAACCATAATTGTTTGAACTAGTCACTTGCTTAAAAAGGTGGAATCCCAACCTCTTTTTTAAAAAGCATCAGACCAGGCATGTAGAGGTGTTTTGCCCAAACGTTTTCTCACTGAGAAATCCAGATTTGGATGAAACAAAATATTTCAGAAACTTACTTTCTTTTTTTTTTTTTTTTCTGTGTTATTCACTTGAATGATATGACTTTATTTCCTTTAACAATGAATGAATACATAAATGAGCTATTTTTACAGTTATTTTGAGCTGATAGAAAAGTTAAGGCATGTTGCATGTGGTCATTGAAAAGCAGAGAGAGATGTCAAAAGGGGGAGTTTTGTGTTTCTCAAAGGGATTTTTCCTATTTTTTTTCTGTTTAGAAAGTTTTTTTCTTGTCCTTTTTATGTAATCATTCGACAGTGTCTGTAACAAAACTGCAAAAGAAAATATGCTGAGTAAGAACGCCTTTGCACTTCTGAGTTAGCTCTTGCATTCCTCTTAGTCTCTCAACAATCCTTTGGATGTTTGCGGCTCCACGGTGTAGCTTGGGTGTTTTGCTATAAAGAAGTCTCGCACAGTTCTTCGGTTTCTTTAATCTGGGAGTAACTTGTCAGTTTTGATTTTTTTTTTTTTTTTGCCACAGGGAGCAGTTATTTCTAGCTTAAAAAAAATGCCAAAACCATTTGATTGAAACATTTGGCAAAAGAAGAAGTTTAAACTAGTGCCTTCAGGAGCTTATATAATGGGCTGATGTTTTGTTCCTTCCCTTGATTCTTGCTCCATTAAAAGCAATGTGGAAAATACAAAACATGACATAAAGTCTCAGAACGGAAGAGGAGAGCATAACAGCTGCTCAAAACCTATGGGGAAATTCAGAGATATACTACTGATTTTTCTCCCAAGACCCAACGTGGTCTTTTTAATTCCAACCCAGCAAGAAGAAAAGTAGCTTTGAAGAAAATGGCTAACATAGGAGGATTTTAAGAGAGAATCCTAGGATTTATTGGGTCATGCAAGTTCAGCATGATTTCAGTGTCTCTGGTTCTGCAAAATCTGTAAAGAGGGATGAAATTGATGCAGGACAGCATCAGTTAGAAACATGGTGTTTGGAAGGTGTTTTTGTTGGGTGCTACTAGTGTAACAGAAACAGGCTTGAGATTTTCTATGTTGGATCTCAAAGTTGCAATCCGAAGTTTGATGCTGAGTAACAAACTTCATAGATGCAAAGAGGAGCTACACTAGTGCCTCTACCATAGCAGGGTGTAGTAAAGACTTCTGGTGAAGCACTTGGATACTAAAATGATGGCCACCAAGGGAGAGATCTGTGGAAAGATTCCTGTCTTAAAGCGTTTTTTGGTTAGTATGTAATTTTTCATAATGTCTTATGTCAACAAACTGAACAGAGAGATAAAACAAAATTGTTATTTGATGTCTGATTCACTGACCGCTGCCAGTTGTGTACACCTAGCAAGCAGAGTACCAATATGTCACTTGAAAACTGGATCATAACACTCCAGTGGGTGAAGTCAAGATTATACACGCCTTTTTAATCACGACCTTCCCTAACTTTGCAATTCTTTATTTGTATGTGCAATGATTGCTACAACCATTTTGCAGCCTTAATAAGTCTCCTTATCACACTCTCTTGATTATGATTTTACATTCCATCTCTTCTTCACATGTAACATAGGAAGATACATGTTCCAGTTTTGCTCAGTAGCAATTTGTTCTGGATTTCCCAGTCTAATTAAATGAGAAAGAATAAGTGATCTAGGAACTATGACCCACAGTACACAAAAATTATTGTAGAAGGCTCCAGGTATGTGTATGTATTTTATGCTTCTGTGGTTCAGGTATGTATGCATGCATAAGTGATCAAGAAAGTACCTCTTTAATATGTATTATTTTTGCCTTGTAATTAGTCATCTGTATTCTCCTTTCTCTCTTCTCCCCCTTCCCCCAACAATTTTTTGATCACTATGGAATGAAAAATATCACTGAACCATATGTAAACTCTTGAAGCTATCAATGCAAATGCCTCACATTTTTCAGGGGAGGAGAGTTTTTTGATGCACCATCAGTTTATGCAGTATTTTTATATTCCATAATGCTGCAGTTTGTTTAATGGTTTGTGTTGTTTGGCATTGCCCACCACAAAAAAAGAAATGCACGATAACAGTCCTTACTGACGCAGTGTTACTCTTCCAGCAATTTAACACAGAGACTTTTAACATTAAGCCAATCACTGTACAAAATCTGCTGCAGTAACAGCTCGTCTGAACAGCTTGAAGGCTGGGATGCTGTAGCTGTCATGCTAAAGCATCGTAAATTTAATGTAAGATTGCAAGCTTAGCCTTACTGTTTCCTTCAGTTTCTGGTATCTGGATTGGAGCTTCTTTATTGACAGCTAACAGGAGATTATTTCACATGCAGTTAGGCGTATGTAGGTAGGGACTCAGTCGCCTGTGTGATGTTGTGAAAAAGCCATTTCTTTGGGGGACAAGTAATAATTGATTCTTTCTTTGGAGATGCAATGTGCTGCAATGAAATTCTATTTCTGATTTTCTTGGCTTTGTGTTCCATGAGGTACTAGGAAAATGTGTGAGAGGATGTAAGTATAGGAGAGGCTGGAGGCTTTCTTCACTGGCTACTGCTGTTTGTCTGTTGAGGACCACCACTGGAAAGGAGCTTCTTTTAAAAAAAGAGAGGAAAATAGTAGAGTATTATGCCCCTTAAAAATCCAGAGTTATGCAAGGGATGAGAGAAGCGTTCTAGTTCTTACTGCATAGTGTTGCAGTCAGAGCATTTTACAGATCAGAGGACTTATTAAGATCTGTGAATATATTCAAAGGTGTAGTTGCCACTGACGTAGCAGTAGCACGAAATATTTGATATATGGGCAGATATTTATGCAAGGAAATTGAGAAATATGTACATCAGCCCTGATCAGTACGTGTACAGACTGGCATCACGAGTGGTTGCTGCTGCCTGATTAGACTGGATCTGTACCCACTCCTTCCCTTCCTCACTCGCTGAGCAGCTACCCTATTTTCTCAGCAAGAGTTCTCTTAGAGCCACAAATGTTCCTGAATGATGTGGCAAAGTCTGAGCTTGAAATAGTAACTCAGCAGCAAGGTTGAGCTGGTTTTTAGTGTGAACTCAGAATGGCCCTGGCATGTGGCGTTCCTGCATTAGGTAGCAGGATCATTTCAGCATCAGCTTCAACATTTAATGCAGTACTGCGATGCGAAATCACTGAACTTTTATTTTGGATCAGACATTTCTTTTGTAGGAGCTGTTATTTAGAGTGGATCAGAATTTTAATTTCATAATTTAGAATCCACTCTGGTTGGTTCCCACCCTTTCTTGAGGCACTCTATCCATTAACTGCTCATTTTTCAGAGAATGGTATAATGCCTTTCCAGATTAAGATTACAAAGTCAGTCTTTTCCTCAGGTTTAACTACTGCTTGCACATAAGCCATCATCCAGCCTTTTTTCTACTAAACAAACAGTATTGTCATTAAATAAGTAGCAAGCCTGAAGTCAGTCATCTCAAAGTTAATGTCTTTGCCGACAATGCAGCTGAGGTGTTGTTATCCTGCTGAGGTGAAACACGAAGAGGAAAGCCGCAGATCAATGCTGCTTTCTGGTCTTACTAAAGAAAATAAGTTTAGCCTGGGAAATAAAGTTAAATTCCTTTGATTGGTGCCATATGCTTGAGTTTATAATAGGCTTTTGTGTTCATTCTTAGCTGGATCAGACTGAAAGTGGGATAATTATCAGTCGGGGTTAGAAATAAAATAACCAGTTTGCTATGTCAAAAGGTCTTCATTTTTATGTCAGTCGTACTGTCTTTCTGATAAAGTGAAAACCGACTCTGGGCTTAACAGCAACAACACAATAATCGAACTTCAATTCAACCCTTTCCTTGCAGTTGGTTGTGGAAGTCACCTGCCTGGTTTGCCATATGGACTGGGGAATAGGGCATACGTTTCTGTCTGTGGCTGGTATGCTGGTATTAAGGCTGAAAGGTTTGTACTGATAAAAATTATAAGCATACCTGCACCCTCAAATCAGAGAACAATCAGGGTGCAAATGTTCCTTTCTTCTATCTATTTCTTTCTAAATACATTTCAAATATACTTCACAGTTTGATCAGAACTGTTATTTCAATGTCAACTTTGAATGCTTAGAAGGAATAGGTTTAATTGACTTGAACAGTTGCATTTTTTTGAGAGAAATCAGTGAGTCTGCTTGGTATAGGACTAAAGATAGGTTTATTGACATTATACTGATGTAACAACATTTATATAAAGATATGTAAAAAGTACAAGCAAATAGTGCTACTGCACATCCTACTATGAGCCTATGCTTCACACCCACTGTGAAATTAAAAAAATAAACAAACCACCACAGTAATTTTACTGGTTTTGCAACAGCAAAAAATTTGCATTAGAATATTAGCAAAAGAGGTAAGAGCAAACGTTTGGTCTTGTAGCTCTGGTCATCTACGCCTTGTGACTTCATTAAGAGTCTGTCCAGTTGAGTTTGTCTCTGGAAATGTGTGCAAACATTGCGTGCGTCTGTGTCTAATTAAAGAGCTTCTAATTGCTTAAGAAATGTTACGACCTAAAGGCTCTTGTAAAACCAAGAATATTTAAGATACATAAAGGAGGCACTAAAGTCTGTATTGAGGTTGGGGGGTTTGTACTATATTTTATTATATAATTTTAAGCAAACCTCCAGCAGTCATGGGTGTTAGGAAAAGATAAGAGATGGTTTCTATAGATGACTTTTATTGCCATGGAAATATTGTTCTTCAGAAGTAATAAGCTTCCTTCCTTTTGTGCATTGTGGACTGCTAATAAAGCATATTAAAAAAAAAAAAGAAAAAGGAAAAAAGTAAATGAACTTACTGGAGAAATAGGTAATAAATGGTTTTCAGAATAATGAAACAAGATATTGGAATTGGATAGCAAAATTGCATATTTTTTTTATCATGGGCAGTAACACAATTATCAGATGATTAGTCTTTGAACATTTTCCAAAATCCAGTTGGTACAGAAGGGTAGAATTTGGTTTTGGTTTTCATAGAATTATAGAATCGTTTAGGTTGGAAAAGACCTTTGAGATCATCAAGTTCAACCGTTAACCCAGTGCTGCCAAGTCCCCACTAAACCATTGGCACATTGTGATTCATTTCATACAATCAGTGTGTGAGAAATCTGTTCTCATTACTGTCTGGCAGGGCTTCCCCCCGCTGGCCCAGATATTGATTGTGCAGATATTATCCCATTGGATAATATAATAACTGTTAGTAACTAAAGAATCTGTCATGGTTTGTATGGAAACAGGCTATTTGTTCTTCACTCTGGTTTTAGTTCACATAGGAGTAGATAACTGTTCTTCAGCAAAGGGATAGTAGAATCAATACAAGTGTGAAAGTGTTTGGGAAATGTTCATTAGTGGAAGTGTTCCTTATTTTTCGTTCTTGGAGATTTCATTTATTAATATTGGAGAATAAATTCCTTTCCCTGATTTTCTATCACACTACTCGGAAAACCTAAAAGGTATTTCTAGACAGTTCTTAAGAGTTTTATTTATTTATGGTTTGCTATGTTCCTTTTTTTTCATCTTAAAACACTGAAAGAAGAATGAGAGATGTGCTTTATCTTATTCTTTAGTCTGCTGGAGCCATTAAGACACTGTTGGTTGACTCTAGTTCATTTTGGACTTCCTCAAATGGGGAAAGAGATTTCAGTCTTCCCATTTTCTATGCTTTACAGTATGGGAATAAAAGGATATGAAAGAAAATATACATAAACCGTTGAGAGCAGAGAAATGTTACTATAGCTAACTGGTTGAAAGCGCTGTCATAAGAAATTACCTAAGGCAAGTAATACTTGTTTGAACAAAGATTAATTAGGGAGAGAATTCTGTTGCCTCAACATGGATAACAAGAGAAAGGCAAGACAGTTCTTGCTAATAGAGTGTAGTCTCTTTGTGGAAATCAGTCTGGTTTTGACAACTCTTTTTTAAAGAATTGTTGTTGAATCAGAGTATTTCTTCGTTACCATTGCACGTCTACTGATTGTGTCATGATCCCAACAGTCATGTAAAATTCTCAATGGCACAGAAATAATTTCAGCTTTTTTAGGAATGAGACAATCTCTTGCTTCATTGTGATTGGGATAAATGCTACAGACTTGATCCTGACTGGGGTTAAAGGACTCCTTCAGATATCAATTCCCTCCCTCTGCAGATACACAGTATTTTAGGTATGTTAATTTTCCCCAATATTTCTTTGTTTTCTTGTACAACTGAGGAAAGTTATCAGCTACTGGCATGCGGGTAAGATGTGCAGAAAGAAGCAGGATCCTAAACTTAGAGACTGACAAAACCAGACAAACCTAATGCATTAACGCATTTCCACAAATCCTCATATAACCTTTTATAAAAGACAAAGTGGGTTTTTTCTTCTGGTATTTTTTCCAACTCTTTTAGGAGTGCCCTGTAACTGTAAGAAAACAAGCTAGGGCCTGTTTTGCAGTCTTTGCCCTTTATTAGAATTCTGGACCTCTAAATGTATGAAGTGTAGATTAAATCCACATGCTTTTCTTAAAGCAGGCAGAAAAAATTGTGCTGTGTAAGTTTTGTTTTTCACCCAGTTTTTCTAAAAGAGTTTTAAAAATGCTGAATGCACTGTAAAAAAGAAACAAGTCAGACGTGCTGCAAACATTTTATCTACTGTGAGGCGCTGTCTTCCTCTGAAATACTTTGATACCCTGGTTGCCATGGCAAGAGAGAAAAAGAATAAAAAATTCCTGCAGCGAATACCTTTTTAACTCCAAAATCATCACTCAGCAGGGCTGTGTGCTTAATAACTTATAAAAAATACTGTGGATTTTTCAGAAGGCTGGGAGGGAATTTCTCCACTGATTTGTCTTGTTCTGTTCAGATGATTGCACATGCTGCTAAAGTGCAGAGGTGACCAGGAGGGGTAGCTACATGATGGTGTGATTTTTAGCTTTGACGTAGGCGTGAACATGTTCAAACCTTCAGGCGAAGAGAGCCTGGTTCCCTGGCACAGCACGGAGGAGGGTGGGATGGAGTGATGGAGCGGTGCTGCTCCATGAAGTGTGAGTGGCGTGGGAGGACAGGGAGGCTGCTAGCATCACTGGTGCTGCCGCCTCTGTGAGGAGGAGGAGGAGAGGAGACTGGGCAGCATGTTTTTCAGCCTGAGGATGATTTTGTTAGCTGACACGGTTGAAAGCTTATGCTTGTGCAGCCTCATGTTCAGTGAAGGGTCCCTGAACCCATGTGCCTTGTGGCTCCAAAGAAGACTGATGATGCCGCTTACATCTGTCAGTCGCCACCTTCTGCAGCCATGAGCTGTCCCCTCTGTGCCAGGCCCTGGCTCACTCCCCTTCTGGCATGCTAACAAGCTTGACTATCTCTGTGTTATGCCATGTACAAATACCCAATACTTCCAAAAGCTCTGGGCTTTGTGCTGGAAGTGGGGGAACATTTTTGTTCAGTGAATACAGGGTACAGATCTCCAGTGTCCTGGTTTTAAAAACATCCCAAGTCCTCCTAAGCCATAGGAATGTATTTTCTGAAGCTTTTCCAAAGCAGCCTGACCCTAGAGGCACTTGGTACCCAATAAATCATGTTATTACTTGGAGCATTTTGCAGAGTTTGGGTTGAGACCTGCAGTGGGGTGATGGCATTTTGAGACTTTCAGTGATAGATGAGAGTGCCCACAGTCATAACAACTTGATGCAGCATCCTACTGCTAGCACCATCTGCTGCAATTTTTAAATATAGAAAGGGATTTTTCTTAGTCAGCATGTTTCTGTCAGAACTAGCTCTTCATAGACCTAATCTGAATGCCTCCACAGAGCTTCAAACTTCATCAGCTTTCTAATGGAATAACACAAAACAGTTGAATCTTTTAAAAGTGTCTTTTCTTAGAAAATGGAATCAATTACTACTCTTCAGTGATTTCTGTGGCTGTGTCTGCACTTATGTCTAAAATGTTTCCTGTCTTTGTATTATCATTTGTATTTCTGTCAAGAATGATTTTGGGGTTTGAGAAGCCATCAACTGCTGAAATATTTGGAAAGTTGCCTTTTTGCTTGAATATTGCTACCTTAAAGTGAAATCTGTGATAACATCATCAAACAGCTACCTACCCTGCTTAGCTTCGGGTCAGTCCCAATTTTTATTCAAGGGATGCTTCAAAAATGCGTGCTAAAGCAATGCTAAATAGCCATGGCAACTGTATGCAGAATGCCAGATAACTTTTCTAAGACTGTTTAAGCATCTGTCAGCTAAGAATCGTGATGGTTAAGTATCTTTGTGAAGCGTTCTGAAAGCCACAGGTGAAAATACCTGTTTTTATGATATTGTTTGTTGGTAGTTAAGATAGTGCTGTGTGGGTACTGATCCCAGTGTTGCAGGTAGCTCACTATTTGCTTATTGTGCCAGCGAACCTTCTTGACAGGTACACTTTGTATTGCCGTCCAATACCTCTGTACTGTTCATCTGTATGGAGAATGTCCTCTTTCTGAACACAAGGACAAGGACACTTACGGTCAATAGCAGTACCTACTGCAGTAAAATCTTTTTCCTGAGCTGACGGAGGGCTTAAACCAATATAAGCCATCAACCAAACTAGTTCTATCCACTGGCAGTATTTCCACCTCCCTTCCCAGGAGACAAAACTGTTCTGTTCCCCACTGAAATGTTTTACATGCTGCTGTAGGCTCAGGCGATGGCCAGAGTGGGGTGCCATGCTTGTTGCTCATTCACCAATGTCGGTAAGACACAAGTGATCATTCAAAGAGTGTACAATGTTTCCTTACTTGCAGAGGCCTTTTTTTTTTTTTTTTTTTTTTTAGCTTCCCCGCCCCCCTCCCCCCCCCCCATGTCCTTTGGACCCCAAGGAAGGTGTGACACAATAGAGATGTCCCACAGGGTTGACACTCACAAGCCACTTCTTCCTCTGATTGTTCCCCCACAGCTGTTCCGCAAACATTTCCTTCCCTTGTTGCCCCTGAATAGCAGCTCGAGAAACTAAACATACAAGGGATTGCTGGCTGTGTAAATAAAATAGAATTTTATATATGCATGTTGTGCTTGCACATTTTAGGACTTCAGCCTGGTCTATTTAAAAAAAAAATTACATTTAGCATGTGTTATGATCTTGCTAAGCAGCTGGTTATTCTGCTGAGATGGGTGCCTGTCTAGCTTCTCAAAATATTCTTTGACATGGTTATAATGTATTGACCTGAAACCCATCAATTATATGAATAGGTATACAAGTGACTTAGAAATGCATATTTATTTATGTAGCAGTCCATAATGCCCCCTTCTGACCTGTTAACTCATCCTGCAAATATATACTTCCTTTAGTTGCTGAACTGAGAATATGTGTATTAGTTAAAGATCCTCTTGAAAAATAGCTACAGTTATCAGTCTTCGTAGCTACATGCCATGTCTGACATATAAAATGGAAGAACAAAGTCACGACCTGATGCCTTGGACAGCAGATTAAATGTATGACTAATAAAACCTGAAAACCGAGACTGGTAACTGACATTATGATCATCCTGGCCAGTGTGAGTTTAAGAAGCCTGAGATTATTTTGCTTGAAAGGTCTTAATGAGAAAGAGAGCAAGAATCACTTGCTAGCAGAGCAACATGTGGCAGGTGCTCTTCGAAGCGGGGCTGTCAGCTCTTGAGGAGATTGTCACGTGAGTGTCGCTTCCTCTCTGAATAGCACAGTTGCAAAGTAGAAATAAGAGTTCCTGGTTTCCTGCATCTGCAGTTCATCAGATCCCCCTGTATATACTTTTTGTCATCTTTTTGCACTTGTGAAGTAGCACAGCAAGCTTCAGCCTTGACCGGCCTAAGTTAGTGCTGCAGTAGGATGCAAGTAAAACACTCCAAAAGAGGGGATAATACATGAAGGGTATCAGCAGCAAGCCTGAATGTCAGGGCTAATCCCTGAGATTTTTTTCTTATTTTGAAATTTGAATTCAGTATTGGTCTAATACAGTGTATGGCCAAGGAGAAGTAAGGCTCAGTACCATTTTATTTTCAGAAAAAGAAAGTCTGCTGTTAGGTTTCCCATAATGGCATTATACTTATGCACAGGATGAGTACAAAAGGCCAGAGGGCCGAAGACTAGCAATGATGGGTTCCTGGGGTTGTAGGATACTCATGATAAAAGAGGCCTCAGGAAGTCATGTAGTCCAGCCTCCTGCTCACTTGTTTTATTTCTTTGCCTTGCCAGAATTCTTGCCTGATTTTGTGTAGATGTGCTTTCTGTGGTCTTTTATATTTCAACAGAGGAATAATATAAGAGTATCAAATGCATAATCTGAATGGTAGACAACTTCATGAAGTCTTGTGACAGCTAAAATAAGCAATGCTTCTTTAAATCTGCATACTGTTGCTGATATATCTAAATCATATATGACACCAATTAGTTAAGTACTCAGAAACCATTTCTGTAAACCTACATGGTGATACCTACAGTTACTGACAAAAGCAGAGTATCTGACTCAAGTGGTCCACCTCACTTAAGATGATGATTCCAGTTTAAGAATTGTAGTAGTTAAGTGCTTAGATGACTTCATAAATACAAGGTACGTTTCAACTGTCTCTGAAACAGATTGCATTTCTGGTCTAACCTTCCTACTCACATTGTTAAATTTGGTAAGATACATTTACCTGATTTGAGAAATGTTGAGATCTGTTAAGGCTGCAACCAATGTTGAATTTTCAGGGAACCCACAGGTGATCTGAGAGCAGCCATGGGTTTTGTTGACTTCTGTATTAGCTCTCTGAATTCCAGAGCAGTTATTATGTAGCCTGTAATGATGTCTTCTGGGGTCTCCTTCAGTCTCGGACTACCTCAGGCAGCTGCAGCCCGGACAGGAGCTGCATTGCAGGAGTGAGTACTGGAGTCAAAGCTGACGCTGGCTGCTATGGATGATCAAGTGCAGGTGATAGACAGAACAAAATTTACAGTTCTGACTGCTGTGAAATGTTTTGGGGAAGCTGAAGTTCTCTAAACAACCTCAGGAAGGAAATATTTCTAAAGCTACAGAACTGATGGAGACATGATAAGATATTGGTTCCATAGAGCTCATATGAATAAATTATAGCTACATGCAAGTTGCTAGGAAGATAATGCTGGACACTGAAGTTTTCCTATTTTCGGAAGCTATTTTCACAAAACTGACAGCTAATGTGCCATCTGTCTTGATTGATTGATTCTCTTTTACTAGGTGGTACAAAGATAGATCCAAGGGGGAAAAAAACCTCTTATGCTTATGTATTGTTAGGCATCAGCAAATGGTCTTTGAATAGTGTGTGTTCTTAACTTCTGGAGAATTATAGAATCTATAATGCATCGCTCATGATTTCAGTTACTTCTGCATTCCTTTTTTTTAGTTTTATATGTGTATGTTTTATTTTCCACCTACTGTCCATAATACACACATAAATGAGTTCAGTGATCTAGTTTCAGACACTGAATATATATCGTCTTCCTGTGTAGTGTTTTTAGATTCAAATCAAGGCTGCTAGAGTTGTTATAAATCACATGTAAAGTAAAAGGGGAAAGCTGATCCCTAAAAACTCTTACCTCCTTAGCACGTTTTAAACTCTGAAATCCCAGTGATTTATATCAATTTACTAAGAAGGCAAGTGATGACGAAAATTTTCAGGTGTTCAAATTTGATAATAACTGTGTACATTTATCTGGGGAAAGGCTCCAAAATGCAGATACTTCCCTAAAGTTTACACAAAATTTTCACCTACGCTTTTGACTAGAAGCCCTTTTGTTCCTGCCTTGATCAGAGAGCTTCTGGTTTTACTATTTGAGAGCAGACCAAAATCACTCTTCTTTCTTTCCCCAAGTTTGGCTTGTGCTCTGGGGTGGAAGCTTAAAGGAGTTCACAGTAGCGCATATTTGTTCTTTCTTAGCTGACGTGCCCATTTATTGTTAGGGTAATGGCTATTAGCAGAAGTAATTCTTATGCTGTAGATCTCTATACATTTGGAATTTTTTATAATAAAACCTTGTGGGACATTAAAAGTGTTGTCTTGGTTTTCCCCTGTGAACTCCAATAGAGTTGGATTAAGAGTACTTACTTTTTTTAGTCGGTTATTTGAAAGATATCAAGTCCATTCAGTAGACTTGTCTCCCAAAGCCACCAGGGTGATTGACAGATCATGCTCCCTTGGAACTCATCTGCACTTTACAGATCTGTTCATGAATGTTTATCTGTCCCCAACAGATATAATGTTTCTTCCCCCTGCTATTCAGGATCCTATTATTCATACTCACTTTCTTATGACCAGCAACATTAAAAGCAACATTTTCAGTGTACAATTTCTATACCCAGATAATCACAATATAATGAGGAAGCATCAAGCCTATAAATAGTGGATGATGGAAAATTTGTATTTTTCCCTTTTAAATGGCTGTTGAAAATGGACATAGAATAGAATCATAATTGGGTTCATGAAAATTTTCTTAATATAATTCAACTTATGATGACATCAAACCCTCAAAACTTGGCAAGGAGAGTTCTTAAAATTGGTTCTCTGCACACTTACTAAGGGGCAGTTTCTCAGCTTGTGATAGTTCTTATGGATACTGTTCATATGCGAGATGGTTAACCACACTGAATTACTAAAATTTATAGACACTTGCTATTACAAGTAGGGGTTTTATTTGTGGGTTGGGTTTTTTTGGCAGATTCCTTTGTTAATATTTTTGTAGGTTGTTTTGTTTTAATTTCAACTATTTCTGATAATAGATTCAGAAACAGAAATACAGGATTTTTCTTCTGCTAATATGTTCAAGTGGCCAGTTAGAATAATATTGGTGTACTTCATAGCAGGCCTTTATAATGCTGTAAGACCATTGTTGTTATATTTTTTTGTGGATTTGGCAGTCGGAAGTATTTGTGTCTGGGCTTCATAGCCTGTGCTCAGTGAGCTCATTAAACCCAGGGAGCACTGAGCTTACTAGGCAGGTGCTGCACAGGTAGCCTGAGTGACGGTGATCTTTGTGTGCCACAATGGCTTTTTGGGAGCACAGTGCCACGTCCAGGTGGCTGCAGCTGGTCTGTGGGATGCACACAATCTTCAAAATCCTCCACTACTGCCTGAGCAAAATATTCAAATGGAGAAAATGTGTGTTGGGCATGTGCTAGTCCAAGTGATCCCTATACAATTCCACCCTATTTGGGGTCACATATGAACCCAGCTAAGTATATTTTATTCCCTAGAAAGGATGACAGCAGCTATAGCTGCCTTTGTCAGACAAAATGTGGTTTTTCATTAAAATCAAAAAGGTTTATTCACAGTTGGGTGTTTGGTTTGCTTTCTTTGATATAAATTGCAGTCTAAAAATGAACTTTAGAGAAAGAATTTTCATCTTACTGAAAGGCCTCCTGCAGATTTTCTTTCTTTCTTTCCTGCCCCATGCTCCCCCCTCATTATTGAATTAGAGGTTGTTGGAACTGATTTGTTTCTATGGAGTTTTACAATGTAAGTTATCAAAATTTTCAGCAAACCAGTTTGCTGCTGCTGACTCACACTGATTTCGCTATAGTATAAGATCCTAAAACTTCTGGGCTTTTTTCCATTTGTTCTTATGTACGAAAGGTGTATTTTACATATTATAAGACTTGCATTGTGAAATGTTAATAAGTTGAGATCTTCCATTTTGATGTTACCTTTATAGCTTAACAGCTTTTACAACTTCTGCTTCTTTTACATGTATATTATGTTTCACTCTTTAATTACTGTAGTGTGTTTTTTTCATGAGTTCTTTGATTCGTTTAACTATAACATAGCTCTCCTTTGAAAGCATGACTTTTGTGAAACTTCTGTATTATGTTATACAAATTTGGAGCGTTACCGTTTTGGACATGGAAATGCATGAAGAAATGCAGCCTTTTAAGCTGTTGAATGCTGTCTTGGAAAAACAGCCTTTCTTGCAGTCTTTATCACATAGATACTACCATAATATACGTATACAAAAGGACCAGATGAAAGTTCTGTAGGATTTGTTTTTTTGTTATTTGTTATGTATTATGTTCCACCTTCTGTTTGACTTGGCAACTTTAGTAAAGTTTTTGTAATGTGCTTTTCCCTGTTGTTCCATATAATGTATGACTGCCCTTATAAAAATATGTATTTCCTTCTCTCTTTTTTTTTTTGGTTTTTTTTTTTTGTTCCCACTCAAATATTGTTTACTATTTGCCTCAGTTACATTGAGGAAATTCCTTCATTTTGCAATAAATTTGGAGGATGAGAGCACGTGCTCTGGCAACATTCTTTTATTAACCTGAGTAGCTTATGTAACACTATCTCTCTCTGTTGTTTTTTTTTTTTTTTTTTTTTTGTGTGTTGGTTATTGCTTGCAAAATTTTCGGGAATGTTGATTTCTTCTGTGTGCTTTGTTCAAGCAGCTATGCAAATAATTCCCCTGAAAGTAAATGAAAATGGGAGGTTTTGTTGTGAGTGGGGGTAAGTTTATTTATTTATTTTTTTAAAAAAATGCATCTGTCTCAAAAGGCTTGATGTAAAATCTGCTGGAGCCTACATAGAGTGGAAGTAAATTCCTACAGGTCACTCAGGTCTTTGGGATGGTGCTGGTCTATGACAGACACGGTAGAGTCCTGTCCGCTACAAAATGTTCCAAACCCAACAATTCATTCTACAAAAGTCCAAGATTTTTAGTCTGGTTATGGTCTTAGAGCTTAGGGAGATTAATTCAGCTATGTTGAGATATATATGGATTCTTTCAGAATTACAATTTAAATTAACTTTTACACTAGAATTAGTCATTATGAATACGTAGGTGTGGTCTGACATACAAATGCCCCAAATAACAATGTTGAATGTTTCATATATATATCTCTGCCAGTAAACAAGTCCCCATCTCTCTTCTGCTATAGTGTTTCTTAGTAGCTGCTGCATTTCTCTTAGAGCTAGTGTTTCCTTGACAATGCTCATGGCACATTGTACATGTATATGAAGGCATTTCATTCAGAGGGCTTTACAGTCCAAGAATGTGTTTGTAAAGTGTCCTTGAAATGCAGCTGTGTTTGGCAAAAAAGTAAGCAGGCACAGCGCTCTCACATGATTTGGTAGAAGGAATGGAAGAATAAGATACAGGAGTTTGGGTTAATCGTGACAGGGATCCCTTTAGATGTAACAGAGAAAGTTGATGGCTAAACCTCACATTTTCTGCCTTCAAGTTAGCAAGGTGTCACTTAGACTGGTGAAGGAAAGCAGATGAATAGCCTACCTTGTCAAGGCATCATTTGAGCAGAACAGTGAAGTTCAGCTACCTGCTTTGTTCCTGGAGAATGTTACAAACCGCTAGTCCTGTGATCTAAATCACTTCACATACTGTGTTGAAATTATTAAACCCCTTCCCTACACCCTGTCTTCACCCCATGTGTCCAAGACTCCAGGTTTCTGCTCTGTTAAATAGCTGGACCTCTCTGTGGCAAGCTGTCTAACTAGCTGTCTAACTGCATATCTCTCATTGGCCTTGTCAGCTCCTGCATCATGAGTAAGCAGCTGCTATATTCTGGCTGTCTGTGATTTGGTTTTAAAACACAGACAAGGTGCCAGCTTTCCTGAGATCAAAATATATCAGTACGAATCTTGTATTTAGGGGATCTCACCAGGCAAGGTCTTTAAATCTCTGTATTTCTGTATTCTAATATTAAGAAGTTGATATTCTTGCTGTTACCTGAGGATCTGGTTAAAGATTTGAAACCATTTCCCAATTCAGGCAAGGCAGAATTTTTA